>NC_072803.1:5757575-6060606 GCF_028583425.1 Eublepharis macularius
ATGTAATGTGTTTGGGAGATTGCGTGACACTAGAAAACATTAACTTCAATAGCTCTTCCAACCAACTGGTTCATTGAGTCATGATGAACGTTTATAGTTCATAGTGAACTTTGTGGTATGCATAAAGTTGGATGTCAACACATAATTGCCTTTTCCTCTTTTCTGTTCAATATCCTTAAACTATGAGAGAGGAACTTAAATCATTAGCTGTGTTTGCTTTTTTAAAACAGCTAAATATCATTATTTTGAAAATGCAAAAGCCTATGAAAATCCATTTTGCCTTCTCTTCCAAATTAAACTGAAATACTAATCTTCCTCTGTTTTTGTTCCGACTTCCATTTTGGGAGGACATGAAGATTGGTAGGAGAGATTTTTGTAAAAAGGAAAATAATGATACAAACTTTGTTATAGTCTGTTATAAATAGTTCATGCTTAGTGTGAAGTGTTTTTGCCTTTTGGAACCATTAGTTCTTTAGTAGTAATCAGCTCAGAAGCCGAATGCAAGAATGAATACAGTGTGTGATGTACTCTGCTGGTTTCCCAGAGCTATGAACATTCCTTTTAACACTGGTGGTGATCTGCATGTGAAGGGAGCTAAATAAAACATAAATATTTTTGTTTCTCTATTATATGGTCCGTTTGTGAAGAATGCTTATCTACCATTTTGGAGATGGTTTAAAAGAAATAGGGGGTTATGGGCCTGCTACTTTTGGAAGTGGTTGCTGGAAAAATTGAACACATTTATTTAACACTTTATTTTAATAATACTTCCCTGTCTTTCTTGTCCATTAACTATTTAGAGGGTACATTTTGGGGGGTATTCAAAGTTTAATAGAGGCCATATGAAAACAAAATTCTTAAAAAGAGAAATATGTAATAGCTATTCAGTCTGCTGGCTACTTATCTGGAGACTTTTTTAACTGTGTGCCATTCTCACTGCATCGGATCTAGGAGATGTCTGTTCTTTGTTTTGGATTTCATATGATTTTCTTGTATAATGCCAACTACAGTCATTCATATTTGTTTTTTGGATTTGTTGAAATTACCAAGTTGACCTACAGGAAAAAAATGTTGCTGTTTGTAGTACACTGGGGGGGGGGGGAAAGAACCTGTCTACATGTTCTGTGACCACTTGATACCTCAGTTATCAAGAAAGCATAGTTTTGCTATCATGTTGGGGCATTATCTATTGTAACTTCAGGAGGCACTGTGCACTGGTATATCCTGTGTACCTAGTACTGCTGAACTGGGATCCACATATTGGCTGGGGTCCAGAAGTGATACCAGGCACACAAAAAGTTTGCCATATACTCAGTGGGACTTCTCAGCTTTGAACTGCAGACCACTATCCCAAATCAGATGTTTTTTAGGAAAGAGACTTGGTCATACATCATGGGCAGCTACTCTCTGAAACCCAGAGTTCCATTGGCTGCATGGAACTAGGTTTGCAATTATTTGGATCCTGGTCATGATGTTTATGAAGTACACCCCTTAGGGAAGGGGTGAATTGTAATTGGGGGTCATTTTGTAGAAAAAGAGCTGCAGGAACTCATTAGCATAACTCATTAGCATATGCCACACCCCTTGCCATCGCCGGAAGTGTGTCATTAGCATAACTGATTTGCATATGCCATGCCCCCTGACCTCACCTATCCTGGCTGTTTTGGACCCAATCCTGGCCATTCAGGGCTGAAATTAGGCCCAAAATGGCAAAAAGGGGCCGAACATGGCTGAAAAGGGGCCCAAAATGGTCAGAATTGGGCCGTTGCTGAGCAGGAGAGCGATCCACCACCTGTCAGAGGCCTGATCCTGGCCATTTGGGGACCAATCCAGGCCAAAAGGGGGCGAAAATGGCCAAAAATCAGAGGGCAGGGCCACCTGACATGTGACCTCTTTGGAGAACTACCGGAACTGCATTCCTGCATGTTCCCCCTCAAAATGAGCTCTGATTGTAGTTGATATGATTCAGTTTCTTCTTGGTTGAGAAACAAATGATGAGCAGGAGATCACACTTGCTAACATTTGCCCAAGCTCTTAGGGGAAGCCTAGTTGGACTTCATCTTTATTAAAAGGTGGAGCAGACCACAGAATGCAAATAATTTACTATTTGTGGTGTTCACTGCTGTCACCACTAGACAGGTCTCTTTGATTGGTATATTGGTGTTTTCCAGTCAGTTTTGGGGGTAGATTTTTCTAATGCACAGTAGAAACTTTGTGGTCATAGGGAGCTGTGAAAATTGAATAATACACAGTTTAGTACTATATGTACATCCTAAAAAAAGCCTGGAAATCTCTGAATAAAGAATCACAGTATTTTGGATAAGAATCAGCTCTGTCCATAGGGAACATGATCTGCTTGTCAGTATTGTAGAGCGGTATTTGATATAAATAATATATATTTCCGCAGATCCATTTCCTCTTGGATAGTTTTAGGTGCCAAGTGCCATTAATACTTTCTGGTGAATCACAAGCCTTGCAGTATTTGGCGGTCTATTGTTCTGTGGTAGTTTTGTTTTTTAACTCCATATCAGTAAAAATAAATGCTTGCGTGTGTATTGTATCATCCTGGAAACTTGTGTGCAAGCCTCACAGTTTGGATTGTCACCAGGTTGTCCACCGTGTCAAGAAGTATCATGTGGTTCTTAAGGATTTCCTGTTTTATTTTTGTCACTGTTTTAGAAAAACATAGTCTTCATTTTTATTAGACTTTCTGAGCAATATTGTTTAGCTGCGATCAAAAAAGTGCCTTGCTAATTGTAACCACCAAGATATTTCTGAGTTGTTATGAGGGACCCACTGAAGTTGTTGTTACATGTGTTAGGGTGAAAGCTGTACCCTAGAATGTTACATGAGGGGATCACGTGGTAGAAAGTGCCTGAAGGTCCTAATCTCACTGTTTGGAATCTGCAGGAATACTTTGTTTTCAGACATGTAAACTCTCACATATTTGTTGCGGTAACATGGATACTGGACTGTTGATGTTTCAGTGTTGCTTGTGACTGACAGAGTTGCCGTTGAGCTGTGTTTTCATCAGAATTTTTGGCTCTGGACTTGATTGCAGTAAACCTTTTTATATTTTATGTATGTATGTATTCACTTAATTTATCCTACTTTTCTCCCCAACATGTTGAAAGGCTTGCTGTCATCTTTGGTTGCCCAAATATTACCTAATGGTGGTCATGAATACCTTGCTTTGCTCAGCCGCAGTCCTTGATCCCATCTCTAGCCATTGCTTGCTTCAATGCCATTCTTCCCTTCTTCTGTGTACTGGTCTATTCAGCAGCATATGCAGACGGCTGAATGTCATCCTTGCGTGGCGTAACACTTGTCCAAATGTACATGTGATGCACTTTGGTTCCTCTTGAACCTTATAGGGCTGCTTGCTGTTTGAGACGAGGTGAGGGAAGAATTGTGGACTGCCTGTGCTTCCTCCTCAGTGACCACACGTCTGTTTTTTCTTTCTTCCTTCTTTGCTCAAAGTGCCAGGCCATCTACGGAACCTAGGAGGAGATCTTTATTCTGGTGACCGATTATTGTTGATTATATGAAGCCAAAGAGAGATTATAAATCTCCACCTGTCTCTTCATTCCCTATTCATGGCTGCTTTGTGAACTCATTATTATTATTTTTGATGGGACGTAATTAAAATGTCCTAAAGTTTGTTGTGGACCTTACTTCACTAATGATGTTTTTGATTATTGATTAATATCTTGGACAATACAGCAGCTAGGCTATTTAAGATTAAACTCTTATCCTATGTCTCAAGGTAAATAAGATGTATGGCTTGGATGTGAAAGGTTAGTTTTTGCAATTAAAAATCTGTAACATTCTAGGTTACAGCATTCAAAGTGGGTAATGAGTTTTGTGGCTTCTGATAATTCAGTTCAGCACTTTGACATCTCGATTGTGAGTCCCTTGATTACAGTTAAAAAGATGTCATCTTCTAAATCTTACATTTACTTATGTTTGCTTTTACATTTTTTCCAGGTTGTGCGTTTGTGTCAGAGCCCCAAGCTGGCACTAAAGAACAGCCCACCCTACATTTTAGACCTGCTCCCTGACACATATCAGCACCTGCGAACCATCCTGTCACGCTATGAGGGGAAGATGGAGACTTTAGGAGAGAATGAATACTTCAGAGTGTTCATGGAGAACTTAATGAAAAAGACAAAGCAGACCATCAGTCTCTTTAAAGAAGGAAAAGAGAGAATGTATGAAGAGAATTCCCAGCCTAGGTAATGCAGTTTCTTACTGGTATATCAAAACCAAAATGTGCACTGAGGAGTCACCCTTATAACCTTATTTAAACACTTCTTAGATTATCTTGTATTCCTCATTTCTTCCTACAAATAATATTTGTCCTCCGCCAGTCATGAATACGAGTTGAGTTCTCTGTCTTCATAGTGTTGCATCACTTTCGATGACGTGATATCTTAAGAATTGGAACTGGGGGAAAAGGGCTTGGGAGATTGTCATGACCATATTTTGCATAAATGTGTTTTTGTACACAGTTTACAAACTGATTAATATTGAAGAATATTCCTATAATACTACTTAGAATTTAAGTGGTGCTTTGGTGTTTAAAGCATATCATGTATATTATCTCAGACTTTACAACAACCCTGTAAAGTAGGTCAGTTTAACTCCATTTAGTAGACGGAGGGCTGAGTTCTACCCTGTCATGGATTCAAAACATTGTGTCATAAAGTTTCACATCTCTCCCCGCAGAACTTGGTATCAGGTAGTAATTGGCTTGGTCCAGGGAGGAGAGAAACAAAAATAATTTCAAACATTGTGGTAGAAAGGAAATAAGTAGATGGATGATGATTCCCTTTTCCATACCCCACCCTTCCTCTTTTCTTCTGGGCCAAGTTTGCATCTACCCTGCATCCCTATTTTGCATGCAGTTCAAAAATCATGTCCTTTATGTCCTCTTTCCCCCACAATCACAGACCAAAAGCATTATGAAAGACAGTAGAAGCAGTAGGTCAAACGTTGTTTTCACTGTGCATACTGTTCAAGGTAAGTTTCTGCTTGTTCTTAACATAGCAAAAGATACTTTAGTGCCCTGCAATAAAGTATGACAAGGTGAGACCAAGGTATGCTTCCAACCATCCTACTGAGTTTTTGATACTAGAACTAAGGTAGATATTCCTAACACGGAATAGTTGACACATCCCTCATATTGTAGAGTATATTTCATTTTTATTTAATTATATTTATAACCTGCTCTCCCCACGAGCTGGCTCAGAGCGGAGCACAACGTATATCATAATATTAGAATAAAACATGGTAGCATAAAAACAAGATAAAACCTATAATACAGATTACTTAAAAACAGCAGCTCACGTAGTTGCACAACCCATTGGAACAGAGCTTATGGGGCCAGGGGGCCAGCTACCGATGGACAGCAATGGCCAGGGCTGGCGCCAGGGTTTCTGGCACCGGAGGCCGGGGGCAGCTTCAGGTCTGCTCCTGCCCCCTCATGCGCGTATGTGTGCGCGCGTGCAAAGCACACACGCACCTGGCGGGTGGGCTGCCCCGCACTACCGCCGCTGGCGTGCACTCCCAGCCAGGCACGGCAGATGGCTGGGGAGGTGTGTGTGTGTCCTCCCTGCCCTCCTCCTCCGTTGCTCTGCATGCCACCCTGGATGCCTGCCACGCCTGGCCCACGGCTGGTGCTCCTGGCCGGGGTTACATGCTGGCGGCTGCAGCATGGGAGGGCTGGGAGGCTGCAGTAGCTGTGGGCCAGGTGTGGCAGGCGGCCAGGGTGGTGCACGGATGACTTCCCATCCCTTCTGCTCAGCCGCCTGCATGCTGCTGCCACCAGCTCCGCAGTATGCACCCTCGCCCCTGGTGCCGCCCCCTCTGGTGCCTCAGCGCTGGAGGCGGTTGCCGGACCTGCCTCAATGGAGGCGCCGGCCCTGGCAATGGCTGGAGGCCGATTGGATGGCCTGTCTGCCTCTACCATCATACGTCGGGTAGAATAGCTCGGTCTTGCAGGCCAAGCGGAAAGATAGCAAATCCCGTCTTCACGGACAAGAGAGTTCCATCAGGTTGGAGCCAGGACCAAGAAACCCCTGGTCCTGGTCGAGGCAAGGCAGACCTCCTTGGGGCAAGGGACCACCAGTAGTAATATAGTTGGGAAAACAGCATGCTGGTTCTATATATAGTATGGGAAGCCATGTGAATGGTTCTAGCACCATGCTTATAGGAACAATGCAACTGCTCCCAAATGTATCCCTGTAACTGTCTGTGGAGGTTAGGAGGAACCTTATATGCTTATTGCTGTGTGGGTAGGTGTCCAGAATATAACGGCAATATTTTCTCTTAGTGAATAGTAGAAATTTTTCACAAGTTGAGATATGTTTAGTGACCATTCCTTGTTTTGAACCAAGAATGTCAAGTGTGAACTGACTTTCACTTTCATCTGCAGAGTTCTATTTCAGATTCCTGCCATTTTTCATTTTATAAATTAAGCAATCACTGCTTCCTGTATGTGGGGAGTGGGGGTGGCTGTGCTGTTGAACTCTTGCATGATTTGGAGCAGATTTCATAATTCTTGTGTGTGAATTACTAGTATGCACACTACAGGCAAATGTAAGAGGCGTTAAATGGCCAGTGCCAAACTCCCCTTTCAGAATTCTATCAGACTATAGATACTACTTTGCCTTTTCGTAACAAGTCTAGGGAATAGGCTGCACGCTGGCTGTGGCCAGTTATCTCCCTGTCCCATAATAATAGCATTCTTGTTGCCTTCTCCTCCTTAAGCTTCGAAGGACAAAGGTAGATGGTCTCAGGGCTCCAGGCGCATCTGGAATTATGCATACTAAGCTATTCTGGTCAGATCAGCACTTTATTTTGTTTGTCAAACCAATATTCAAGCATTTTCCCTTGTGTGTTTGCTGAGTACTTTTGCATGAGGAAAAGGAGAAAAAAAAGAGATTGCTGGAATGCAGAGAAATTTGATGAGCATTCATTGTACGCAAACTTGATCAAAATTTAGTAGCAGGAAAGTATATTCAGCAAGTTGAGACAGTGAGAGACTCTTTACCTTTATGCATATTAGACCAATGACCTTTACATGAGGGTAATGTGTGTGCTGTGCACAACAATGGAGGACTTTCCCCCCCCTGTGGTAACCTCTGCTCCTTAACTCCTCTTGTGAAGGAGAGAGGCAGTCTTAGGAAGAGATTTCACAGTTGGAGATAGAGGCTTCATGATAACAACAGGAGTATGATTTGGAGGATGGGGAGAAGACTGTGGCTAAAAAGTATGCATGTCGAGGAAAGTTAGTGTTTGTACACACAAAGAAGATTATGCTTCCTCATCTTGCAGCTCCGAGTAGGACTATGGGTTTTCTAGTGACTAAAATAAAGTCTTTGTCTTCAGTTGATTGTAGGCAGGGGTCATTTCGTAGAAAAAGAGCTGCAGGAACTCATTAGCATAACTCATTAGCATAACTCATTTGCCCCACCCCCTGACATCACCTATCCTGGCTGTTTTGGACCCGATCTTGGCCATTCAGGGCCAAAATTGGGCCCAAAATGGCAAAAAGGGGCTGAAAATGGCCGAAAAGGGGCCCAAAATGGCCAGGATTGGGCTGCTGCTGAGCAGGAGAGTGATCCACCACCTGTCAGAGGCCCAATCCTGGCCATTTTGGGACCAATCCTTGCTGTTTTGGGTCTGATCCTGGCCATTTTGGGCCCGAATTGGGCTGTTTCAGCCCCGATCCAGGCCAAAACGGGCCCCAAATGGCCAAAAATCAGGTGGGCGGGGCCACCTGACATGTAACCTTTTTGGAGAACTACTGGAACTGCGTTCCTGTGCGTTTCCCCTCAAATTGAGCCCTGATTGTAGGGATTCTAAAACACTGTATTCTAAAAAACCATAAATCTTACCTTCAAAGTGTATTTTAAACGTTTCTATCACCTACTTCCCAGAATCCAATGTTTAGCAACCATTCTTTGTGGCAGTTAAATCCTTCCCAGTATTACATACTCTCAAGAGTTTTGTTTTATTTCTAGACTTACATTAGTTTCTTTTGCTTGCTGTGATAGAATTAGTGGGAAGAAATTCTGTGGAAATGACAGTTGGCTCATTGTTTATGGTTTAGTATATTCTCTCCCCCCCCCCCGCCCCCGCCAAATCGTGGTTTGAGGTCTTTAGAGATGCATTATCCAAAACTTATTTTTATTTATATGTCCATTTCAAGTCTGCATAATCATGAACCTGTAGCAATCTTCCACAGTGGGCTGTAGATTACTATCTTTGGGTTGTCTGGGGTTGGCTCCAGTGCCAATCAGCATCCTAAACAGCTCTTGTGTACACTGTGGAGCAGATATAGCAGGTGTGGAGGAATAAAACCTTTGCTGAATTCATTGTGTGAGGCAACTCCCCCCCCTTTCTAGTTTCCTTGCAGCCTTAATACCCTCAGATACCGTGTTAGCGATGCCCAGGTCATCAACTATGGCTCCATTGTGGCCCATGGATTAATCTGCCAGAGTGTTCTGGAAGACATTTGAATCCATTCCCCCCTGCAAATGCCGTTACATTTCTGAGCTGCTGTGTGAGGGATTCTGAGGGCAAAAATCTGGCTCTTTACACAACAGTAGCTTCAACAATGGAACGTTGAAGGAGCTTGTATAACAATAAGCTGTCCTAGAATTGTAAATCAAATATTTTCCTTCCTTTCAGAGAACATATGACCTGACCTGCATGGAGATGTTGCTGAAATGTTTGGCACAAGTTCTGATTGCAGCCAAGGTGTTGAGCTTGGAACATTTGTTGTCTCTCCTCACATCAAGACTTGTAGGAATGCTGCCTCAGCTAGTATTTGTGTTTGTCATTTGCTGTAGGGCATAGAGGTACAAATCAACACAGGAAAGAGCTGCAAATGCTAAATCTCTGTGGAGAGCATAGGTACAATCTTACCAAGGAAGGAAACTGATAGTGTAGAAGTTTTTTTTAATCAAAAGAACCATACTGTTAAATTGTTTGTAGAGCATGAATGTCCCGAAAGTATAAAAATAAAACTCTGAGCTGATAATTTTGTGCAGGGTAAGAAAAACAGCCTAAAGTATTGTTCAGGCAGCCTACCGTTATCTGATACGAGAAGCCCCATCACTTCCATCAAACGAAACTTCTGCTTCAGAATGTAGAAGATGCATGGTGCCTACTTCTGCATTAGATTAGATAAGAGAATCTTAGAGAATATTCAAAGGCTGCCCATAGGAAGGAATTTGGACTGCTAGGTTGCAAGGTATAAACTCAAAACTGCATGCTGTTGAGAGAGACCTGTTGTAATGAAGAAAATAACTGGGAACTCCAGCTTTCAAGTCTTCTCAGCCTTCGTGTTTTCAGAAGGGATTTTAAAATGGGGTGGCAAGTCGCATAACAGGCAGCTAAAAAGAAATGCATATTCAACTTTTCATAATTTCCTAGCTAAGATTATTTTAAGGGATGACTAGGATTTAACACATTTGAGGCAACCATTTCAAAAAGCAAATAAACTATGGTCCTCTATTTATTGTATTTTTCTGGTCCTTGGTGCATAATGCATTAAGAGACAAATCAGAGGAGAGTGGTAGTTTTATGAACTGTCCTCTCTGCATTTGAATTCAGTTTTCAGGTGCACTTTGTTCATTTATTATTTTTATTTACCACATTCCCTAAAATCTCTAAGCAGTGTCTAGACACACAAAAATACAATTGATAATTAAACCAACATCCTAAAAACCACTAAAAGAAACAATATAAAAACCACATCTAACTAAAGATCCTTTTTTTTTTATAAATTTTTTTATTTTCATAACTACAAAACACTACACCAGACTATCACAAGGAAAGGGGAGAGGGAAAGGACAAAGGGAGGTGGAAAAAGAAAAGGGGGGGGGGAATGAACTACAAACACTAAACACTACACTTCAATGTTTCCCTTCATACTGTCATAATACAAAAATAGCTCCATAGAATAATGATGGAGTGGTTAATCATACAGAGAATAAACATTTCAAATTCTGATTAAACTTTCCTCCCCCTTCTAGGTCCCGGACGCAGTTCTCTCTGTGCAACTGCTGTTGCGATGCTCTCCTCCTCCCCCCCCCCTCCGGCTCCTCCTTTTCTTCGTTCTTGGTGCAGCAGAGTTCTGGGTTTTTATTCTCAAAATCCTTTAGTTGATCTTCTGATAATATCTTATAGGCCTGATCTTTATATCTGAACCATATTCCTTCCGGGAATAACCATTTGTACTTTATTCCCTGGTCCCTCAGAAGAGCTGCAAACTTTTTATATTTAAAACGCCGTTTCCGGACTAGAAATGGAACGTCCTTCAAAATCTTGACTTTCAAACCCATAAAGTCCAAATCCGCATTGTATGAGTTATATAGGATGGTGTCCCGAATCTTTTTAGATGAAAAGTCAATAATGATCTCACGAGGCAACTGTCGCTTTGTTGCATATTTTGAAGAAGCCCGACGGACCTCCAAAATGGCGCTTTTAACCTCTTCTTTAGTCGTCCTCGCGGGTGTCGCCAGTAGTTCTGAGACCAAATCCCACAGATCCTCATTTTCCTCCTCTTTCACGTTTTGGAGACGCAAAATTGTCTGCGTTCGTTCCACCTGTAGCCCGATCAGCTGGTTCTCCACCAACTTCAGCTCCTTTTTTGTAGCCTTCACAAGTGACGCACTTTCCAGAGCAGACTTTTCTGCCCCCCCCGCTGCTGCCTTAATGGTTTTCACCTCGCTTTCAATTAAGCCCACCCTTTGATCAGTTTCATTCAGCTTGTCAACAAAGGGTTTTATGGCTTCCACCACCGCCCTGCGCACCAACTCTTCGAGCGACTCCCCTTTCAAAGTAGCCGAGATTGACTTACCGAGAGCGGGACTTTGCTTCTTTGCTGCCATTGGGGGGGGGCGCCAACAAAATTCTGGAACTCAACGAAGGGGAAGAGCGAGTCTTCTTCAGATCAACCTCTCCTTCACAAACGCTTGTAAAACAGAAGGGAGTCGCTTGTTTACAGGCTTCCGCCTGTTTCTTTTACTTGCCGTTTCTCGTTGCCCGGCGGCACTCGAGGCGCCGCGCACATCTGCCGGCCTCCATAGGGACAAACGGGCAATTCCCCCCCCGCATTGATTTCGGGGAGTTCTTCCTGCCGCGTACCGGACCCTGGCTCCCTCCCTGGGAGTCCTGGGGGCTAATCCTTGCGGATCAGCCGCCCGGTCAGGGTGCCCGGTCGTTTCCTCCCGGACCAGCCGAGAGGAGCGTCCGGCATGGCTGAGAAAACGAAACCGAATCCTAACTAAAGATCCTTTTTAAAAAGCCAAACAGCAGAAGGGGTGATGTCACTTGGTACTCCGTTCTTACCTTGGCCCTTAAGCAGGCCCTGATGAGAAGTTCATAAGGTCCTCCGAGGCTCATTTGCTGAATTCTGTCCCAGTGGTTGTTTCCGAATTTCCTTCAGGGGCAGCCCCACACAGAATGTGTTGCAATAATCTCAAGGTTATGGTAGTATGTTTCAGTGCAGTCTGATCAGCTCCCAAAGAGGCTGGTGTTTTTTAACTAAAGGTAATTGGGAAAAAATGGCTTGTGGCAACAGTGCCGACCTGCTCCTCCATCTACAAACAGTATTGTGTCCAAGTGCACCCCTGGCACTTTGTTGGTTCTGATTGGGATTGCAAGAAGAGGTGGGGTTTAAGTCTTCCCCCTGGGCTGTTTTCCTGAACTATAATGGCCTTGGGCAGTGCTGTTTGCCTTCTTGGAGCAATCAAACAGGTCAAATAGTGACTCAGTTTCAGAACAGAGAAGAATGGGGGTGGGGGCTTCCCATGGTCTCCATGAAAGTTGGGATACCCAGATGCCTGAACATTAAATTTTAAGTACTGAGAATGCTGTTCATGGAACTCCCAGCATCTCATCAGGTTTAGCCCTTACAATAGTGTTTGCACAAACATCAACCTTCTTTCCAAATTCCCACTGGGCTCTTGTGTGGATCAAGTCTCATGTTGGCGTATAAGAATAGGCATACTGACCATAGTCCAGATGCCCCCTTATATGAATATTTGGTCTTGTGTACACAGCGAGCCACATGCACACACACGCACACATTTAAAAGCCACTGTACAGCCTTCTTCCCCAATTCCTTGCTCCTCATCTTCACAGTTCAGAATCTTGGATTGCTGTGGTGTGGTGTAGTTGTGATACTACTTTTTGGACTTGAGACCATTTTGGCACCAGCATTTCTACATCTGAGCCAGTACATGAATTATTAACACAGGAGTCGTCACATGCTTCCAGATCTGTGTACTTTAGATGATTGAAGTTTTCTTATTGGGGAGAATAACATTGTAAGCCACTTTGGATCCCCACTGGGGAGAAAAGTGGGGTATAAATATCTAACATACATTTTTTTTAATCCTAGAAATTTAATTTTAGCTTTTTAGGACTTTAATGGATTCATATTATAGATAGATTAGATGACTCATCAGAGGACTTTTTATCATTGTAATATTGTTCAGCTATTGATGATATTCTTTTGTATTAATCTCTGGTAAAAGGGCATTGAGGGGCTGTGCAGTAATTTGAGGTGGTGCATCACACATCTTAACTAGGTAGCTTCCAGCATCCTCTTTCTCTGTGACGTGACTGAAACAGTAGTGTTGTGAAGGTTTTCAAATTAAGTCTGTCATTTCGTTAAATATATATTTTTGTCAGTATCCCATAGGAGTTTCAGTTGATTAATTCTGTGATAATTTACTGACAAATAAACAATTCAAAGCATGCCCATGTCATATAACCACCATTGTTTTAGAAGAGGTTTCTCCCCAGGTGAAACTATGGGGAATATCTGTTAAAGAATAAAGGAGATCCTGTTTGGCCTCAGAATGTCACCATTGGGAGAGGAAGGGCTCCTGCTCCCCGCAGCTGTTTTCCCGTATCGAAATAGTGCTGGGGTGGGGAATAGTCTGTGCACACAGAATAGCTCACAGTGAGCAGCAGAAATGGAGAAATCATTCCTCCAAGTGCTTTTTAGACATAGAAAAACAGCTTGGGGGGAAGGCAGGAGCCCCCTACTGCGGTGTTCTAAGCCTGTTAGGGCTGACCTTTATTTTTTAGTGGCCATTTCCCAGAGCTGCTGTTGTGGCTACAGGGAACCCAGACCAAACTCTTTAAAAATCTGCATTTCTAGTTTGGCCGTTACCTGCAGGCTGTCAAGTGATCTAGGAAACTGTGAATGTTTCTTAATGTGATACATCTTCTGTGCAGTCTCCTAAATGCTTTGTTGAAATCAGTACATCATAAATATTCAGCTCAGAAAAACTTCTGAAGTACTTAGCAGATCTCTAGTTGGAAGTGCTTTAGGGAACAGATGCATATTTTATACAGTATGCTTGTGGAATTGAGCCGTTTCAAAAACATTGACGTGTATGGACTTGAATTTTTTTTGTTCCAACTATAGAACATAAACAGCCACAACTGAATGTGCAATGATGTTTTAGAGTTTTTATTCCTAAACTTCTGATCAGCTACACTCAGATCCAGATATTATACCACATTTTTGTACAGAGAGAATACTTTTTTTTAGTAGATTTTAATTTTATCCTTTCTCAAAGGACCTCAGTGCAATGTATAGCGCATAATTTCCCCTCCTCTATTTTGTCATCACAAAAGCCCCATGAAGTAGGTTTAACTGAAAGAACATGATTGGCCCAACATCACCTAGTGGGCTTCATAACAGTGGGAATTTGAATCTAGGTCTCGGTGCCTCCTAGTCTGTAGTTCAGTCTAACCACTACATCTCGCTGGCTCTTTCTTTAGGCACGGAAGGCTTGAATGATTGCATTATATTTCATGAATTCTATTTGCTGCAATGGAAGGTAACATTGTGACCTACTGCCATAATTCTAAATACCATGTTTTATTAATATGTATAATTCAAGATTCCTTTGCAGATGTGTTAAAATCCTACTGTAAAGAAGTAACAAATAATTATAGGCTGTCTTATTCTAGTCACAGAACAAAAATATCACATATGACCAGTGTTAAAAAGTACCGGTGTGTGTGTGTGTGTGGGGGGGGATTTACAATTGCTTTACCTGCATAATCAACCTTTCATAGTAACTAAGTAGAAGTGTTTGAGGGCATTGTGTGTCTGAGCTGAACTTCTGTTTTCTTGCTTGCAGGTTTAGATTGCTTGCATCTGGTTATGTTGGCTTCCCGATTCATGCTATTGCCTTGGTGAATCAGTCCACAAAATCAATGTAATGCTAGCTGACTCTGCAGACAGGCATAGAATGGCCATAGAATTTGATGCCTCTAAAATCTGTCTGGATAATTTCCCTCCTAGTAAGCAAAAGACAATGCACGTTTCATTTTGTACATTGGGTGCTCTTTATTTCTCTGGGAGGTGACTTATGCTGCTGTCAGTAAGAGCTAAGTGGAATTTCATTCACTTCCTGTGTTGAAAGTTTAGTCGAAAGTAGTTCCGTTGTGTATCTATTTTTAAAAGCTGATTACTGTGTGAAGCAGTCTGTGAAGCTGCACTAAGTTTATAAATGTTGACATAGGATGTTTAAGCTTGGCCATTCAGCACTTATTTTCGAGGGTCAGTTTAACTGATCTGAGCATGACAGTTTCTGCTTACTTGGAATATCCTGCGATGATAAGAATGTAGTGCAGCGATTCATCTGCCTCAGTGGAACATGGCACGTATGGCCTACAACATGCAACCTCTGAGGCACTCTTCTTAGGAGATTAGTGAGATCTTTCTAGGATGCCCCTGCCAGATTTCACAGCATGCATTTTAAAAACATAGTTCAGTGATTGCACAGTGAAGTAACAAAGCAAAGCGGGGAGGGCGGAATACAAATTTGAAATAAATAAATAAAATAAATAAATAATAGCTGAGGAATATCCAACAATTGAGAAACTCCAGTTCATTGCTGTTAAGATGGGATGTATATTTGGCCTGTGCATACTACAGGTCCAAACTCTGTCTGGAAAAGAACAGGGGTGCAGTCATAGCCGCACTGCTATGTTTTTGGTGGGTAGCCCATCCCAGTTAGGCAGAAGCTGGTTCCTGGGTCCTCATTCATACTTCCTAGTTCCTGAGCTAGTTCCTAGTTCATGAGTCTACCCACAAATAGGATACTTTATAAAGCTGTGCACCCTGAAATAAGCTTGGTCCACCAAATGTGAAATGCTCTCATGTTGAGGAGGTGGTTTGTAGTTGGATTTGCAAATAAGGAACTAGGAACTAGCAAATAAGGAAATGGGGACCTACTTCAGCTTCCTCAAGCTGTTGCATTTTGCACCCGCTGAAGCTTCTGAATTGTCTTCAAGGACAGCCCAAGACAGACTGCAGTGCAAATAAATTGTGTACATAAATACAAATCTGATTTTGGCTCTTGAGTCTTTCTTGCTGAGCAAGATGCCTCTCTGTATTGGAGTCTAATTGGCAGAGCTGAAATGTCTGGAACATTTTAGCATAAAAAAGGAAGTTTGGAGATGGAAAGGGTGGCCTATGTGTGTGTGTGTGTGTGTGTGTGTGTAAAACTTTCAAAATGCTAGCAATGTTTTACCACACCTCAAAAGAGTAAATTACTTAGAGGTGGATGCTGCTCTTCGTTCATCGGGTCTAAAGTAATTGTACACAGCCAATTTTCAGAGCTTTGGTGGGGAGCAGAATTTGTGACTTCTGTTTATTTTTTCTATGGCTAGACTCTTGCATGATTTGTCAGAACATGCTCAGTTGAGAAGAGCACAAGATAGGGAGATGGAAGTTCCTTGGGCTCTTATTGGGACTAATTTGGGTTGATTTTTGGCACATGAGTCTAAGTTCTCAGATCTATACAGTTAAGGCCACACTGTTTTACTGTAGAATTAATTTGTCACTTGAAAAAAGAAATTTCTGCAAGACTTAGAATTGTGGCATCTCTTGCTCCAATCCCTGCTGATGCTTAGAAAAACTGATGGTGAAAATGATTTTTTCTACCTTTTCCCTTGCCATACACTTTGAGTCTTCAGTGCCTTGCCAGCCTGGCTTCTCCAAACACAACTCTTCTGACACAACTTCCTGTATTGTTCCATTTTTGCCGATTGCAGCAAAAATTAGCAGTGATCTAGTGGCATCTTAAAGAGTAGCAAATGTATTAATGTGTACCCTTTTGTGGGCAAGAACCTGGGCTGTTAGGATCTCACTACACAAGACAAAATAGAATTGAATTTCACAGGTAATTCAAGTGTATTTTGTAATTAGAGTGTATTTGAGTATAATTCGAGCATTATTCAGGTGTATTTTGTCTCGTGCGGTTTGACTCTTAGTCTTTAAGATGTGTCAAGACTTTTTTTTGTTTCTCAGATCAAGCGTAACTGAACGCAAAGCCATTGAAGGTTTTCATTGATCATACTTGGAGAAATCTTGAGCTTTTCCATTAAAATATAAAAATGCTCGTGTTCTTCCTGGAGTCAGAAAAATGTGGCTTTAACTCCCCCCAATTTTGTACGTCCTGTTTCCCCAACATAATAGTCCTTTAATGAGAAAATGCATTACATTGCCTTTCAGTGAGAGTCAAATTCTGATTTCTCATCATCTGTCTTGATGATTGAGTCAACGGTGCTTGTACAGAAAAATTTGCATATACAAGCTGTTCCCAGGTACATTTGACAGTCTTCCTCACAGAATGTAAACAAGGAAGCAGACTTGTTATATTTTTAAAGAGGATGTTTGTACTTCCAGGAGCCTCATATGTCTTTCAATCCATTAATAAAACTTAGTATTTATAGAAGATCAGATTCTTCCAGCATTCTCTCAGTTTGTGAATAATAGATCAGGGATTGGCTTTCTTGTAACCTTTCTAGACATAGGATCAATTAGTCTAAGCCTGTTGGTTTTTATGTAATTATGTCTAAAAATTATATTCAGTATTAATGTTACATTTTTAAAATAGTAATAGGGAAGGTAAAGCATGGTTTTTATGATCGGTAGGGATGGTAAAGCATGGTTTTTATGATCAGTACTGAAATAATAATTACAAACTTAATTCTAATGTTAACTGGAAAATTGCTATATGACAAAAATATTTTTCCTGCTGGATCAGTTGTTACATATATAAACTACACTAACTCCTCCCTGTATTCTCAGAGCAGTACTCTGGGATTTTGACCATCACAAACCTTGCTTATTATGGAAAACATAGATCCCCTTACTTCGGGCCCTTTGTATAATACAGGCAGAGAACCACAACAGAATGTTGCAGACTTGGGTCATGTTTCTCTGTGTACCTGGCAAGTCCCCCAACAACGTGGAAACTCTTGCCTTGGTCTGCTGGTGGCTCTGTTGTACAGGTTTATTTACCATAAGAGACAACTCACTTTACTAGGAGAAATAGGGATTGGCTTGGGGGCCCACAAGGTACTGTCATGTAAGGGATAAACAACTCGGATGTGGCACCCCACTCCCTAAAATGGTCTTTTGCAAGATTATGTATCCGGAACATGAGCAGGTTCCTTCCTATTTTCCCTCCTTTACTTTTTTCCTTTAACTGATGCTCAGCTGCTGTGAACATTCTGTTGCCTCTAAACATCGTCATTCCTCATCAGGGTGATTTTTATGGGCTTTGTTCTCTTCCAGTTACTTTAAAGAATCACATTTTCTGTATATCTGGAGTCTGTCGAATACGGGGGTCCATTTGTGTCCCCATTTTGCAACTTTTGTTATCTGCACAAGGGACAACAAATTTATGATGTCATGGTCGTTCTGTGCCCAAAAGAACTTAACTTGTATACATTATGCAAATTAGGCAACATTGCATTATTATGCGTAATTTTGTCTGTTATGTGAAGGGGAAACAAACTATACAGGATATTGAAGCTCACCAACTGATCTTTGGAAGATTTCCCTGTGCATCTATACTTGAAAGCCTTTTAGTTCTTGGACTTTATGGACTTTTAAAAATAAACTAAGGATGTTGTATCCTCTGACCTATCCTAAGTAATGCATTTATTCTGTTGCCTGGAAAAAGTACACACAATCTTGTTTTTGCTATAGTTGTTAGTTTGAGGCTTCATTTTGTACAGGACATTAGAAATCAGTCTTGTGTTGTGTTAGACAGATGCATAAATTAGTTCTGGTGCAGATTCTTTCTGCTGAAACTGAAATATGCAATTACCAAGTTCATTCAGTTAGCTCTAAGTACTGCAAGTAAGAAAAAGCTGTTCTAAGAACCATTCTTTCAAGGGAGGACTTTTTGTTACGTCCTATAGGTAGTCTGGATATGTGACATTGTCTCAATGTGATTTTAAAGGAGGTTTATTGGTGCAAAGAAAAATGAAAGAGGTTAAAATGTCACTTTGACTTCTGCAAGACAGACTCTTACAATGGAAGAATGCTTTTCGACCAGCTAACAGGAAGCAGGAAAGAAACGGCTTGCTACAGGTCAAAGGGGCTCGGCATCAGAAAGCCGAACTAGAGGAAGTGGGGGCCCATGTCAAGGCTGCAGTGCATAGTTGGGTATGACTGGAAGTACTTGATTGACCTGCTGACTTCCTGGAAGATGCATGGAGCCAAAACAGTGAAGAGAGAGGAAGGAAGTAGTACAACCACAACATGGAGGAGGGAGACAGTAGAGGACAATACCCATCCAGAGTCCTCAGAACTGGATCTGGTGTGGCTTATTATCTGTTTTTAATTCTGTTACCTGATCAAAATATGATGGCTACAGAAGGTTGTTGATACTTGAATATTATAAGATTGGACACTGCAAAGCCAGAGCAGAAAGCACAGGATTTAAGGAGGACACTATGCCCTCTGTCTCACATCCGCTGCTTGTTTACTACATGTGTTTTACTTTAGGAGTGAGCTCAAAGTACTCACTGGTTTTCGGGGGGGAGGGGAGTGAACATTTTATGTAGTTATGGAAAAGAACCCTTTCCCTTCCTCATCAGTAATCTTTGGCTGGAGGGGGAATTTGAATGGTGATAACTTGGAAGCATGCTGCTGTTTGGAGGCATTGGCCTTGTTCTCATTTATCTGTGGTTGCCCTCAATGACACCAGTAGTCCAGTTTGTCTGTTTAGCAATACAGCGTCCTTCTGTCTGCTGTTTGATCCCCAACTGGCTGGATTGCCCATGTGACTTCCAGGAAGAAAAAGCAATGGTAGTTAAAGGAAAAGAATGGCACAGAACCACTAGTTGATGGCATTGAACAGAATGGTGGGGTGGTGGTTATTTAGGAAACGTCAGTGCCTCCTCTGCAGAGACCTCGAGAGGCATAGCAGTAATTAAAAATGAACAAATTATTAAAACCCCCGTGTTACAGGATTTGGAAAGAACACTTCTGCCCTCAGAAGCATGGCTCTCAACCCAGAAATCACGGCAGAAGAACACGTAGTGCTGTACTACCTTATGCTGAATGAAAATATAGACAGTCTTCATAATGCCCCAAGGAGCTGCCACTTCTGGACTGCAGATGCCTTAACTAAACACCTAATGGACCATTCATGTTAGATAAATGTTTAGTAGAATGTACCTCACGCCCTGCATGTCCTGGATGTTGCTTTCTGCGTACTCCCTCACCCATCCTGCTCATGCACAAGGTCTTCTGCATAAAGAAAAATATGCAAATCAAAATCTGCCCTGATGTTACTCCTGTGCTTAATGCCAAACTATGTGCTAGTCCTTCTCTTTCTATTAAAAAAAAAAAGCAGGGGGGGAGGTGAGGGGAGGGATGTGAAAGTTAAACCTTCTAACCAATCCAAATATAGTCTGTATTCAAGATGAGAAAAGGTCACTGTGGTTTTAGATGCATGATAGACACAAACATGTTAAAAAGTTACATTCATTACTAAAAATAGTGCCAGTTTCCAGCTTTGGTGTGCAGAACGCAAAGATATCAGCATGTTTGTCGAGGTAGGCTACATAGGGGAGACTTGAGATTAGCAATGAGTATGCGTAATTGGGCAAGGACAGTCAGATAGTGGAGAGGGTGCAGGATGAAGCTATGATGCTCGTTTTGCTAAACACTTTGCCAAGGAACTGGACCCAGAAGAGGGTGAAATGTTTGACAGGTGAAGGGGGGAGGCTCCAGGGTTGAAAACAGCCACAGCAACAAGTTGAAATAGGCCTTCAGTGTGGAGATGGCCGAGGGGGCTGGCAGTAAATGAGTATGCACAAGAGGAGGTTGGTGAGGAAGAGCTCAGTAATACCTCAAGGCTTTACATGATAGCTGGCCTGTGGAATTCACTGCTATGAGATACGGTAATGATCACTGACTTAGGTGGATTTAAAAGCAGATTGGATGAAGTTACGGAGGGTAGATCTATTATTGGCTGTTTAACCATGGCAGCTAAATTGGACCTCCAGATTCAGAGGCAGAATACCTCTGCTGGGGCTGTGAGCAGAGCAGTCTGCAGAAGGCGGCTATGGCCAGAGGACCCAGTTTGTGGGCTTCCCTGTAGCATCTGAGTAGCCCAAAGGATGCTGGACGAGGTCGTTGGTCTGATCCGGGGTGGTTACTTTCAAGTTTTTATGTCTGCATCTGTAGAAATTTTATATACTAAAACATTGTGGAGGTGTTCCTTACGTGAGAAAGTTAGATTTTTCCGAGTGCCCCCCTACAAGCTTGTGTTGTCAGTGAATGGATTTATTTTCATTGTAAGCATGTTCATGAAGGAGGTCTTGTTCTCAGGATATGGAGACTAATTAAAAATGTAGATGTCAGTTTCTTGAAGGTATTGTGTGAAGCGTTCAAATGTGGAAGATGTTTTACATATTGTTTCTGACCCACATCAAATTACAAGACTGTACTTGAGTGACTTGACACTCATAATTTTTTCTAGCACTCCACATTTTCACTACTGTTTTGGATTACTCCTGGCTGATGTACTCCCCCTGTCTGAAGCAGCAACAATGACCTGGTAGATTGAAGTGTTCTCCCACTGGTTTCTGGATGTTGCCATTTCTCATGTCAGATTTGTGTCCATTTATTCTTTTGTGCAGAGGTTGGCTGGTTCATGGGTGTTTTTTGCTTGGTAGCTTAAAAGTAGACATCATTTACTTGAACAACTATGCTTATGTAGAAATATATGGTATGAATATATGGTATATGCTTTTAAACATGTACTGTATTCCCAGTTAGGGAAGACCGCATCCTTGTTCGTTGCCCTGAATGGTCCCTTTGCAGAATGCATTAATACCCTGCCTGCCACCCACAGGCACATAAAATTGTTATGCAGGGTTTTTAGCTTTTCTTCATGCTTGTGTATGAGATAACTTGATGTCCTTGTTGCAAGTAGTGTTTGAATTTATGCTGCTTAAGCACCTGAGAGTAACCAGTAAAGAGTTAGCTTGGGTAATCATGTCACTCAGTTATAATTACTTCAGTTTCCTGGAAAAAAAACAAACCACTTTCCATCAGCAGAGTCCAGTGAGGCAAGAGATCACTTCCCTTTCCAGACTTCTAAAGAAGCTGCCAGTGGGCTTGCAACAGCTTTGCAAAACAGCTATGCTTCAATTTTCGTTTTTTTTTTTAAAAAATGTGATCCACTTGGTATATTTGAAATCCCTCCAGAAATGGATGGTGCACCCAAAGAGATCCTGGCTTGAGATGTTGGAAATCTGTTTAATTGTGGGTTCTCTCAAATCTGCAAGCCTTCCAAAATGTGCTTTGAACAGCTGTCGTCCTCAAAAAATTTATTGAGGATAGTGTTTAGAAGCTACTTCTTGTTCAGCTTTATTTTAGTGACTGTTCCAGTCTTGGATTTGAATTGTGCTTTGTGTTTTTAAGCTCTGAGAGTTTACCATTTCCCAGCCTGTAGGAGATTTTTTTTTGTTTTGGCCATTTTTTAATTCTACAGTGGTGGGTAGGCATTCTGTTGGGTTTCTGTAGTTTCAGGTTTTTCAGACTAGTGTTGTGATCCTAATAAGGAGCAAATACAGAGTATGTGGCACAACTGGAACAGTTTTCCCTTTGAGCAACACAGGCCAAATCCACACGTCTCAAGTTTTCCGCTTTTTCCCCGCCCATTGTTCGCTTCTCAGAGGGCTGTTCACATACTCTTACCTCCATCCCGCCATTCTCTCGCGTCTTTTGCGTTGCGCCTCAGACGAATTTGTCATGCGTTCAAACGCTTCTCTTGCGTGGTTCTCACTGTGGATGTGGACAAATAGAAGCGTTTCACAAGGAGACCGCCCCCTTCAAACCACCCCACTTCCGTGTTTGCAGCCTTTCCAGAACACCATCCCTCTTTGCCGTGCAATTATCAAGCTTTTCCACTCTCTCCGCAGCATGCATGCCTACCCGCCCTTTCCCCCTTTTTTTAAAAGGGGACTTTCCCAGCATTGTTGCACAATCCCGGCCATGAATCTTAATTGGGGTGCTCCAAAATCCCCGTGGAGACATCAAGGGGTGGCGTCATTTCCATGTCATTTTTAGGATGCTGAACAGTCAGAAATATCGGTGGCTGTTAATTTTTTTTTTTTTAAACTGTGAGATTTACTGTTATAGCAGAAATCCGTCATTCTAACATTACATTCGAGCGTCAAATAATTAGTCTGCCCGTTTGGAGAGTTTGGATCACCCTCACCTTAAATATCAGTTCAAATTAGCCCGCCAGAATAATGGTCCAATGGATTTCAAAGAAGAAGGCATAGAATAACTTTAACCAATCACAGGCATCATAGGGGTGTGGCCTCACCATAGTAATTTAGCAAAAAAACGCTATAGCAGAAATCTGATGAAAAAAATTAAAAAAATGAATGTGATATCATTGGCGACGTCGGATCTAAACCCACCCCGTATTGCACGATTCTACCAGGGATATGGACAAAGTATAGTGCGAGGCAGTGGCAGTAAGAGAAGGGACATTGCGGGATAGAATCCAGCGCGATTAATGCACATGAAAAGCGGAAGGTAGGGAAGTGTGGATTCGGCCATATTCTCTTCCCTCATGCAGACCTGCAAACAGATTAAAGTAAACTGAGGAATCTAGACCATGGCAGGGCTGTAGCCTTCATGTAGGGAAGCAAAAAGGGTGATGCCTTACTGAACCCAGCCCAGTAATATCAACAGAAAAAACAGAAGTGGGAGACATAGTCCGTGTAGCTCCTGTTGGAGCCGATAGCATGCCTCTTGATTGTACCTACCTTCACTGCATTACAAACGAGTTTGGGAAGAGATGAGTGGAAAAGATGCTTTAGCTTTCCTAATTCTTATGCCCCGTTAGAGGAGGCTCCTATTTATTTATTTATTTGTGTTATTTATAGTCTGCCTTTCTCACTGAGGCTCAAGGCAGGTTACACAGTGGGAATCAAACCAGTCGGTAGCATGAGGCATCTACTAAGTAATGAAATAGGACTAGGATTACAGAAATCTGGAAATGAAGCATAAGTATTAGACATGATGTGTTAAATAATGCAGATAATGATACTATGTTAAATAGAAAATGCACTGAACAAGATAAAACCTAACAGCATACATATAATATATATGATGCACAGTAGTATATAGTCCACAGTCCTGTTACTTTTATTAAAGCATCTTACTGAACCATTCCATTATAATATACCTCTATTATTTTTAATTGAGTCAACAAGGGACAACCAAACCAAACCAACAGTGGGGAGCACAACATCCTTCAAGATCTCAGGCTTCCCATCTCTTCAGGACACACTTTCAACTAGTTCACTCTTAGCCATTTAACAGCAGCAGACAAGGCAGTTGCTCAAGACCTCTACAGCATCGCCAGGAGATTCCGATAAAAAGCTGAGTGTCTGTCATCGGCATCCTGTCCCAAAACTACAAATGATTTCTCCTCAAGGCTATTCAAAGCGATTAAGTAGCATGAGGATAGTGTGTGCCTGAGGAACCCACAGCACAAATGTTAAACTCACAATAACTGGTCTCTTGCAGCAACTTTTTGAGACTGTAAGGAACAGTTTAAACGAATCCAAAACACGTCCCCATGATACCTGCTTCTGCCTTCAAATGGCACGATCCACTGTATCAGAGGCTGCAGATAAATCCGGTAAGTGCAACATAGAGGCATGACCTTTGTCTGGATTCAGACAGAGATCCTCAACAAGCCACTAGCACCCTCTCCGTCTCATAGTCCCGTATACAGTACAGATGAGTTAACCAAGAAGTCCTGGAATTGGTCAGTCATTGCTCTCTCAGTTACCTTGCCCAGAAATGACTGATTATAGACTGGGCAATAATTGATTATATCATTTTTTTCTGTAGGGATGGTTTTTAAAGTATGTACATATGTATCTGATTTATGGAAACCCCAGCTAGGGGTTTCCAGGCAAGTGAAAAGCAGAAGTGGTTTGCCATTGCCTTCCTCTGCAGAGTCTTCCTTGGTGGTCCTGTATCCAAGTACTGACACTGCTTAGCTCCTGAAATCTGACAGGATCGGGCTATACCATGTCACTTTCCACCCCATTTTTTCAAAGTAGTGGATAGATAACAACCTTTTTGAGGGAAGGCATCCTGAGTCTGTGATGGACATCAGTGATTTGCTATTGGAATCCTTACATGATTTTAGCAACCAGGATGGACAAGGATCCAGAGCACAAGTAGTGTACTTCACAGATCCTAGGATCCTGTCAACATCCATCATGGTAACTGGGCCAAAATGGTCTATAAATGGACCAGAAGATGGATTCGACATTGCATTTGTCTGTGCCAGGTTACAGCCAATGTCTGTTTCATTTAAGAACCCAATGTCAGGTATGAGATTGGAAGCATTTTATTCCAGCGGTACCTTAGTAACTAACAAGATTTTCAGAGTGTAAGCTTTCGGAAATCAGAGCTCCCTTCTTCAGACATGAATAGGAATGGATCCATTCCTACTTATGTCTGAAGAAGGGAGCTCTAACTTTGGAAAGCTTACACTCTGAAAATCTTGATGATGTCTAAGGTGCCACTGAACTAAAATGCTGCTATTCTACTACAGACCACCATGGCTGCCTACCAAAATATTAGACTGAAAAATGAAATACTTTGGTGACCCCTAATGGGGTTTTCATGGCAAGAGACCAAGGCTGAGCTTCTGAGATCTGATGAGATCAGGCTCTCCTGGGTTATTCAGGCTAGGAAGTAGGAGATTGAGTACCCAGAAATACTCACCATTGTTATGAGCAGCATATCACAGAACTATCCATGGTATTTATTCTGTTGGAATATCTTTGTCAAGAATTCCCATTCTGCCTAGTCCAATCAGTCTGGATTTAACCTGTAGGGGAAAAAATGCTGAAATCAGTAGAAAGCTGACTGATGCTATAAAGCATTGTCTATGTTTTTACTGATATGTAATTAGATATTTTTACTGCCGTTGTATTTTAGGTTAGCCCTCTTAGGTATGTTTTAAAGGTAGAATGGCAGGATATAAACCTTATAAATAAATAATCATGGTGTGGTGTACAGAATGAAAGGAAAATCATTTAGAAGCCTTAGCTTCATTGATATGCTTTTACTGATGCATTTTCAATAGAATATTCAAACACTTAACAAATTACACTTTTGTAAGATGACTTTACCTTTCAGGCTTCTTTTTTCATTCATAAACACTTGCATATTCTGAAGAAACTAATAAACAGCATTACCTGTACACTACAGTGAAGCTTGTAATATAACCATGGGATTTTAGAGTTTTGGGGGACCACGTGCCTGGTTATTTGAAACCTCAAGGTCCGTATATGACTTTCTAGAAATAAATAGATTTGAGGCTAGTAGCACCTTAAAGACCAACAAGAAAGATTTTTAGGGTATAAGCTTTCAAGAGTTAAAGCTCCCTTAAGCTCTTGAAAGCTAATATCCTGAAAATCTGGTTGGTCAAGGTGCTAATGGACTCAGATCTTGCTGTTCTGCTGCAGAGCAACACAGCTATCCACCTGAACCTAGAAAGAATTGCCACATTCTGCCTCTGCTTTCCACTCTTATCCGCTCCCACTCTTACTCAGCTCACCCAGTTCTGCTTATTTTTCTACCTTCCTTGCCCTTGTGTTGCTTTCCCTGTCTTTTGGGTCTGTGCTGTTCTTAACCAGATCTGAGCCAATCCCTTAAGATATATGACCATTATCACCTTGCTACCACCAGGCTAGTCCATGAGGCCTTGGCTTGCTCCCTTTTAGCATAACGTGAGAGTCACTGCAGAGAATGTGCATGTGCTAATTTTTCCTGTTTGCAGGGTGGTATCTTCAGAAGACTTTGCTCTGATCTGCAGGCAGTGGCATACTAGAGCTTTTCACATTTTGTTTGCAAAATCCTTGTGATAAGCTGAGGTTTTGAAATGAGGCAGACAGTAGCATCAACAAAAGTGAGACTTGGAACATTACATTGGTAAATCATAGTAGACATTAACAAGTAATGAAAGTTTTGTGTAAAGAAAGTGGGGGTGGGGGGAGCAAACTTAATTCAAGGGAGATCCTTCACCCGTTTTTACCAGGTCCCTTCCCTGAGGAAACTTAACAAGAGGTGGGTGTTACACAGCAAGAGGCAGCTTGCAAGCACGCAAGATTCCTAGGAAAACAGCGGGGAAAGTGGGAATAGATTGCAGGATTTTCGGGTGATAATTACCAATCAGAGGAGTAGAAAGGTCTGCAGAGGAAGAAGGCTTGAAATGGCCAGCATTCTTGACCAGGAGCTCAGATTCAGAGGGATTCTGAGGGCAGAGCGCTTGGATCTGAGTAAGCGTGTAAAATTTGGCTAGGGCAAAGCCACTTATAGGGCAAAATGTGCCCTGGGGCTGGAAGGTGACTTCAGCCTGTGAAACAAAGGCCTAAGTGGTTGTCTCCTGGGATGGACAAAAGACTTGAGTAACTTTGATTGGCATGCTGGGGCGGGATAAAGGAGTTAGCTTGCCTGACAAAGAAACTGTACATTTAATTAAGTGCCTCTGGAGATGGCTGATGAATTTAGAGTTGTGATTGAATGTACCCAGGAAGAACTTAAACTTATCAGAGCTGATTGATGACCCTAGATTGAGGGATAGGGTTTTAGCTGGAGTTGTGATCAGTGGGAAGAAAGGAGATTGGAATGTCCGAGGGGAGTTGTCTCAAGCGCCTTTCAAGTGAAAGAATTGCACATTCTGCGGCTTGGGTGGGTCAGAGTCAATAACACCTAATCACTTGGTATTCCATTCACATGGCATGTGCATTCCAGTCTCCCGGGCAGGAGCTGGCAATGTTTTTCCCTGTTGGCAGCTGGCTTACTGCGGCATGAAGCTCATTAGTTAAGGCATTATGATTTCTTTCAATCATAAGCAGATATTAAAATGGTGGAGAGCTAGGCAGAGTGCAATTGTATAGAGCTATGGTGCCGCCTCATTTGGAATACCGTGTGCAGTTCTGGTTTCTGTAACTCAAAAAGGATATTGCAATGCTGGGAAAATTCCAGAAGAGGGCAACTAAGATGATTAAGGGATTGGAGCAATTTCCTATAAGGAAAGGCTAAAGAGTCTGGGACTTTTCAGTCTAGAAAAAAGATGGCCGAGGGGAAAACATGAAGAGGTTTATATAATTATGCATGAGATAGCAATAGTGGGAACAGAAAGTATTTTCTTCCTCTCCCATAAAACTAGAACTCGAGGGCATCCAATGAAGTTGATGGGCAATCAGCACAAGACACACAAAAGGATATGCTACTTTGCTCAATGAGCAATTAAATTTTAGAATTCACTGACGGTGGACATATAGTGATAGCCACAAGCATTGAGGGTTTGAAGGGGAGTTAGATAGTGGAGGAGAGGTCTGTGGCTACCAGCAATAGTGAGAAAAGGGAGCAACAAACTCCTGAAAGCCCCTGCTGGGAGGAGGCATCAGCAGAAGGCCTTTGCTTCTGTGCCATGTTTGTTGGCCCTTCAGGGTGACTGACTGGTTGGCTGCTTTGTGAGAGAGGTTGCTGGACTAAATGGACCGCCAGTCTCATCTAGTAGAGCTCTTCATGTATTCTTAAATGTTATGGGCCGTTTTGTCATTGGTAGAGAAAGCAGGTCAAATAATTGTGTAGGGTGGGGGACTTCAGCATTTCAGTGGCATTAGCTTGGGAATTAGCTTTTGCTTGCTTGCCAAAAAACTTAACATGTATCAACCAAGATGAACCTCTTTAATTGTCTCATAGAAATTTTTGGTTAAAATGGCGCAGAGCTTTAAGATATTAGACACAAACGGTAGACCAGCAATGGAGATTATGCAAGCTAGGCACAGAAAACAAATGCTATATGCCCCCTCTCTGCTCCCATTATCAGTAATGGGCATGGAACATCAGCAGCTTATATACAGCTGGTGACGAGTCCATTGATGGGAAGGGAATGTGGACCTGTAGTGTGTGTGTGTGGTGTTGGTGTGTGTTATATGATTTTTTTTGTTTCAGTTTTTACAAGCTGCATGATGCATACACAGCTTTGTTTCTTGATTAAAACCACCTCTCCCAGCGTTTGGATCCTAGATGCTTGCTTTTATTATAGAAATCTGTTTTATACATACAGAATGACTTTCATAGTTGGAGGGGACATTGGAAAAGGAGATATGTATACATAGATGTCAACATCCACACACTGGATCTTCAAGTATTTTGAGCTTGGATAAACAGAATAAGGAAGTGGGTAAAAAGTTTCCTTGCAAAGGATACTGTTGCCTGGCTTTGCTTCCGCTGTCAAAAAACTAGGTAGATAATATATAGCCTGTGTTGTGTAGTGGTTAGTGTCAGACTGAGATCTGGGAGACCCAGGTTCAAATCCCCACTGTGGCATGGAAGCTTCCTGGATGACTTTGGGCCAGTCATACACTTTTAGCCTAACCTACCTCACAGGGTTGTTGTGAGGACCACATTGGGAACAGCGTGAGCCACTTTAGGTCCCCACTGGGGAGAAAAGTGGAGTATAAATGAAGCACACAAATAAATACGGTTCCTGCTGGTTTGAAATCTGGAAACTTTGTGGCCTTCATACAAAAATCCCAGCCAAACAATCAACTTATTTCCAGAATTTCTCATTCTACAGGCTTCCTTTGTCTCCCTTTCCTTTCACTGACTGTAGATTTGGGGAAATGAAAAGGCCTTCCTCTGTGCACCCTTTCTTCCTGTGAAACCCTGAATGCGCCTGTATGTTTCCTCTGCTTGGCCAGCCACCAGTTAGTATGAAATGATAAAACAGGGTTGACATACCTGTAACTTATGTTCATCGAGTTCTTCTGTGCTGACACACATGGGACTGCGCAGGCGCAGGCCAGCCGCCGGAGAATTTTCCATAGCTTCTATAGCTCCGAAGGGGCCGTTTGTCGCGCGCCTCAGCGACCGTTTTCCCGCCCAAACGGTCACGTGCTCCTCCAGCGACCAACGGCCCCTTCCCTCAGTTCTCCTTGCCGCCGCTTAACCAATACACATAGCCACAACCTGCATAGACACCAATATTTGTTATAGCCCACACAGCATTGTGCATTGGAATTCACAGCGGGGTAGGAGGGAGGGTTGTGTGTCAGCACAGAAGAACTCGATGAACATAAGTTACAGGTATGTCAACCCTGTTTTCATCTTCGTTCTTCTGTGCCTCCACACATGGGAGTGTACCAAGCTTCACACAATAAGGAAGGTGGGGTGAAGTCCAACACAATTTTATTGTATCACACAAGAACCATCAACAAGTGTAAACAACATATAACTATACACAAATATACATACAAAAATAACACATATATACAATATACTCCCATATATACACCACTTGTATAAGGATATATTCAATAAATATATATAAGCATATATACATATAAAACATACAACTACAAAATTGTAGCATCATAGCGTAGCATCCCAGAACCCCTTAGGAAAAAAGGGAATGCAATACAGCCCTGGCCACAGCCACATCTCGCCCTGTATCCACATCCACAGCATAATGCCTGACAAAGGTGTCAGCAGTGGACCAGGTGGCTGCCCTACAGATGCTAGCCAACGGAACCCCCCGGAGGAGAGCCGAAGAGGCAGCCTGGGACCGCATGGAATGGGCCCTAACCTGCAGCGGGCAACTCGCCCCAGCCAGGGAATAGGCCTTACTAATGGCCGTCACAATCCACCTGGACAGAGTCTGCGAGGAAGCCCTATTGCCCTTGTCCTTGGCCCCAAAACACACGAACAGGTGAGGACACTTTCGGAAGCCCTTTGTCCTGTCCAGATAGAAAGCTAGCGCCCTCTTCAAATCCAGAGTGTGCAGCACCTTTTCCCCCTTGGAAGAGGGGTGAGGAAAGAATGCAGGAAGCGATATCTCCTGCGACAGATGAAAAGTGGACACCACCTTAGGCAGGAAGCCCAGGCAGGGACGCAATACCACCCTATTGGGATGGAATAAAAGGAAGGGGGGGTCAGACCTTAGCGCAGAGAGCTCACTGACCCTCCTGGCAGAGGTTATAGCCACTAGGAATGCCACCTTGTACGATAGCAGGTCCAAGGGGCAGGTCACCAAAGGCTCGAAGGGAGGCAACATTAGCCGTGCCAGCACCAAAGACAGTGACCATTGTGGTACAGGAGGTGACACTGGTGGGTAGAGGTTGAACATTCCCTTAAGGAACTGGCGGGACTTTGGGTGGGAAAAAACCGTGCTACCATCAACTCGAGAGTGGGTAGAAGAGATAGCTGCCAGGTGAACCTTGAGGGAGGTAACCCTTAATCCCTGGTCCCTCAGGAGGCACAAATAATCAAAAATCAGCCCTAGGGAGCTATCCGTAGGCACCACCCCTTTCTCACGTGCCCAGGTCTCAAACCTCCGCCACTTGGCCTCGTAAGAGCGCCGGGTAGATGGCTTGTGGGCATTCAGGAGGACCCGTTCCACCTGCGTAGAAAAATTTAACGAGGAGGGACGATCCGCCAAGCTGCCAGATGCAGCTTCCCGGGGTCGTGGTGAAGAATGTCCCCGTTCTTCAAAAGATCCTGCCAAGGGGGCAGCCTCACATAGGTCCGCTGAGATAGCTGCAGGAGCCTTGGGAACCAGACTTGCCTCGGCCAAAATGGGGCCACTAGGATGCAGTCTGTCCTGTCCTCCTCTATTTTGCACAGGACCTTGGCTATCAAGGGGGAGGGCGGAAACATGTAATGCAACCCCCGGTTCCATGTAAACAGGAAGGCATCCCCAATAGAGAGCGGGTCGCTCCCTGCTCAGGAACAGAACGTCTGGGCTTTGGCGTTCGCCGCAGTAGCGAACACATCTATAACCGGGTGACCCCACATCTGGAATATCAGCCCAATGCACCCGTCGTTTAGCTCCCATTCGTGGTCTAACAACAGAACCCTGCTCAGGGCGTCCGCCCGAGCGTTGTCTGACCCAGCCACATGTATGGCTCGCAGAGTGACGCCATTCTTGACTGCCCACTGCCAGGTGAGCGTGGCTTCCCGACAGAGAGTCATGGACGCTGTGCCCCCTTGCTGGTTCACGTAGTACATGGCAGTGGTGTTGTCTGTCTGTACCAACACGTGACGATTTTGCAGCAGAGCTGTAAGGGACACAAACGCAAAACGAATGGCTCTTAGTTCCAAAACATTGATATGGAGCGCCTTTTCACTTTCAGTCCAGACGTCCTGGACACAGACATCCCCACAGTAAGCCCCCCATCCCAGCAGAGAGGCATCAGTGGTCACCGTGATGTCAGGATGTTGATAACCGAAAGGGAAACCTCCAAACAAATTGCCCTCAGACAACCACCAATCCAGCGAGGACAGTACGTTCCTAGGAACGGAGAGCTTGAGGGACGGAGGGTGCCGAAAGGCATCATACCTTCGTACAAACCAGTTCTGGAGAGGCCGCAAATGCAACCTGGCGAGGGGGATTACAGAAGTGGCAGCAGCCATATGGCCCAGTAAGCACTGGATAGTGTGTACCGGTTGAAAACGGTTCCTCTTGAACATGGACACAAGACCCCTTAGGGACCTAGCCCTCTCCTGGGGGAGCAGAGCCTTACCCTCCACAGAGTCCATAAGTGCACCAATGTAGGAGACCGTGCGACTGGGGACCAATTTAGATTTTTCCAGATTAACCACGAGGCCCAATCGGTCGCATGTGGTAAGCACCAGATCAATGTCCTGGACTAATCTGGGCTCAGACTCAGCCACGATGAGCCAGTCATCAAGGTAGGGGAAGATTGAACAACCCTGCTCCCGAAGGAAGGAGACCACAGGAGCAACACATTTAGTGAACACCCGTGGGGCAGTGGACAGGCCAAAGGGGAGCACCTTGTACTGGAAGACCCTTTGCCGGTAGACGAAGCTCAGGTATTTCCTGTGTTCCGCACGTATCCCCACATGAAAATATGCGTCCTTCAGATCCAGGACCGCAAACCAATCCCCCTTCCTGAGCAGGGCAATCACAGTTGCCAACGTTACCATTTTAAATTTAGTCACCCTCAAAAAGGCATTAAGGCCTTGTAAGTCCAGAATGGGACGCAACCCCCCGTCCTTTTTGGGGACTAGGAAGAACCTGGAGAAGAACCCCTTCACAGAGCCTTCATAGGGCACTTCCTCTATAGCCCCCTTGGCCAAGAGCGATGTTATTTCAGTGTCCAGCTCGGCCATAGTGTTATTGACAGCGGTCAACGGTGAACCGCATCTCGGCAGTTCAATGAATTCCAGCCCGTACCCCTTCTCAACAATAGTTAAGACCCATGAGTCAGATGTTATTGACTCCCACTCCGAGAGGAATGGCCTCAGTCTGTCTGAGAAGTTCGGTGGTACGGCTGGGTTGACCCGTCAGTACTGCCTCCCAGGGCCCTGTTGCTCCTTCTGCTGGGCTGGAGGCTGCGAGGAACGAGGTTTGAATGGCCTACGCCTCCTGGGCTGCTGCTGAGGAGGGTAGTGTCGCTGCTGATAAGCCGGGAACGGTTGGTAACTCGGCCGCTGCTGCTGGTACCTGCCCTGGTAGTGGTAAGGACCATACCTGGGAGCGTACCGTGGCTTGTAGGCGGGTTTGTCCGTGGGAGCTAGGCCCAAGGACCGTGCTGTCTGCCTGTCCTCTTTCTTTTTCTTTAAGGCCTCATCGGTCGACGCGGAGAACAGTGATTCCCCTTCGAAAGGTAGGCCTTCTACCCGGGACCGCACTTCCTGGGAAAGGGCCGTAGACCGCAGCCATGAGTGGCGTCGGAGGACGAAAGCGGAAGTCATCCCACGAGCTGCCGTGTCGGCCGCATGGCTCCCTGCATTCAGCTGTTGTTTCGACAAGCGGACAGCTTCCGTCTGCAGGAGCGACACCACTGCCTTCTGTTCAGGAGGGAGGTTGCCAACATAGGATGCCAACTTTTCCCAGAGGTAGAGCTGGTACCCAGCCATAATCGTCTGGTAGTTGGCAATCCTTAGTCCTAGGGACGCGATGGAATACTGCCGTCTACCCAGGGCATCCAGCTTCCTTCCCTCCTTGTCAGGTGGCGCTGAGGGTGCTCCAGAGCGGCGAGACTGGAACTCTTCCGTGACGAGCGATGAAGGCGGAGGGTGTTTCAACAACGACGGCCAGGTGCCCTGTTTAATCTTGTAAAGCTGCTCAATCCTCCTCGAGGTGGCAGGTTGGTCACAGGGCACCTTCCAGACCTTCTCGACAATCTCCTCTATCCCTTCAAGCATGGGGAAGCCGATGGTTGCAGGATTGTCCGCATAGACCCTCCTGAGCAGCTTGTCCTTGGTTTGGGGGACGGCTGAGGAGATGTCCATTTCTAAGGCTTGAGCCATCCGAGCCATCTGATCCGCGTAGATTCTCAAATCTTCATACGGAGAACTACTGCTCGGCGCCACGTTGTCGTCCGGCGAAGGCTCGGAACAGGACTCGGAACCGTAATCTCCGACGCTGCCGATGTCCTCCCCTTCGGAACTGTGCGATTCCTCTCCCCGGGCCGGCGGAGGGAACCATGCCTGCCTAGAGGTCGAGGGCCTCGGTTCCGAGTATGCGAAACCAGGAGCCCCTTCCCAGTGGCAATGGAAAGCGGGAGGCAGATCCGAAGCTTGACGATGACGGGAGGCCAACGAGCGCATGGAACCGACACTCCCCTCTTCGGACCGACGCCGCTCATGACTGGAAGCAGCTGCTGGTGAGCGGTGATCAGAAGACGACCGATCCCGGTGACTCGGAGGCGGGCCTGGATCAGCTACCGGAGAAGGTGCAGATGGTACGATCTCGAACGCGCCCGGGTCCGACACATCCTCCGGAACCGGAGAGCCCAGATGAGGAGATGGTGTACGCGGTATCAGGATGACCTCCTCCGTCGGAACCGAGCGTGGAGAACGATGACGGTGTTTGGTCTTCTTCTTCTTAGCCGGTGGCTCTGAAGAAGATCTCGGTACCGACGCAGCCCTGGATGACGACGAGCGCGGCTTAGCCACCGGAATCGACCCAGCCGTCGGTTCCGACCGAGGGCTCGGAACCACGATCTTCGGTCCCGAGGCGGCAGCTCTCGGCTCCGACGCGGTGGAAGAAGCGCTTCGGGGCGGCCGCGCCGAACCCTGCGCTGGAGAGGTTGCTCCCGACGCCGCGGCACTTGCGGGGCGTGCGGACCGATCGGAGGCCACCGAACCCGCTCTCGAGCACCCTCCGACAGAGGGGCTTGGACCAGCCTTGGGGGAGGGCAGCGGTGTTGCTGTTGACATGACCGCTTTCCAGAGGGAGGAATTCAGCCGGGCCTGCCGATCCTGACGGGTCTTATTCGTGAACCCCTGGCAGATTTTGCAGGCGGTCACATTGTGGGTCTCCCCCAGACAAAAATGGCATAGGTCGTGGCCATCGGTCTGTGCCATTTTAGTGCGGCACTTCAGGCAACGCTTGAAGAGCGCCTTAGAGGCCATCTTCAGGGGCGCGCAATTAGAGAGGTCAACCAGTCCGAGTCGTAAAATACTGAATTCAAATACCGTCCAAATCAGATCCAAAAGCGAAGTCCGAAGTCCAAACCGATGTCCAAAAACCAGAGGATCAATAACAAGCAATAAGCGCAGAGCAACGAAGCTAACGTTCTCTCCAAGCGGCGGCAAGAAGATAACTGAGGGAAGGGGCCGTTGGTCGCTGGAGGAGCACGTGACCGTTTGGGCGGGAAAACGGTCGCTGAGGCGCGCGACAAACGGCCCCTTCGGAGCTATAGAAGCTATGGAAAATTCTCCGGCGGCTGGCCTGCGCCTGCGCAGTCCCATGTGTGGAGGCACAGAAGAACGAAGATGAACCTGGATTATTCTTCTAATGAAGTGTGACTACATTTTAAAATGTACAGAAACTGGTATCATAGGAGGAAAAAGTGACCAAATAACAGTGATGGACTGAGGAGTGCTTTTGTATTTTAGCTTAATCACAGAATTCCTGCATAATCCTTCATTCATTCATTCAATTTATTGCAGCAAAAGCCAGCAGTATAAAACAGTTCAGTTCCAGATAATAGATAAATACTAAATTACAAAAAGATCAAGGATATAAAAGGGATAAAAGTTAAAATAAAATAACCATAATAGAAATAAAAAGTTATATTACATTTTCCACTAAAAGAAGTTTACGTTTTCTGATAGCTAGAGAACAGAATTTGGCCACAGCGTACGTTACTGAGCTCTGAGAATCTTCTAGAAGAAATTTACGCAGGATTTCTGGTCTAAAATCCAGATAGGATTGCAGAGGGTTAAATCTAGACAAGAGAGGTAATATGAGGCGGGACCGCTCTTCACAATAGAATTCACAAAATAAGAGTATGTGGGTAACAGATTCCACCATGTTGGACTTGCATGGGCATAGGCGCTCATGCATTGGTGTCTGCAAGAATTTACCGTACAATACAGCTGAAGGCATTGCCTCAAACCGGGCTTTAGAAAATGCCCATCTGTAAGACTCATGGGTAATACTGGACAGGTATGGGGCAGCTGAAAAATTGGACCAAGATTTTAAACATCTGTAGTTCTTGGGAAGCAGAGCTTCTTCATTTTGTAGTTCAATGTCAAGAAGCCTCTGAGTAATAGCTGTTTTTGCCCTGTTCAGGGTTCCATTAAAGAGATCTTCAGGGTTTAGGCCAATTTGCTTGATCTTGTTAAAAATTTATGTAAACCAGGGTGGATAGGGGTCTGCAGCTAGGAGATGGGTTAGCATTCCTTTTGGGTTATAGTGGATTTTCAACCAGAGGAATATTGCCTGTTCCCAGGCTTTTAATTCAACTCTGGGTAATCCTGCCTCTTGTCTAAGTATTACATTAGATATACTCTTAGGAGCACCGAATAAAGATCTAAGAAATTTTGATTGGACTGTTTCAAGGATCTTAAAGTTGGCAGAAAGTCCAATTTGTGAGCCATATAAAAGTTGGGCCAAAGATTTTGCCTGATAAACTTTTAAGGCCATAGGAAGGAAGCCAGTGCCTTTCCTTCTAAATAGTTTGAGGATAGCATTTGCACTTCTCTCAGCCGAAGTAGCCGATGAGGATAAATGTGCTGAAAATTTGGCATTATAGGACAAAGTTATACCTAAATATTGAAAATTCTTAACTTGGTCAATAACATTTCCTTTCATATTCCAGGTATATTTCCTAAGAGGGCTGCAGAAGCGCACGATTTTCGTTTTATGGAAGTTAATTGTTAACAATTCAATGTTACATTGGTCGTTAAATCATGAATGTGATTTTTCTGTTTCATATCTAAAATTCTTGCCTGTAAGGGTTTTGTAAGGCAAAGTTAAGCAAGCTCTGTGTTGGCCTGTACTGAGACCAAGGTTTCAGTTTTACAAAGAAGTCTCGCCAAATGCAACTGAAAATTCTACTTTGCCTGGTTCCCTCCTACTTCTCTTGTGTGTGTGTGTGTGTGTGTCTGTGTGCATTGACACATTCCCAGTGGTTCCTTGCTTCATGTTTTAAGGCAGATGTGCATTTGTGATCTTGCAGGCGCAACCTTACAAAATTATCCCTGATCTTCAGCCATATGCTAGCAGAGCTGAAAGGCATTTTCCCAAGCGGACTCTTCCAGGGAGACACATTCCGGATCACAAAGGCTGATGCAGCGGAGTTCTGGAGGAAAGCGTTTGGGGAAAAGTAAGTAGAGAAATCTTCTGCTCAAGATCTGGCAAGTCTTTTTCTTTTAATCCGGGCTAGTGCTAGCATGGCTTTTGGTAAAACTGAAGGGAATGGTTAATAACAACAACAACATTCAATTTATATACCTTCAGGACAACTCAACACTCACTCAGAACGGTTTACAAAGTGTGTTGTTATTATTACCCTCACGACAATCACCCTGTGAGGTGGGTGGGGCTGAGAGAGCTCTGGAAGAGCTGTGACTGACCCAAGGTTACCCAGCTGGCTTCAAGTGGAGGAGTGGGGAATCAAACCCGGCTCTCCAGATTAGAGTCTTGCTGCTCTTAACCACTACATCAAACTGGTTCTAACCATATAGTCCAGTCCACTTTCTTGCAGTGCATTGTGTTAAATGATAGGAGTGCAAGGCTATGGCACTCTTTCACTTTTATTAATTTTAACACTGCATATTATTTGCAGAGAACTCCATGTTAACAGTCAGTTCCACATATCAATCATCATTTTTAGCAGTTCCTCCATATTAACATTTTTAGCAGTTCCACAGGTCACATTCCTAGTGGATCAGGACTTTATATTTTCTGTTGTAGGCAGATGGGGGAATTAACTGTCACAACACTAGATGGTTGTCTGGAGAGATTAATTTAAGTGTAGTTGGAGACTGTTTCTCTGAGACAAAAAATCTTGTTCCTAGGGATGAGCTAAGTTTGCATTTGCTTTCCCTCCTTCCCTCCTGGCTGTGAATCCTTCTGTGCACATGGAACATGTGGCAGAAAATGTTGTTTCTCGGCCACTTGCGCCTTGGATTGGTCAGCTGTTTCTTTGTTCCCTGCCAGAACCATTGTCCCCTGGAAGACGTTTCGTCAGGCCCTACATGAAGTGCATCCGATAAGTTCAGGCCTAGAGGCAATGGCATTGAAATCAACAATTGACTTGACGTGCAACGATTACATTTCAGTGTTTGAATTTGATATCTTTACACGTCTGTTCCAGGTAAGAGGAGAAGAATGTGCCTTGCTTAAAAACGGAGGTGTAACTTAACAAATGAAATAGCGTTCTTATTCCAAAGTACTGTTATTTGCCAGTGCTATTGTTTGTTTTATGGCGGGCCAATAGGCATATGCATGCTGCCCCCAAACCAGCTCCGTCCTCTCCTAGTCTGGGAGTCTAGAACAATGGTGCTGACCTGTTGGTCTACCATTTTAGACTTCTAGAAGTATGAGATTTAAATACTGACACAAGACCACAGTGCCGTGGGTAGCTTTGACAAAAAGTGTTGTGAAACTGTGGGTAGTGTTTGTCAGAGTTCTTGTGCTCCAGTGGCTGAGATTCACTGTGAGCTCAAATCCCAGCTGAATCGTAACTCATGTTGGGTAAACTAGGAGTCATGCAGCCTCTGTTCTGTAATACAAAAAGGGAATATCCCACTCAATACGCTTGTGAATATAAATGAGAGGAAGATAGTAACCTACAGTCAGCTTGTAGAAAACTGCACCATATTTTTATACTCTCAAAGTCTATACACGTTTCTTTGTTAGTGAGGCCAGTTGAACTGGACTACTCAGTAATGATACATGGGGCCTGGTTGGATGGGAAGTAACTGAGGAGGCCTAACTGGGTGATTTAAGCTTCGTTTAGACTTTCTTGAGAGGGGTGGGGGAAAGCCCGTTTCCCTGTTAATGACTAGTTAGTGATGGTGCTCTTTGTCTTCAGCCCTGGTCATCTTTGCTCAGGAATTGGAATAGCCTAGCAGTGACTCACCCAGGTTACATGGCATTCTTGACGTACGATGAGGTCAAAGCGCGGCTTCAGAAATTCATTCATAAGCCTGGCAGGTGAGTGTCTGAAGGCCAAATCCCTTTTGCTGTCTTGAGGATGCATCATGTACTATCCATGATGTGTTAAAGAAAGTTAAATGTAGTAGTGGTGTGATCAATGTTCGTTATGCATTTAAAAGATTTCTAATTCACCTCTCAGCCAAAAGGTTTTGTCATGGAAGGTCAATATAATACGCTGTGTTGTTGCTACAGAGAGCTCGAGTAAGAATATTGAAGTAAGGATGGTCAGCCGTGGGTTTTCTCCATAGTGCTGTATGCTGTACAGCACTATGACTGTAGTGACTCCTTGTCTTTCCTTCCCACTTCAGGATGACAGAATGCACAGTTAAGAACATAAGAGAAGCCATGTTGGATCAGGCCAGTGGCCCATCCAGTCGAACACTCCGTGTCACACAGTGGCCAAAAAACCAGGTGTCATCAGGAGGTCTGCCAGTGGGGAAAGGACACTAGAAGCCCTCCCACTGATTGCCCCCCTCCAAACACCAAGAATACGGAGCATCACTGCCCTAGACAGAGAGTTCCATCTATACCTTGTGGCTAATAGCCACTGATGAACCTCTGCGGCATACGTTTATCCAATCCCCTCTTGAAGCTGTCTATGCTTGAAGCTGCCACCACCTCCTGTGGCAGTGAATTCCATGTGTTAATCGCTCTTTGGGTGAAGAAGTACTTCCTTTTATCTGTTCTAACCCAACTGCTCAGCAATTTCATTGAGTGCCCACGAGTTCTTGTATTGTGAGAAAGGGAGTAAAAAACTTCTTTCTCTACCTTCTCTGTCCCATGCATAAACTTGTAAACCTCTATCATGTCACCCCTCAGTCGTCGTTTCTCCAAGCGAAAGAGCCCCAAGCGCTTTAACCTTTCTTCACAGGGGAAGTGTTCCATCCCTTTAATCATTCTAGTTGCCCCTTTCTGCACTTTTTCCCAGTGCTATGATACCTTTTTTGAGCTGTGGTGACCAGAATTCTGCCTCAGTTCCTCTGTCCTGTGCTCCCCCTGCCTGGGGAATGCTGTTCCCAGATCTGGTTGTGCCTTTATGACCTCCCTTTAGTGCTCAGAGGCAGTGGAAAGCTGGGCTTCAGCTACTTTCGATCGGCACTGCTTCCTTCCTGGGCTGGGGAAGCGTAGCAGAGCAAAGAGGGTGAGAGTGCGAGGAGGAGCAGTTTGCTTCTTGGCTTGTTTGGGGACCGTTTCTGCTTGCCCCAGTGGCAAATGGGGCAAAGCAAGGCTGGCTAGTGATCAAGATCTGCTGCGAAACAAGTGCTTATGTTGCCACTCACAGGGTTTGGTCCAGCGTTTTCAGTGCTGCCAGTCATTTATTCTTTGCCAACAAGCCCTCGCTCTCCACTTTCACAAAGGTGGATGGAATGTACTTACCAGTGGCTGCATCCACTGATAATTTGGTGAGTAGTATACCCTACACTGAAATCTGTGTTCTTTTTGTTTTCAGTTACATTTTCCGGCTGAGCTGTACACGATTGGGTCAGTGGGCGATTGGTTATGTCACTGCAGATGGAAACATTCTTCAAACAATCCCCCACAACAAACCTCTATTTCAAGCACTGATTGACGGCTTCAGGGAAGGCTTGTAAGTAACTCCTCAGCAAAGTTCATGACTATTCCTACTCATTATAGTTAATGAGTCTGTCAGTTGCAGTCTTGCGTTATCACTGAATTGTGGAAGAGAGTATAGATGAATTCAGAGTTCTGGAGACAGTGCAGCACTGTTGACTTTTCCTTGCCTGGGATATACTGGATTGATTTCATTCTGTACCCGACTTACTTGCAAAATCCTTACGCTTGTAAATACTGAAGAGTCCCTCAACACAAGACGAATTACACGAGGATGCTCAAGTGAAGGGAGGTGCAGTGTTAGCTGGGGAGGGTAGTTCACCCCTCTAGAGCCTGCAAACATTGCTCCTCAGAGGGTTTGTTTATTTCATCTTTGCCTCCCTGAAGGCTCTGTCAATTTCACCTCCCCTCTGAGGAGCCACCTTTGCAGGCTCTAGAGAGGTGAAACTGATAGAGCCTTTTAAAAACTTGGCTTTTAAAACTCTGCTTCCTGACTAACACTGCGTCTCCCTTCACTTGAGTGTCCTCGTGTAATTCGTCTCATGTAGAGATTCTCTCAGTTCTACCTTAAGTGCACGTGTAATTATTTTGAGAGAGGACCTGTAATTTAGACTACTCTTGCACTCCTTAAACACATATTGGGCTCAGTTTGTCATTTCAATTGAGGCTACTGCATCCTGCTGCAAAGAGCAAAGTTAGAACATGCACACCCTTGATGGGTTAAGGTGTCCCAGAACAACTGACTAGGAGACAGGCTCGAGGTTGAGAGCGCTTGTTAAGTTCCAGCACATTTGTGCTAAGGTTTGTCTTGTGGCTCACCAGCTGCTATTTTAAGCATTCTGGGTTTTGCGAGCATCTCTTTGATAAGAAAGTTTCTCTGTGAAATGAACCCCCTCCTGCAGTAGCCAGTCTTTCCAAGCTGAGATGATGTGCCACGATAGCCCCACCCAGCAGTGGTTCCACTATAGAGGGTTCTTTCAGTTAAACCACCTTGTCTTCTCCTCTGTAGCTACTTGTATCCCGATGGGCGAAATCAGAACCCTGACTTGACTGGTCTCTGTGAGCCCACACCTCAGGATCACATTAAAGTTACACAGGTGAGAGGGGAAATCCTTCCTTCCTTTCCATGTATCTTGGCCCCCAGCATCACCTTGGTTCTGTTGCCAACAAGCTTTTAAAGCTTCTTCGGGTCTTGTGCAAAATACGAATTTTGGGAGGAGAAAGTGATTTTGAAGCATCCAGGAAGACCGTTCAGAGCCGTGTGATTGGCAGAACTGCTTGGGGCACTGGCTTCCTTTCTCCTTGCTCTTTTTAAGTAGATAGGAGCTTAAAAATTGTTTATTGCCAGCACTGAAGCTGGACTTCTAAAAGCTGTCCAAGGGACAATCTTGTAAATCAGAAAATATTTTTGATTCCACAGTGTGTTATCCCCCTCCCTCCCCTCTTACTTTTAGGAACAATATGAGCTGTACTGCGAGATGGGCTCCACCTTCCAGCTCTGTAAAATCTGTGCCGAAAATGACAAGGATGTGAAGATCGAACCCTGTGGCCACCTCATGTGTACTTCCTGTCTCACATCATGGCAGGTGAGAACCTTGTCCTCATTTTTCTGTCTGGGTTCAAACTTACAGCCTTTGGGACAGCCGTTTGCACTTCTTGTGTTTTAACAGAGCTGATGACTTCGTAAAAAGTCTGTGTGAGGTGTGATGAGGCCATGTAGTGTTCAGAGCAAATTAACAGTTCTATGCAGCTGTACATCTGAACATGTAAATTTGCCCCGTGCCTTCAATTTTGTTTAAGAGTTTGTATGAATGCCCCCAGTCTTCCATGTTTAGTACCTCACTATATCTTGCTTGTTTAGTAACTGTCTATATCTAGATGAAGCTGGGTGGGTGGGGTGTTGGGCAGCAGGTATCATTTGTACAGGCACAGTATTACAAATTGTCTGTTACTATGTCAGATTATAATTTAGGCAAGCAAACTGCAGTTGTGTGGGAGCATGGCTTTCCTGGTCTTTCCTCTGTAGTATTGTTCCACATAATCTACTTCCCACAGTGTCAAGATGCTCTTATCCGACTGTCCCTCCAATATGGTCCGTTGAATCGGATGATCCCAACTTAGCGGCCATCCTGAAGAGGCTAGCCGACATGAAGAAAGGAAACACATTGCTTTCGCAGCACCTGAAGTGGATCATTTCAGACCTCTGCAAGCTCTACAACCTTCTGCAGCATCCAGATGTTGAGATGCTGGAGCAGCCTCTGCCTGCAGAGCAGAGCACACATCTGAAGAAGATGAGGAGATGCCAGAGGACACGGAAGAGCTGGATCATTATGAGATGAAGGAGGAGGAGCCGGCAGAAGGGAAGAAGGCAGAGGACGACGGCATCAGCAAGGAGAGCCTGGCCATCCTGGAGAAAATAACCAGAGGCAAGATTATTTAAATGGGGCAGCGTCTGGGTCCATGCAGGCCACCGACCGGCTAATGAAGGAGCTCAGGGATATTTACCAATCGGCAAGTTTCAGGGGCAGAAACTATGCAGTTGAACTAGTGAACAACAGCCTGTACGACGCATATCACACTCCTGAAGGTGGATGAAGACAGTGCTTTGCACAGTGATCCTCAACGAAAAAGAGGGGACAGATTTCATTCTCTTTAACTTCTCACCTTTAAGGATAACTTTCCCTTTGACCCGCCCTTTGTAAGAGTCGTGTTTCTTGTGCTCTCAGGCGGGTATGTCCTGGGTGGAGGAGCTATCTGCATGGAGCTTCTGACGAAGCAGGGCTGGAGCAGTGCCTATTCGATGGAATCTGTGATCATGGAGATTAGCGCGACGTTGGTGAAAGGCAAAGCCTGGGTCCAGGTTGGCGCCAACAAAAACCAGTCCAGCCTGATGAGACCGCAACAGTCATACAAGTCCCTGGTCCAGATCCACGAGAAGAACGGCTGGTACACGCCCCCCCCCCCAAGGAAAACGGAGAGCATGGGCTGGAGGGAACCGCCTGGACCAATCCGACATCCCTGCTGAATGCTGCGGTCGGATCGTAAGATGCCTCCTCTCCCTCCCAGGACAGGACTGCACCGTTTATTTAGCAAGACATTGTGGAGCGGCTCTTACAAACTTTTACAGAATCAAACTGTCATGAACCGCTGGGCTGAGGGCTCAGTAGCTTGACCAGGACCCGCGCTAGCAGGCAGGCAACCGGCAGTCACTCTTATTAAAACAAACCACCCCCCACCCCCACAAAAAAAGACTCAATTCTCTTGTCATTACTGGCAGCTTCTGGCTCTGCTGCAGCCCAGGGCACCTATGCCTCTCTCCCCCTGTTACAGATTTAATTTGTTTTCTTATTTTCATGTACACTGCTTTGGGTGGGGGTTAGTGTATGATGAATGTGTATGGGAAAATGGATCTTTGGAAAACAATTACATTTGTTAATTTGAAAAAAAAAAGATGCGTTTACTGTCATGGTTTCCAACACTGATTGTGGACAATCTGATGGTGAGTCCCTCCCCCCTTCTTCTTTCCTGCAGGAATCCGAGGGGCAGGGCTGCCCATTCTGCCGATGTGAAATTAAAGGCACCGAGCCCATTGTGGTTGATCCATTTGATCCCAGAGGAGGAGGAGGACTACTGCGGCAAGGGGCGGAGGGGGCCCCCTCCCCAAACTACGACGATGATGACGACGACCGAGCAGACGAATCGCTGTTCATGATGAAAGAACTAGCGGGTGCAAAGGTAATTGCTGTGATTGGTTCAGAGCCTGGTCCTCTTTGTGGGGGAACTGGTAAAAAGGTGTTGGAGTGTGCTCTTCCTTCACTTAGCTGCATCCGTATGTTGGCCGTCATAGATCAAGATGCCATTGGCATTGTCTAAAATACAGATAATCGTTGGAACTTCTACGTGATCTCATTTGCTTCAGATTGAAGATGAGTGCCATGGAACGCAAATGGTTGCTGGGAGTAGTGTGGCGTTGTGGCAGAGATCATTTGCTCACCTCTACCATGTTCCTACATTAGGACGGTGTGTACTGAACACAGCAAAGCTGCCATCTAGTGGTACAAAAGCCCCTGGTGCCAGCCGAGTGCCAGTGTGACATGCAAGCCTATTGCTGCAGCAGAGCAGCTCCTTCATGTTGGGTATAAAAGCTTCCGCTTTCGTTTCTGTGCAGGTGGAACGTCCTCCTTCTCCATTTTCAATAGCTCCACAGGCATCACTCCCCCCAGTACCCCCTCGATTAGATCTTTTGCAGCAACGCGTGTCCAACCCACCTGGAGCTTCAAGTCCAGGGACTACTTCCAAGGTACGAAGCTCATCCCTCTTTCTCTGGGACAGCAATGAAGCTGGGAGAGGGTGGAGCCTTGATGAATGTGTTCTTATTCCTGAATCTGCTGCTGGCAGCTCTCCCATAGTTTTGTTAACCTGCTCCCTCCCCTCACATATTGGGGATGTTTGCAGAGAGCCAAATTGTTAATCCATCTGAACATCAGCCTCTCTTAAACATTGGGTTGGCACCTTGCCTGACACTTGATTTTCAGCAGTGCAACCGTATGTCTGAGAACAGACACATTCAATACCGTTGCTTAGCTATGTGGAGCTGGCCTTCAGGAGCTCCGTTCTCAGTTTATTCTGCTGATTTCTGCAGCAGCTGCAAGTATCAGGTTTTTCTAAAAATCCAGTATCCTGATTGCAAGATGGATCCTCGAGTGCAAGACTCACCGTTTTCTTGTTTGTCGTCTCGCAGGCCATGCCTGGTTCCCTTCACAAAGATAAACCTTTGCCGATTCCCCCAACGCATCGAGATCTCCCACCACCACCACCTCCAGACAGGCCGCATTCCATTGCAGCGGCAGACACACGACCTCAGAGGCGGCCCCTGCCCTGCACGCCAGGAGACTGTCCTTCCAGGGACAAGTTGCCACCCATGCCCTCGAACCGCCAAGGGGAGCTGTGGCCATCACGACCAATCCCAAAAGCTCCAGCTGTAGCGCTAAGTCCCAGTGAGCCTTGGGCAAGTAGGGAGTTGACAAACCGCCACTCACTCCCATTCTCGCTGCCTTCTCAGATGGATACCAGACCTGAGGCTCACAGGCACGGGAGCACCCTGAGCCTGGAGGCCACCGTGGTAAGTGTGTCCCAGGCCAACGGGTGGCCATTTCTCACTGTCCCTCTCTTGAACACGGTCCTGAAGAACTGATTAAAGATGAAGCTGTTGCTTTTCAGTGCAATGTATTAAATGTTACATTCAAGCCTGAGGGGAGCACGGCCTCATTCTGAACTTTTTTTCTGCCTGTAACCTAATGAGATCATTAAGAGCACTCACTGCCTGATAGGTAGCCTGAACGCTTAACCGGAACAGGCTTTCTTTATGCATGGGATATGTTGGGGAGGGTATGAATGTGTGGACATTCCCTTCCCCCACGTGTGCAATGTAACATGTGCTGTGGTCTGCAGACATGTATACTCATGTGATCTCTTCCTACTAAGTGAACTTCCTCTCTCGCCCATTAAGTAATTTGGTTCCTGTGCCAAAAGTTGTGTGAAGTCATCCTCAGAGAGGGGTAGCTGAGAGTTTTGGATGCACCTGTTATGGAGGAGTTGCCCCCTGGCACCACGTAGAGGCATCCACCCGTCCCTATATCCGCTTAGTCAGTAACAGCGTCCAATGGGCATTGTATTGTTAAGCATTTAACCACTCTACTAGGCATGTCAGGTTTAGGTGGTATCTGGGGTCCTGTGAGGTGTCTTCATAGCTTGTTTACTTACAAATTGTTAATATACTGGAAGAGCTTTAACTCTGTCTTTAACAATTACATAGGTAGCCCTCCCCACCTGCTTCTGCTTTACACCCCACACTGACTCATATATGTTAGCCAAGAAGAATAGCCTCCTTGAACTCATTTTTGTCCCCTCTGTATTCGTTTCGGTGCATTTTTCACTATCCAACAGCTGGTTCAAGGGTGCAGGACGGGTGTGCCTGATGCTGGTGTGTTTGTCTTGCTGTTGTGTGGCGGTTTCTTGAATTGGCTAGCAAGTGCTGTCTAGGAAAAACCCTCTGCTAAGAGGAAAATCAACATGGCCTTAGTGAGGATGTCTTTTGTTCAAACCACCTGCCAGTGGTGGCGTTTGACATGGCCTTTTCTTGCAGAATCAACCCAGTGGGCTTCCAGCTGGCTCAGACAGCGAGCATTCTAAAATAAAACCCTCTTCTTCTGCCAATGCCATCTATTCTCTTGCAGTAAGGTATGTTTTTTCAGGGGAGGCTTTTGACAGAAACTTCTCAGTATTACAGCCAAACGACAGGGTTGGTTTATGCTGTCAATAGTTGGTGGCTGGCTTCCCCCCCCCTCCCTTTCAGTGTTTACCATTTTATGTGCAGACCTCTGTGGTTCAGACCTGCATCTTCTCTGTACCAGGAAATCTTATTTACTGAGATGCAAAAATAATGAGAAAGTGTGTCGGTGGCTTTGTTTGTGTCTATCTTCATAACCGTTTTTGTTTGATGTTTAAAATGCAGTGTTTTTCTTTGATCAAGGTTTGGGTCCATAGCACCTTAAAAACCAACAAGATTAAGGTGCTGCTGTATTCAAACCTTGCTCATTACTGCAGACTGAACATGGCTGCCTACTTGAAACTACCTTTGGGTGATCTAGTTCATGCAAGACAATTCACTGAAAGAACTGAGAATCTCCAGAGTTGTCAGTTGTAAACAATTTGGCAAATCCTTGGACACAACAAATGAAAATTCAGCTAAGATAAAGCTGCTTTTCTGCATATGGGGAATCTGCTGCTTGGAAGATGTACCCCCACACTTGCGACTGTCATTTTGTAATGCCAGAAGAATTCTTGCAATTAGCAGAGTTTAGCATTAACAAGTTTGGATTTGATAACTGAGTTTGGAAGCCAGTCCAAACTCTTCCTTTGAATCATTTAGTGCCATTTTGTCTTCATTAAGGTTTGTCTTTATGAACACTCTCTACCCCACCCAAATCTGCTCCATCCTGACAGGCCAGTGGTTGTATCAAAGCTACCCCCTGGAGAGCACCCAGAAAATGACGAAGATACCGAATACATGTCGCCTTCGTCCCTGCCCGTTGTGCCACCTGGCTCCGCTGTACCAAAGTCAGAGGCCAAATTGCCTTTGGAGATGACTCCAAGTTCACGGTGAGGAGACTTAGTCAAGGGAGTGTGCTGCTCCATGTCCTTGTTGTGTTACACTTTAAGATAGCACAAATCTTTAACACCCCTCTGACAGACTTTGAGATTATTTTAAATCCAAAAACCTTTGTTGATTTGTTTTATATTGTTTGAAAGTTGAAATGTTAACTGTTATTCAATTATTTAAACTAATTTTTTTTTAAAAAATTGTGTTATACTCAGCTGCTGGGATTAACGTGCTTGCTCACTCCTTTCCAAGGCTGTTAAGTGATACTTAGAAGCAAAACCCAGTCCTGCTTTCGTATTAATGTGCCCCACCTCCAGTGAATAGAATGGAGACTTGTGAAGGGTCTTGCTCCTCTTCTGGAAGATGGTTACTTGTCAGCAACACTGACATGCTTTAGATCCTGGAGATGCTTTTTGATATTGTAAAACCGCTCTAGTGTGACCCTTACGAAGTCAGTGGTCTATGGCGAAAGGTCAGAATCCAAAGACCCAAAATACCACATTGTGAGTGAACAACTGCAACTCTTCATGCTAGAGTGAACCATTCCAAAGATTACTATGGCAGGGAGGCCTGCCACCTTGAACTGGCCTTTTGAAATAGATGTGAAAGAATCTTTTCATAGTGAATTGATTGCCTCCCCCCCCCCCCACACCAAAGTATGAATTGAGGTTTGTAGGAGGGGCTGTTGACATTGGCTTTAGAGCTTTGTGAGCAATGTGGCCCACCTGACAGCACACAGGATGGTGTTCGCTGCATCCCTGTAGTTTATGATGCAGCCCTGAGCAGAGTGGGTCTCGCCTGCTCCTGTTGGAGGGCTGGCTGTTAGTGAAGCAAATGCACTTTATGCTTTGTGCAGAGTGTTGGAGAGTGACCAGGAAATGGATGGGTGTACCTATGAAGCGATGTTTAACATCCACTCCCAGGCAGTGCCTTCTGGCCCTGAGGCTGCTAGCATTCCTGGTAAGTTAACTGGAGCAGATTTTATTTTATATATAGTCTGCCTTTCTCAGTGAGACACAGTGCAAATGAATAGCGTTAGTTTTCTACAAAGCTCTTACCTCCTATAGAAGTATTCTTGACTGCAAATGGCGAAACCAAGGTGCTGGTAAAAAGGACCTTCTTTTTGTTTGCGTGTGTGTGATTCCCACCAGCTCAGTGAAGTGTTGAAAGCTTCTCCTTGCCCACTGTTTATTGCATTATTCCTTTCTATACCGCTTCCTCTCGTTGGGGGATTTGACTGTGAATGTTCCCCTTTGAACGTTTCCCTTGTGAACATGTTTGCAGGACATGGGGTTGAAGTTAATGGTGTGTGGCTTTTCTTTGTTCTTGTTTTAAGAGGGGGGAGACGTGGCAGCTGCCAATGCAAGCAATGGCCCTGAAGAATCAGAGAACGAAGAAGATGGTTATGACGTGCCCAGACCACCCATCCCGTTGACTGTAGCTCGTCGCACGCTGTCTGATATCTCCAATGCAGCCTCTGCCTTCAACCGTGTGTCTTTGGATGCCGATGTTCTGGCAGGTGCTTAATTTTGGCCGTGGCCATTCTGCACAGTTGTGGGTGATAGTCCTAAAAGGCAGAAGAGAGAAAGATGAGGAGCAGTGAGGGACCAGGCTGCATAACCCCCTGTGCTCAGTACAAAAGGCAAAATTTGTTCGTGTCTGAGATGAAAGGGGAGAGCAGTGGGCTTCTGTTTCAGGGGCCAAGGGTAACTTCAATGCTTGGAAACATTTCCAGTCTGCAGGATCAGTAGAGCAACGAGAAAGGCTGTCACGAGAAGCCTTGCAGTCAGCTTTCTCGGAGCCTTTCTACGGGGGTTCTTTGACAGTGTTCTGAACGACTGTGTACAGCTCGTGCTGCCTGTTGCTGAAAGCAGGACCCTACTGTGTAACTTCTGCATCGGCTAACATGTCATGTTAATCCTTATGTTTCGCTTCAGTTCTGTTTTCAGATTTCTGGTTGATTCCAGATTTCTACATATCCTATTGCATTGTTTACTGGCCGTCCCATCCTGTTGACTGCATTGACGTACTCCGTGTCATCTGCCTTGAGTCCTGGTGAGAAAGGCAGACTATAAATGACATAAACGATAAATAAATTCAGAAGCAGAAAACAAACTAACAGCGATAGGAAGAGACACGAGTGGGAAGGTGTTTCCTCCTCCCCTCAACACTCGGAACACAGGAGGTGCCTGACACTGAGCCAGACCCCCTTGGCCTGTCTAGGTCAGTCTTGTCTACTCCCCAGCATCTCTGGCAAAGGTCTTTCCCATCATCTGCCACCTAATCCTTTCCAACCGAATAGACAAGGGACAGCGTAGATCCTTCTGCTGCAATCAGATGCTTTCCCACTGAGCCACGGCCTCTCCCCAAAGCTCTTGCCTTAAGGGAGACTATTTTGTTGCCTGTTCCTTAGCTAGAGCTCTGAAATGTTCCAGAGCTACTTCTGCATAGGGACAGAACCCATACATGGGACCCTGTACGGGTAGAATGGCGGCATATAAATGTTTTAAATACATATATTGGACTGCTCAGAGACCATGGAGAAGGACTGAGCTCCACAGCCAGAGGAGTAACCTTGAAGTTGGAAGTCTTAGCACTGTGTGCAGACCCCCACCTTGAATTAATGCTTGCAGGATGAGCGGGGAGAAAAGTGCTTTCTTGCGCCCTTCTCCTCTCCCCTTCTGTTCCTGTGAATCACATGGTTCTTTCTCCTTCAGGTTTTTCCGAGAGCTCCCACGTACCAGAGAGGCCACCGAAGCCCTTGCCACGGAGGATTAACTCTGAACGGAAAGCAAGTGGCTGTCTGCCAGGAGGCGCTGCCGGGCCTGTTGCTGCTGTCTCCCCTCAGCTCTCCGGCGAGATTGAGAACCTCATGAGCCAAGGCTACTCCTATCAGGACATCCAGAAAGCGCTACTCATTGCTCATAACAATATCGACATGGCCAAAAATATCCTCCGGGAATTTGTCTCCATTTCCTCCCCTGCCCATGTGGCCACATAGCACCCCCCCCCCCCGGCCCCGCCTGGGACACTCCTGTGCATCAACCCACCTGGGGGGGTTTCCTGCCCAGCTTATAATTAGAGGAGGTAACAGGCTCCTTTAGAGACTTCCTGTGAAGTCCTGCCTGCCTCTACAGAGAATCGGTCATCAGGGTTTTATGCGATTCCAGGTTTCAAAGCAAACGGAATGAAACGGACTGTGTCCTCGACGGTCTGTGTGTCTTTCAGAGCCCCCCCGCCCCATTCCTGTTTTCTAGCTTGAGAGAAAGGTTTGTTTATGAGAGGTTTCTGCATCCCCATGCCGGTGTGCAAGGGGTCAGGGGATGTGTCTTGTGCTGTGAATGCAAATCAGATGTCGGTATGCTGAGCAGCATCTCCGGGCTGAGTGTGGTGTTGCCCCACTGCAGTTCCCGGGACTGGATTTGGGCCCTGTCGCTATTGTGTTTCGACTCGGGCTTTGTAGAGCGCCTGCTACCAGGTACAGATTCTCGACTGAGGAAGAGGTTACAGCGGCTTCCTTCTGCTCTGATCTCTCTTCCCTGTCTGTCTGCTGTCAGTTATTACCCACCACCTTCTTGTTCCGAGTCAGGCTTCTGCTCTAGATCCTGTAGTCAGCATTGCCTTCTGCCCCCCTGGGTAGAAGGCCTTGGAGGGGCTGAACCTTTTCACCTGTGTTGGGGTTCTTCTCCTTTGAGAACTGGGTGCTGCTGAGCTTCTGAGCCCGAGTGTTCCATGCTTTAGCACAGACTGTGGTGGATTTCAGCAGCTGCTTTGCAGCAGCCCCAGCGCTGTAGCTGTTCAACACGGTGAATCATCTTAGCTGCATTGAGAAGTCTTGTGGCCTTCTGACCTGTTCCACCGTCATTTTTGAAAGTGTTCTGAGGAAGGAAGTTAGCCAAGTACCTTTTACGAAGTCGGTGTGTTTGTTGTTCACAGAAGTCATTGACTGGCTTTTCAGTCACCATGCAATGTTCTGAGGCTTTTGTGTTACGATAAAAGACAAAACGCCCTTCCCTCCTTGTAGCGTCCCAAAAATGTTCAGCTCCTTTGTTAGACAACAGGTCAAAAGAAACGGTGTGAAATCATGGCAGAAATTGCTTTTAGAAAGCTCTGGCTAAACTCTGCCCTTGTTCACATGTAAAGTGTACCAGGGTTGCAGCAAGTGTGATGGAGTCTGAGGCAGCAATGCATCTGGGAGTCCACAGCCCCCGCAAGGAGGATCCTTGGCCCTCGAGCCCCAGGATGACTTCTGGGTGCATAAACATCTGCAGCACTTCAGTGCTTTGCAAAAGGGCCGTTTGGGAGATGCTGTCAGTTCCTGTGCTGGCCGGGAGTTTTTTTTACCCCCATGTACCATTCCACATAGTAGATGTTTGTGGGGCTAGCGCTGCAGCATGCATTTCGGATGGACCTTTTCTGCATGTGTCCTTTTTGTCCATTTCTAGTGTCTTAAGGTTTTTTTTTAAGCGGCTCTCTCTCTGAACCGTGTGAATGTCTTTTGTTTGCAAGCACAACGGAGGCCGAGCAAACGCTGAGGTGCTTCCCTGCGGCTTTTAAATTTTGGCTCTTTCTTCACCCTTCCGCCCAACGCCTCTTAATTTAAAAAGGGCAGTTTGTTTTATGTAAAGCCAAATGCTTAGTGCCTTTTGATGGGGGAGCACTCTCTTTCCAGGGAGAAAAGATGGGCTGAAAATGTCACCAGACAAAGGTGTAGAGCTGCTGCCTGGGACGAGGGAACGATAGCCCCGGAGCTCATGCGGTGTTTTGCCAGTTCAGCCCGAATAAGTCTGTCCTGCTGTAGCCGTGGTACTAGCCCTGGCTTGTCTGTGTGGCTTGCTACCCTGAACTTGGCTTGAAGGCAGTGCAGCCCTGAGACAGGATTTTTCACAAAGCCAGGTGGTGGTCTGGGTTCTTTTCCCTGTCCCTTTTTTCAATTTCTTTCCCTTTCCAGAAAGAGAACAAAATACAAATTTTGTAGTAAACGGCAAAACACAGCTGCATTGCCAGGCACACGTCGGATGGCTCTTGTGCCAAGCTTCTTGCCGTCTCAAGGACCCCTGCCTGTCTGCAGGTAATGCAGGGCCAGAGCTCAGTCCATGGGGAGCTCGTCTTGCGCAGCTGGCAGGCGTTTTGTCCTTGAGTGTTTAGCATCCAGCACCTTTTCGGTGCACAGTTGCTCTCTTTTGGCATGCGCTGCCTTCCTGTATCCTGGCTTACAACTCTCTCTGGAGAATCAGGGTGTGGCTTTATGCATTTCACCTGTCTGTAGTCTTGTGGGGGCAGAGTGACTTGCTGCACGGGGCTGTTTTAGCCAGCTAAAGAAGAAAGCTGACATGCTAACTTGGAAGTCACCTCTGGTGGGTGGTTGAGTTGGGTGAAGGGTAGCTTTATTTGTCCTGAAAGTTTAGAACCAATTTTTAATATCAGTGTTAAAAATTTCAGATTTTCACTGACTTATTTTAAAAGTTATAATGTCATTAATATAAAAAAAAACATATTAGCAGTATTTAATCCTTTTGAGACCTGTAAAGAATAAGGACAGAAGGTAAATATTCTTACAGAGTAGCTGAGCTTTTAAGGTTCATTTGGTCTAAAGTCTTCATTTTGTTCTGCAATGCATTGTTAATGTTTTAGACGTTATACTAATGTTATTTATTTTTTATTTTTCATTCTTGTAAGCTGCCCACTAAAGAGCTTGGAGGGGTGGGTGGGAGGGAGCGGGTTAGGGCGTTCCATGTGTGTCAGTAAAAGAAAATCAAAAACAAAGTTTTATTTTTAAATAAATTTCTTTGTTGTAGCATATTGGCCATGTTGTGTCAGTTGCAGCTCCGGAGAAGCTGGATATTTTGTCCCAAGCTTCAGCAGATCCCTTCCTTCCTTTACAAGTTACAATCTACAGATTGAAGCTCTGTTGAGACACACACACTCTGACTCACGATACTGGCCCTGAGCAAGCACAGAAATGAGGCATAAAATTCACCATTCTCAAGAACATCCTCTTGGTCTTCTTTTAAATCATCTCTGCCTTTGGGAGGCAAGGATCCTGCTCGACTGTATGTTTGGCAAAATCTGTGAGCAGGACCTTGAGGGCTACACAGCACCCTTGAGCATTATCTTTCTTAGATTAGCCCTCATTCTAAGAAAGAAATCAACAGTGTAAAATAGGGGAGGAGCCCCAGATGGACTCTTGATTTGCTGAACGTGTAGATCAACTATTGCCAGGCAAGATGGAGGGACACATTTAAGTAAGATTATTTCATCAATGCTACATTTACAAATACTTCAGGTGTTCACAAAGCCCTGAAATGATGGGGTGGGAGAGCCTTGCCAATAAATACACCTAGGAAATAAAATGATTGTCACCAAAACACCATGTCTGGACCTAAACATACAAAGGGAGCCTAACGCAAAGTGCGAAGTGATTGCCGTGTAGGTGGCGTGTGGGGTGAAGCCACGCGAATAAAAGCCCCGTCTCTGCTGTGCTCATTCTTCCCTTTTTGTGCACCACAGGAAACAGCCAGTTCCAGAAGACCTTTTAAACTTTTATTTTCATATACATATATAACATATATAAAAAACCCTGCAACTCAGACACTCTTAAATTTACACACACATCAACAAAAATATATATAACAAAAGCTTTTTGTTTGTTTGATAATTTTCTAGCTTACAGGTAAAGTACAACACTCCCTTCTCTCCCTGGGATTTTTGGTGTTTTTTTGGTTAATGAATTTGCTTGTCAAGTTTAGGAAATGTTGCCTGAAGCACAATCTGCATCTCTTGCACAGTTTTTTGCACCTGAGGCTGTTCCACTGCTGTTGTTTTGGGGAAATGAGAAAGCAACCTGTAAGAAAGCAAGTAGGTACTTCTGTACATTTAAAATTGAAACAGGTGTGAGAGGGAGGGAGAAAGAGAAGTAGAGAACTTTTGGAGCCATTATTAAGGACAGAAGACTATGTATAGTTTAGATGAGTAGCTGTGTTGGTCTGCAATAGAACAGTAGGATTTGAGTCCAGTGGTATCTTGGAGACCAACACGATTTTCAGGATAGGGAATTTCAAGAGTCAGAACTCCCTTATCTGAAGGAGGTCAGTATCTGAAGAAGTGAGCTCTGACTCTGGAAAGCTTATACCCTGAAAATCTTTAAAGTGCCACTGGACTCAAATTCTTCAGAAGGCCAATATATGCGGCACCTTGGTTTGTGTTCAGGTGCCATCTTCTTTCAAGCTTTCTTCATGTCATACCTGCCCGAGTTCTTGCAAACGGTGGGGATTCAAGAAAAAAATAAAAGGTAGACTTCTCTATTTCTGCTCGGCATCCGTTTCAGTGCCTCGTTTTCTGCCGCTGTGGAAAAGGGTTTTCCAAAGTCTGACAACTGCTTTACAGATCTGAGCCTGCCCTTCAGTTATGGGGGCTGGCGTTAGGGCACAGCAAGTACAGCTGGAGTCTTCAGGCAAAAAGGAAAACTGCACCGATGAACAGGATGTACAAGAGAGAGACCTGGCCCCCATCTTGGCTGCTACAGCACAGGAAAAGACCCCTTGGTGTGCTGGCTGCACCCTACATACGTTTACCTAGAAGCAAGCCCTCCTGCTTTCACCGGGGCCTTAGTCCAAAACAGAGGGACGGCTGCAGCTTCGCGCAACTGAGAGGAGTGGCTTTCCAGCCAGGACTTTAGCTGCACACAGGTGTGCACCTTGCCTGCAAAAATTAAGCGCTGTGTGAAAGCTGGTATCGTTTTGCACTGCAGCAGCCCCAGCCCAGGGTGGAAATCCATGATCTCCCTTGCCCTTCTGTCATTCCGCACCTTTATTTAAAATGTGCTCACTTAGGATTAAGTTTCAACTGTGGGGCAATGAAGTTTCTCATTATAAGTAGAGATGTTTAAATTTGCCCCATTAGGCCTGGCAAGTATTCAGCTGTTTTACAGTCTGTTTTAGAAATAAACAGCAAGCGCTGAACTCTTCTAGAGCACATTTCTCTGTGGTCTAGCTCCTTAACAGGGATGCTCCGAATCTCGTCTTTTAAAATCTTGGGTGATGGTGGGGTGTCCTGTAAGGAAGCCCTGTCTGCATGAACGCATCCAGTCATCCTTCCAAGCCTTTGCTGGGGGTTCCTTCCCACAGAGCAATCTTGTGCACTCATGGTGCTGAGCTTGAAGGACTCTGGCTAATCGCATGCAGGGGCAGGAGGCAGTAAAAGGGCCAGGAGAAGTCGTCCGGGGGAAAGCACAGTGCAGTCACTCTTCCTCTCAGTTCCTCAGATCGATGTATTTCTCTCCCTTTTAAAGGCAACGAAAGAAAAAGCCAGTTACAAAGTGACACTTGCACAAAAAAGCACCACTTTTAGCAATCTCTTAAGAGTCTGCCCATGTAAGAAATATGCTAGATTGTCAGGGGAGGTGATGATTGTGTTAGTAGTCACTGGGAGTGGAGACAGAGCACAATGCATGCTGGCCCCTTTTGTATCCTCTAACCAGTCTGCAGAATCTTTTCAGAGGCAGGCAGGGGGAACAGAGGGACAAGACATGCAAAAGGAACAGAAAGCGCATTTCATGTTCACCCAGTGGCCAAATAGAGCGTAGGAAACTGTTGCACGTTATGTCTTTATCACAGACAGATGAAGCTGTGAAGCGCCTGCTGATGTATCTTGTGGAAGGCAGCTTTGGACATGCATTCAGGCGGAAAATACTTGGGGCCACAGGGAAAGCCCGTGAGAAACCCACTGCGAAGGCAGAGGTGAAAAGCAAGGATTGCATAGATGGCTTCTTCCAGTTGAGAAGTCTGATTAGTGTCAAATGCTCAGCTTTTTGCATCTTACTTCCCAGAATTAAACTGATCTTCAGGGAAGTTGCAAATCAATGCTGAGGGCTCAGTACAGAAGGCAGTGGGGGAGACAGCACAAGAGCAGTGTTAGAGACCTCTGATCTGGCCACTGGGGGGGGGGTTTGTGGTGGCTTAGAAGACAGTCCCTCCGAAACCCCCTCCCTGGGAACAAATACGGCTTCCACGCTGCTCCTGGCTGCACCATCTGCTTTCTGCATGGGCAGTGCGTGAGTAGAGGGAGTCATGCAATATGGGAATGGGAGGAAATGGAGGCTTCCCAAGACTGGCACGAAAAATCACAGGTCTCCTGGATCTCTCTGCTGGCAGCTTGGTAGCTGCAGCCAACTAGGATGGTCTGGCATACCTGGTCGCCTGCAGATCTCTTTTCGCCGTTGGCGCCCGGCAGAAGCCCCGCCTCTTCAGGAAGTTTATCTGACTTAACTTCAACTACAATCTCGTCTTTATGTGCTTCAGGCCTTGTGCTAGGGAGGATGGAGGTGACAGTGTTGAGACAGCTCCAAGCAGGCCCCTAGGGCAGTTATGGGATGTGAGAAGGCTGGGAGGCAGGCCTCTAAGGGGGGCTGCTCACCCCCCACCCCACCTTCCTCCAGCCCTGGCTTCTGTGCCTGCTGTATTCCGCTCTGGCCGATATCCCAGTTTGGTTCTTCTGAAGGGGCAGCTGTCTTCCCTGACCCCCATTCCCCTTTGGGTTAATTGGCTTCTGGGCATACCTTGAGTGATCTTTCCACTACTCCAACTTTGAAGGTGAGGCAAACAAGCTGGCGTGAGCTGAAGGCTGTGCTAGGAAAGCGGCCTGCACCCCAAAGTATGCGCCCACCCCAACTCTCTGCAGCTTTCAGGAGTTTAAAACTTTGCTTGGCCACATTGCAAGGACACCAGAGGGCCATGGCCGAGGTATCACCTTCCGTTCCTTTTCGATGTTACTTTCCTCTCCCTGTTCAGACGCAACTGTTGGGTTGCGCTGGCCTGGGGTGATGACGGAAGGCCCTGTTTCTGTGGCCAGAACTGCCGAGCCCCAGAAGGCAAGGTGTCAGCCTGGGGCTGAAACTGCTTGAAGTCTGCCCTGTCATTGCCCACCCCAAGTTACAGAGAAGTCAGCTGTTTGGTGCTATGAGATGGGAAAGCGTGGACTCTGGCGGGCGGATGGAAGAGAGGACAGAAGGCGTGGGCTTGGAAAGAACAGCGGCACTTACATCTCTTGTTTGCCGGAGCGCCCGCAGGGGAGTTTCCCTTTCTTGTGCAGGAAGTAAAGGACAGCACCCAAGATGGCGATCACCAGGATGCCAACGATAACAGCCACGATGATGACGCCTTTGCTCTCTTGCTTCTGTTTATCTGCTCGGGTGTAAAGACACGGCACATGCAATCACGCTCCTTGAATCCAGAGGCCACCTTCCAATTGTCCCTAGCTTCCTCCCAAAGCTTAATTTTGAGCCTGGACCACAGACAGCTTGCCTCTACGCAGCTGCAAAGTGCCATGAAGGAAATCTCAGCATGACCCCTTCCCCCACCCAAATGCAAACTGCTGGCTTCAGAACGCTCAGTGTCTGCTGATATTGCTGTGCTGTTCACAGGCTGCTTTGGAAGAGCCGCCGGCATTGGGAGAAAGAGGGGCAGGAAGGAGGTGCTGCGAAAGGAACTGAACAACTTGTCAGAGGTCAAAGGAACTCCCGGCAGTTGCTTTGGGAAAGGTGGAAGGAGCTTTTAGGAGCACCAGAGAAACAACACAGAGTTTCGCAGCCAAGGTACTTCTTGGATCATGGAGCAAAGCTGCCACTCCCCCTCCCCCCCATCCAGACTAAGTTGTTTGCCTTAAGACACTGCTTAGAACTCTGTTGTTTGCCAGGTCGTCTCCCTGTGTATGTGCCGGATTACATGGCACTGTACAAAAGCCATGTAATGTGACACTAGATGCAGAATTCAGCTTGTCTAAGAATCTCCCTTTTTAAAGTTTCCAGCTTTCACGCCTCTGAAGCTATGCTCGAAAGTTATCTGGACAATACCTGGAGAAGTCACAGAAATCAGAGAATCTCAGAAGCTGAATAACATTTGGGGAGGAGCAAGGCGTAACAGCCTGGGTGATGCGTTACCCTTCCCCATAAATAGCGGGATATATTTTTTTTTTGCAAAATAAGATCATTCATGCATATTTGCAATATTTTATACAGCTTTTCTTGTTGCAAAATTAGGATTACCATAACACAAAAAACTTTCTTTTTCCTTCTAAGCATAGGTTCACACAGCCAAAGCTATTGCCTTTGAATTGCCACCTTCAGGGTTGTCCTAGAAAAGGCTACAAGGTGATAAGAGCATGCGTTGAGCAGGCTGGTTGGACAGGCCATCAAGGAACTGCGCTGCATCCATATGGCTGTGCTAGGGGGAAGCAAAATGGATACCTGGTGCTGTGGTGTTTCTGGCTGTACCATTCAGTACTGTCTGATTGAACCCCACAGCATTCTCTGTGACGTTCCATCCGGGAATCTCTGTCGGTACTGTCTGGTTGAACCCAACAGCTGTCTCTGTGATGTTTCCAGCTGTACCCTCAGGTACCCATCTGGGAATCTCAGTTGCTGCTGTCCGATTCAACCCAACAGCTTCCTCTGTAATGTTTCCAGCTGTACCCTTGGGCACCCATCCAGGAGTCTGGGTTGCTGCAGTCCAGTTGAACCCAACAACTTTCTCTGCGATACTTCCAGTTGTACCCCTGGGTACCCATCCAGGCATCTCGGTTGCTGCTGTCTGGTTGAACCCAATTGCCTTTTCTGTGATGTTTCCAGCCGTACCCTCGGGTACCCATCCAGGAGCCTGGGCTGCTGTTGTCTGGATAAACCCGAATGCTGACGTTTCGTTATCTGATAAGTTGGGGTGGGGAGAATATCCAGAGAGAGCAGCAAGTGGTAGACGGAAGGCAGTGCTAACGTTTAGGGCAGAGCACTGTGGGAAATTCCTGTGTTGCTAGGTGGTGAAGGGCTGTATTTTTGTTTGTTTTTTTAAACAAAGGGGACGTGGCTTTCAGCAGCAGTCAACCCTTTCCCATGTAGAATATACCTTTTAATTCCGGCCTGTGACTTGAGATGGATATATTTTGCCTTCAGCTGGCTGCCTCTCTCTTTGAATCACTACAGATAGAGCAAGTGTGAAGGGGGAGGGGGTAGCGTTCCTACCTTCTTAACACAACAGAGGGAATGTTGGCCTATTCAGGAGTAAAAAAGTTGTTGCGTCCTCCAAAATACCTTCTAGACATGGCTTAAAGACAACATATTGTGGACTGCCTTTGCATCTGATCACACTTTACTCTTTCTTAAGTTGCTAGAGAGAGAAATACAGTCCTATCTTAGATTGGGAGGGTTGAAACTAGAGATGCCAAATGCATGAAAATGTTCAGCAGTTAGGCATACTGTGTTTGATAGCCAAGATCAAAGCTTCAGATACAAACTGATATAAATTTTCTAAGTAAGTAAATAAGTCCCCTTGCCACTGCCTGATTTGAGCAGTTGCCCAGTATCTGGGATGATGAAGATAGTTTTCTTCGGCCTGACAGCTGCTGTATTTGTGCATGAAACAGACTCCTTTCCCCCATCCTGCCCCCACTTGAGACCACAGATGTTTGGGTTACTTAATGACACAGGAGAGGAGAGGATGACCAAGAATCCCAAAAGGTTGTGCAAGAATGTGTGTGTGCAAAATAACATTGGCAACATAGACAAACACTCAAAGGTAACTTTTATCACCAACTGCTGGCTGACTGATTTGCTCTTTCTTCATGGCTGGCTGTTGAGGAGCAGTGTGCAGTGACAGCAGGTTGTACAAGAGGGAATGAGCACTCCCACGGTGTGTGGGACTACGCATGCATGAAATGCTGCCATTTGCACTAGCCTGCATGAATGCAGGGAAACTAACCTGTCAAACAGGCTTGAACTGCTAACTTAAAAACCAGCTCTCTGCTTATGACCAACAAGCAGAATGTGAACCAAACCCCCGGGGGTCTGAGCATTCTTAAGGGAAATGCACACCTGCATTGTGACCTGCCAGAGGATGGCTGATGGCGCATACGTTCCCCACCCTCCCCATTTCTTGAGCATTTGGTGTGAACATCAGGGTTTGATCTACACATCTGTTCTCGACACTGCGGGGAGTCCCCGAGACAGTGCCTTGTGTCATCCTGAAAACAAACCTTTCTCAAGTTTTGAAGTGGGGGCTGACTTGAAAGAGGGAAGACGCTGTGCCAGCACACTCTATCTGCCTCTTGAAGAGCCAGTGTGGTGTAGTGGTTAGAGTGTTGGACTAGGATCTGGGAGACCCAGGTTCGAATCCCCATTCTGCCATGGAAGCTTGCTGGGTGACTTTGGGCCAGTCACACCCTCTCAGCCTCATCTACCTCACAGGGTTGTTGTAAGGATAAAATGGAGAGAAGAGTGATGTGAGCTGCTCTGGGTCTCCACTGGAGAGAAATAAATAAAACGGTTGCTTTGGACACTGGCAAATGCCACTTTGGCTTGCTGCTACTCAAGACTCCCCGGTCTCAGAGTCTGGCATGCCACTGCTTGGATTCTTCTCCTTCCCTGATATCCAGAATACTGGCTGAGGAGGCAAAAGGTAACTCCCCACTTCCGTTTCACCTAAGGACAGCCACGCTGTTTGCTGCTCTCCTACCCACAAGGCAACTTACACAATATAAATCATTAAAAACAACAAAAGTAACAATCCCCAACAATCAAAAAACCAAACCAGCAACAAATTGGGAATTGGACTAGAGGGGAGAATCTATAGGGAGGGTGCTACCACCAGAAAGGCCCCCGTCTCCAGTAGCACTCCATAGTTGAAGGGGCACAAAGAAGTACCTTCATTAAAGATCTTGGGGGCCAGACAAGTCCATACAGTGGAAGCAGGCACTCCAATCTCCAGTGTCACCCTCTGGCTCCCATCTACCCAGACTTGTCAACTCCCTGTGAATGCGGCGCGCAGGAATGGTGTCAAATAGTAAAGCTTACCAATCCCGGTAGTAGGAGGAGGTGTGTCTGGTCCTAAGGAAGAAAGGAAGAGAATAAACAGCAAGGCATGAAGCAGGTGGTTTGCGGCTCAGGCTGTTCCCTAGTTCTGGGCCTGAAGCAGTCAGTTGCTTCATCAGAAGCAGGGCGAGGGAGGAGAGCTCAGCAGGGAGCAGTTTATGGAGCAGAACTTGAATGCAGGAAACGCCAGTTCCGCTCTTCGCTCAGGATTCCCTCTTCTCTCTGCGACATGGGAAAGTGTCACCCTGCCTTCCTTCAGTCTCAATGTGCTTGAAGGTGAGACAGCTCCATGCAATTGCCTTGTGGGGTATCCAGGAATCCCAAGGGGCTGCATGGGTGATGTGAGACCTGCTCAACTTGAGAGCTAAATAGGACAAGGACTCGAGAGCGAATTTCCCCATTGTCTTGTATTGCTAAAGAGCACCTGGTCCCTAGGTGCCTAAGATTTGGCCATATGGGAAGAAATGGGGAGGGGGGGTTAAACTTTGCCCTGAACACCATTTCCCCCTTCTCAAACAGCCCCCCACCCTGAACAATCTGGTCTCCATGAATGGGGCAAACAGAAATTCCAGGGGATTGTCTGACCCTATTCCCGTCTTCAGAGGATTGCTATTTGGTGATTAAAAGAAAACCCTCCGGTGACCTATTCATAGCTCTCCTTGCATCCTTGCAGGTAGAGTAATGCAAGCTCTCTGCATAGCTCTAAGCTTTGCAGGCTAATGCCTCGGAGACCTTCCCTCCCTAGCAACCTGGCGGTGTTTGCAAGGCTAATGCACGTGCCTGAGCAATTCCGACACCCCCTGTCCTTGCCCTCTCACACAACTGCAGGCTACTTACTCTTCTCCAGCCTGAAATGGTGCTCTGCCAAGCCAAGGCTATTTTGGGCTGTGCAGTTGATTCCAGATTTCAGATGTTCTGGAGTGACCTGGATCTGGAGTGTACTGTTGACCTGGTTATTCCGGTACGAATGCGTGCTCTACAAGAGGCAGAGTAAATAATGTGAAGGGAGGGTTTTTATGGAAAAGGGATGACACAGGTGAGCCCATCCAAAGAGAGAGGCTGATCTGTCCAGAATGTCAAGCCAAGCTTTGAATTTGACTGAGCAACCAGAAGTCAGGAGAAAAACATAGCACAGACTTGATTGCAAAGCTTGCCTGCTGCACAAAAAATTATAAATAAAAGTATCAAACTGATTGAGCGTCTCTGGAGAAACTGACTGCCCAGTTTTGTATGATTGAAGGTCCCCCGTTTCCAGCTAAAAGGTGTATTGTTTTGCTGGGATTGGGACCTATTTTGTACCTAATCACATATTTCTGCTTTGGGAACTTTTGGATTACTGTAATGCACTCTATGTGCGGTTTGCCCTTGAAGGTAACCCAGAATTGGCAGCTGAGTCCAGAGTGCAACAGGCCGCCTCCTGGTCGGGGTGTGTGCGCATTATACATCTGCCACCCCACTTCTAAAACAATTGTACAGGTTTCCTATGTGTTTCCAGAAAATGAGACAGAACTTTGGGCAAGTTTTCTGCGTCTCCAGAACTCTTTATCAGTTGAGGTCATCGACGGGCGATTCCTTTCGATAGTTACATTTAGCCTCCGTTAGAGGCACAGCGTTCTCACTCTCGCTCTCTGGAATGGCTAACCAGAGCAGGCACATACAGCTACTTGGGCAAGATTACGCAGGCTAAGTCTGCATGTTATTCCTGCAGGCAGGGCTTTTTTTCTGGGAAAAGAGGTGGTGGAACTTAGTGGGTTGCCCTCAGAGAAAATGGTCACATGGCTGGTGGCCCCGCCCCCTGATCTCCAGACAGAGGGGAGTTGAGATTGCCCTCTGCGCCGCTCGGTGGCATGGAGGGCAATCTAAACTCCCCTCTGTCTGGAGATCAGGAGGCGGGGCCACCAGCCATGTGACCATTTTCAAGAGGTTCCAGAACTCTGTTCCCCCACGTTCCCTCTGAAAAAAAGCCCTGCCTGCAGGTATTTGGGAACTGAAATGGCCTCATGTTGGAAATGCTCTGGAGGTCTGTGGTAACTTGTTCTTTTTCTAAACCCCCAAGGTAGAGATAGTTGTGTTTTAGAGAGATGGCAAAAAGGGCCTATGCTGTAGTGGCAAGTTAGGGACTCTTCAATTTTAGGACATTTTGTTCAATTTGTTGGTTTTCTTGATATTTTTGCCAGTACAATATGGTTTGTGTGTCTTAAGCCTGGGTAGCAGTTTCATGTTTTGAAGAGGCACAATACAAATTCTTAAGTAACTATCTAAAATTAAACGACAAAAAAGAGAATTTAAGAAAGCGCTGCTGGAATTCCGTAGCTGTGGTGGTATAAGCTCCTGGTGGACAGCCCTTTGGGCAAACTGTGCATGGCATGTCCTGAGCCTTGTCTCAGGGGCTGATGCGTTTTTATTTTGTTAGTTGATTTATGTTCAGATAATATCCAAGAGGATAGTTTTAGGTGGGTAGCTGTGTTGGTCTGCAGTAGAACAGCAGGGTCTGAGTCCAGAGGCACCTTAAAACCAACCAGATTTCCAGAGTGTAAGCTTTCGAGAGGTGTCTGAAGAAGGGAGTTCTGACTCTTGTAAGCTCGCACTCTGAAAATCTGGTTGGTCTCTGAGGTGCCTCTGGACTTAAACCCTAAAGAGAATATCCAAGGTAGCAAAAAGAGAACTAAAACTGTAGTGATCAGCCAAAGTAAAAAGAAAAGAGTTGAAGGAACCTGTGTGGGGCCTTGGGAGGTTTTGCTTTTAGGTCCACTAATGCGGACAACAGCAGCAGTGCAGCATAAAAGAAGGACAGTGGAGTGCAGCCCAGACTGTCTTAGCCACACCCGTGAGCTTCCCACTCCGGCAGGCCACAGCCAACTGCGAACTTCGCCGCTTGCGGAGCCTGAGCCCCAGGCTGCCCATCAGCACCAGAGGCCTCCCAGCCAGTCTCACGTGAGCGACAGGGTCAGACCCCTTAGTCCTTCAAAGTCAGCATGCAGCGCTCTTTCACACCACCCACCACCTCGTCCTTTTCATGGGGGATGCTGGGGATTGAACCTGAGACCTTCTGCATGCCAAGCAGAGGCTCTTCCACTAAGCCACGGCCCCTCCCTGAACATATTATGCGGGGAGGGTGCTGAGAGAAGAGAGGTTTTGCCCAAGGCCACCAAAGGTTCAAAAGCTAGGAAGTTCTTCCGCACAGCAGGTCTGCAAGTGTGCAGTCCCCACGTGTGCCTGCACAGAAGAACTCAATGAACAAGTTACAGGCCAGTGCAACCCTTTTTTCCTGGGGGAAGTGAAATTTGCCCTTCACTTCCTGATTGCAGGCACACGCATGCCACTCTTCGAAAGAGGAGAAGATTTTTTTGGCGTAATTCTTACAAAATTACTTTGCAACCCCCGGTTGGTTCAGTGGAGGCTGAAGGCTCCCCGGGTTGGGTTCCTCCCCTTACCGTTCCATTGTGTGTACTCCACAAGACGGTGGCCTTGGGCACGGAGATGGCGGTGCATGACAGGCTCGAGAGCTCGTTCACCTGTGCATACCGTGGACGCTGCTCCCAGGTCAGTTGGGGCTTTGCTGCAGTCAGGAGAAATGGTGGACCGTTGGTGCGCATCCCCCCCCCCCACAAAGGTAAGGAGGGATGAAGGGTGTTGCTGGGTCCTACTTACAATGAACACTGACAAAGAAATGTCTGGAGCGGCTCAGGCCCGTCACTTCGGGCACTGTTACCACGCAGCTGTAGTTGCCCAAGGTCTCATGGGTGACGTTGACCAACTGGAGTTGCTTTCCTTTCGATACCACTTTCCCCTTCTGCAAAGGCAAGATGGAGGTGGGAGGGTTAGGTGAGATGGGGAAAGAGCGGACAGGGTTTTTCAGGTAGAGAAGAAAAGCCACGGCAGCAGCATCTGTCTAAGCCCAGAGAGAGAACCTGAAATCCAAATGCCCCTCAAAAGCTACCCTCCCCAAGAGAGAAGCTGCCCCCTTTTCTGATTTCATTTAGAAGAGCCAGTTTGGTGTAGTGGTTAAGAGTGCAGAACTCTACAGAGCCGGGTTTGATTCCCCACTCCTCCACTTGAAGCCAGCTTGGGTGACCTTGGGCTAGTCACAGCTCTCTTAGAGCTCTCTCAGCCCCACCCACCTCATAGGGTGCTTTGTTGTGGGGATAACGACATATTTTGTAAACCGCTCTGAGTGGGCATTAAGTTGTCCTGAAGGGCGGTATATAAATCGAATGTTATTATTATTATTAGAATGCTAATAAAGAACCCCAATGCAAAAAAAAAAATCCGGAGGTCTTGCACATAACAACATAAAAGCCCTGCTGAAACAGACCCTGGTCATCTAGTCCGGCATCCTGTCTCGCACAGTGGCCAACCAGCTATTCAGGAGGGCCACCAAAGAGTGTAGTAGCCAAGGCCTTTCCCCGATGTTGCCGCCTGACTCTGGTATTCAGAGGTTGACTGCCTCTGAATGTGAGGTTCCTTTTAATCATTAGGGCAAGTAGCCAAAGATCATCTAGCAAAAAGCAACGAGCCAGGCGGTCAACCAACAGGAAAAGCTTTGGCTCTCTTAACAGCCAAGCAAACGGAATACCCTTTTCCACTTGAATTCCAAAGGCTTGGAGCCTTTTGCGTCGCAGGTAAGGAGGGAATCTTCCCCTTCCTTCAAAGGTTCGTGGTGCTTTGGGGTGATTTTGGGCTCGTCGATATCTAGAGAGGAGAAATCATGCGTTCATTTTTGTGCTCAGTTTTTCTCTCATGGACAAATACACAAGGCGTCATACAATAAAAACATATCATCATCAACAATCTGCACCATCTAAAACAAACCTCAAGGAGAACAATACTAACACCAGCAATGGTAAAACCGTAAGCTCAGTGAATCGGTGATCAAAAGTATGGAAGAGTGGAAAAGTCTTCACCTGAAAAATGACAGTCGGATTTCAGACGGGAGGTGTGGAGAAACGCCATTCTGTTGGTGAATTTAACTTTCTAGGTGCTACAGGAGGGAGGGGCCAGTTCTGGAGTAGAATGTGATTGGAGGGAGAGCGAGTCAGTTGGTGGAGGGGAGTTGGAAGTGGACAGTTGGTGGCTGAGGAGAGGGAGGGAGGGCTCTGAGGGGAGTGGGAGGTTGGAGTTAACCCCCAGTAACAAAGGGCCAAGCTACAAGTGACAAATTATACTTGCCTGGCAAGTGAATAGACTCACGTGTATTCCTCCCTGTTCACTTGCCATTCACTTGCTCTCCACTTGATCAAACCTCCATGCATCTGACAAAGAGAACTGTGATTCTCGAAAGCTTATGCTACAATAAAGTTGGTTAGTCTTAAAGGTGCTACTGGACTCTTTTTGATTTTGCTACTACAGACTAACACGGCTAACTCCTCTGGATCTATGACCATCAATTTAAGGGACACTCAAGTTTCCTAATGAGAGCCTGGAGTGCCTGGCAAGTCTGCCTGCAGTGGCCCCTTTGCTTCTACTATGCCTTTATTTCTTTATGGTAAAGAGTCCAGTAACACCTTTAAGACTAATCAAGTTTATTGTAGCATCAGCTTTTTTCGAACCACAGTGCTCTTCATCAGATGCGGCTAACCCACTTTATCGTAGCATCAGCTTTTGGGACCCACAGCTCTCTTCATCAGATGCATCTGACAAAGAGAGCTGTGGTTCTCAAAAGCTTATGCTACAGTGAAGTTGATTAAGTCTTGAAGATGCTACTGGACTTTACTATTTTGCAACTACAGACTAACACGGCTAACTCCTCTGGGTTTATTTCTTTAGTTATAGTCTGCCTTCCTCACTGAGGGCCAAGCTACAAGTGACGAATGACACTTGAACAGCAAGTGGATTGAGTGGAAGGCAAGTGAACAGGGAGAAATACACTTGCTGTTCAAGTGTCATTCGTCACTTGTAGCTTGGCCCCGAGACTCGAGGTGTGTTACACAGTCTAAGTAAATGCAACCAGTAGAAGGAGACAATAGTTTTTTCAGGGAATCCGCCATTTCACACAGTACCTTCTACACCCCCTCCGCCAAGCCCCACTTACAGTTGACAGACAGGTTGACGCTGGCCTTCAGTTCTTTCATTATCTCGAATTCAAACACTAGGCAATGATAGGTGCCGCTGTCCTCCTTGGTGATGTTTCCCAAGATCAGCTCTCCAGAGGGGCCATCCAGCAACTTGTCCTGAGCGCGAGAGAGAAGGCAGGAGAAGCTTTACCGGTGGCTGCAGCTGCACAGCACCAGTTTTGCATTTAGAAGTCCTGGGGTTCAATCCTCAGCATCTCCCGCTCAAAAAGGAAAGACCCCTGCCTGATAGCCTGAAGAGCTGTTGTCAGTCAGTGGAGCCCATGCTGACCTGGACGGGCTGAGGGTCTGATTTCAGTAGGGGGCAGCTTTGTGTGTTTGTGCTGACTTTTGCCTGGATGAAGAATCCTTCCCCTTACAGAGACGTTCAGCCCAAGCCACCGCCAGTCCAAGCAGACAGTTCTCAGCAGAACGGGTCAAGAGTGTGACTCTGTATAAAGCAGCTGCATGCGTTCGTGTGCAAGCGGCTAGCCCTGTCCTGATAAGGAAGCCTGAACCAGAGGAAAGATCCTGCATACCTGGAGGAACCCCCCCAATAAGGAAGATTTTTTTTTTTGCCTAGCTCAGGGTTCCTGCAGATGTAGTTCCTCTTGTTTGGGACTCCTTGGTCAATACAGGGCCAGACTTTTGCCTTTCCGGGAGACTCTCCATGGCTTAGTCCTACAGGATCAAGCACACATGCATGTGCGCACACTACCACTGCCCTGTTCAGAGCTAGAGGACGTGGTAGTCAGGGGTTTTCCTCTTCAGCTGTGGGGAGCCTCTGACGAGAGAAATCTCTCTATACCTCGGCCTGATGCCACAATCGAGAGCTCTTGGCGAAGTGGCAGGATTGGTGGCAACTGTGAGTTCTGCCAACTACCAAAGCCAGACAAAAATTTGTAGGCTGAACAGGAGAGGTCCACTCCTCCATACCGATCTAAGCATCCTTCTGTGAGCCTTAAAACTGCCGAGAATCCCTTGTCCACCTTCCCAGCTTAAAATGGCGGGGGAATGAGGGGGAATTAGTTAGAATGGAAGCAGAAGTTCCTTCTGCTCTAATAAACCCTTTCCATTGCCCACTCCCCACCATTCTGGCTATGAAGGGGTAGATCCTGGAAGGATAGAATCAGAGTCAGGACATGTTCGCTGTCGGATAAACTCTGCAGTCAGACCTGTCAAGTTTATCCCTATTGCCAGGGCTTTTTTCTGGGAAAAGAGGTGGTGGAACTCAGTGGGTTACCCTCGGAGAAAATGTCACATGGCTGGTGGCCCCGCCCCCTGATCTCCAGACAGAGGGGAGTTGAGATTGCCCTCTGTCTGGAGATCAGGGGGCGGGGCCACCAGCCATGTGACCATTTTCAAAAGGTTCCAGAACTCCGTCCCCCTGCGTTCCCCCTGAAAAAAAGCCTTGCCTATTGCACTACAGAAGATGTGACACCCCCCTCCCGGATTTCTCCCCCCACCATGCTTCCCTACTGATTCACTGGGGCAGGGGATGCTTGCTTGTTTAATCTATTCTGTCATCATGTTGTGTGGTTTTGCTATCTTTGGCAGGGGAACCTTGTCCTCAAGGCCTGGTAGCTTGGCTTCTGAGATTTCCCCAGAAGTGACTCAATCGACTTCCAAGCACATCTGTGCAAACAGCGGGACTAGCCTCTTGCTCCTTTTTGCAAAAGAATGCTGGGAAAAAGTGGTACAGGGCTGGTTAAACAAATTATAATGAGATCTAGTAATGGCTGTGAGTAAGTAGAACCTAACAGTGTACCTCTGAACACAAGTTCCTGGTTTCAGGGACCAGGAGAGACTTCTGGCCTCTTCGTCTAACTTGCCAACTCGATAGATACATCTTGTTAGCACAGATCCAGAGGATTTAGCCATGTTAGTCTGTAGTAGCAATGTAGTAAAGAGTCCAGTAGCACCTTTAAAGACTAACCAACTTTATTGTAGCATAAGCTTTCGAGAACCACAGCTCTCTTCATCAGATGCATCTGACGAAGAGAGCTGTGGTTCTCGAAAACTTATGCTACAGTAAAATTGGTTAGTCTTTAAGGTGCTACTGGACTCTTTACTATCTGGTTGGCAGATGCAGTTAGCAGGAGATCATACTGGATCGTTGGCCTTCTGAGTCAAGCAGCCCTGGTGGCCCTCTGCGCTATGTGGGAACGGAGTTTGAACTGGATGCCTGAGCAGCATTTCTCATGAGAGCAAGACATGCCTGCTCACCTCCCCTTTGAAAACCGTGTAATCGGGCTCAGGGTTCCCATCCGCTTTGCAACGCAGCGTCACCCGGTCGCCTTCCTTCAGTTCCTGTTTAGGTCCATCAATGACGAAGCTGACATTCTCAGAGGGATCTGCAAAAAGAAAAGAGGATCTGGTTGGGATTGCCAGTTTCTCCTCGCCCATTTCCCTCTACGGAGGGGGGAGACAATTAGGCAAAGCCAGCCCTCGCATTCATCTCTGCATTGGACAGCACGCAGAGACTTATTTTTATTCCCCTTTGCAAGGGGGTTGGGGGTCACTTTGTACATTTTTAGAGTGTACATAAGATATATGAAGGTTAAAAAACGAGGCAGTATGTCACGTCTGCACACACCCATGCCATTTGTGTATTCACTGCATTGATCTCTCTGTTCTAATGTATTGGTCTCACGCCACGAGCATATAGTTGTGCTTGTAATGTAGCCACACACAGTCATGCCATTCTTGCCTGCCTGAAAAAACAGGGTTAACATACCTGTAACTTATGTTCATCGAGTTCTTCTGTGCTGACACACATGGGGACTGCGCAGGCGCAGGCCAGCCGCCGGAGAATTTTCTAGAGCTTCCATGGCTCCGAAGGGGCCGTTTGTCGCGCGCCTCAGCGACCGTTTTCCCGCCCAAACGGTCACGTGATCCTCCAGCGACCAACGGCCCCTTCCCTCAGTTCTCCCTTGCCGCCGCTTGACCAACACACTTCAGCCGTAACACCTTAAAAACACCAATATCCGTTACAGCCATCACAATACCGTGCACTGGAGTTCACAGCGGGGTAGGAGGGAGGGTTGTGTGTCAGCACAGAAGAACTCGATGAACATAAGTTACAGGTATGTTAACCCTGTTTTCATCTTCGTTCTTCTGTGCCTCCACACATGGGAGTGTACCAAGCTTCACACAATAAGGAAGGCGGGGGTGAAGTCCAACACAATTTTATTAAGCAAACAAGATCAACAATAAATAGATATGCATATATACATCTATGTAAAAATACTGTGTAAGGACACATAAATATTCAATATTTACATATATACACACCCCCAGGTACATATATACACACTTTCACTCAAGGGTACCCAACAGGCACGCCAAGAAAGTCATTCCAAAACTCCCTCAGGAAAAAAGGGAGTGTAAGACAGCCTTGGCCACAGATACATCCTGCTCCGCATTGACATCAACGGCGTAATGCCTGACAAAGGTGTCTGCAGAGGACCATGTGGCTGCTTTACAAATGTTAACCAGGGGCACCCCCCTGAGGAGTGCCGAAGAGGATGCTTGGGACCGCGTGGAGTGGGCTCTGACATGAAGCGGGCAAGCCACCCCTGCTAGGGAATAGGCCTTGCCAATGGCCGTCACAATCCACCTAGACAGGGTCTGTGAGGAAGCCCTGTTACCCTTGTCCTTGGCCCCAAAACATACAAACAGGTGAGGACAGGTGCGGAATCCCTTCGTCCTATCCAGGTAATAGGCTAGGGCCCTCTTCAAGTCTAGGGTATGGAGGGCCTTTTCCCCCTTAGAGGAGGGTTGCGGAAAGAATGCAGGCAGTGAGATATCCTGCGAGAGGTGGAAGGCGGACACCACCTTAGGCAGGAACCCAAGGCAGGGACGCAGGACCACCTTGTTGGGGTGAAACACAAGAAAGGGAGGGTCAGACCTCAGTGCAGACAGCTCACTGACCCTTCTGGCCGATGTGACGGCCACCAAGAATGCTACCTTATAGGATAGCATATCCAAGGGGCATGTAGCCATCGGTTCAAATGGAGGCAACATGAGACGTGAGAGCACCAAGGACAGCGACCACTGAGGCACTGGCGCTGACACAGGTGGGTAAAGATTGTACATGCCCTTAAGGAACTGGCGGGATTGTGGGTGAGAAAACACCGTAGCACCCTCAACTCGGGTGTGAACAGCTGATATCGCTGCCAGGTGGACCTTGAGGGAGGAAGCCTTCAAGCCCAGGCCACGCAAGTGGCACAAATACTCGAACACAACCCCCAAGGGACTGTTGTCAGGCACCACCCCTCTGGCAAGTGCCCAGAGCTCAAACCTGCGCCACTTGGCCGCATAAGCGCGCCTAGTGGATGGTCGACGAGCATTCAGGAGGACCCTCTGCACCTCGTCAGTAAAGCCTACCGGGGAGGAATGATCCGCCACGCCGTTAGGTGCAGCTTCCTGGGATCGTGGTGGACTAGGCTCCCGTTTAGGAGAAGGTCTTGCCGAAGGGGCAGACTCACATATGTCCGTTGGGACATTCGCAGGAGCTTCGGGAACCAAACCTGCCGTGGCCAGAAGGGGGCCACCAGGATGCAGTCCGTCCCGTCCTCCTCTATCTTGCACAGGACCCTGGGAATCAAGGGGAACGGAGGAAACATGTAGTGCAAGCCCTGCGTCCACGTAAACTGGAAGGCATCCCCAATAGAGAGGGGGTCGCTCCCTGCCCTGGAACAGAACGTGTGGGCCTTGGTGGTCGCCGCAGTGGCGAACACATCTATCACTGGATGACCCCACATCTGGAAGATCGGCCCAACGCACTCTACGTTCAGTTCCCACTCGTGTTCCAGTAAAGGGACCCTGCTGAGGGCATCTGCCCGGGCATTGTCCGACCCAGCCACGTGTATAGCACGGAGCGACACGCCGTTCTTGATAGCCCACTGCCAAGTGAGTGTGGCTTCCCGGCACAGGGCCATGGACACTGTGCCCCCCTGCTGATTCACGTAGTACATGGCAGTCGTGTTGTCCGTCTGCACCAAGACATGACGATTTCTCAGCAGTGCTGTAAGAGACACAAGTGCGAAACGAATGGCCCTTAGTTCAAGCACATTGATATGGAGGGTCTTTTCCCTGTCAGACCAGACATCTTGCACCGACACATCACCACAGTAAGCCCCCCATCCCAACAGAGAGGCATCAGTGGTAACCGTGATATCATGGTGTTGATACCCGAAAGGGGTCCCTCTAAACAAGTTGTCGTCAGACAGCCACCAGTCCAAGGAGGAGAGGATGACCCTCGGGATAGAGAATTTGAGGGACGGAGGGTGCAGTAGAGCATCATACCTCCGCACAAACCAGTTCTGTAGAGGGCGCATACGCAGCCTAGCGAAAGGCACCACAGAGGTGGCCGCTGCCATATGCCCTAGTAAGCACTGGATAGTGCGCACAGACTGGAACCGGTTCTTTTTAAACATGGACACTAGACCCCTTAGGGACCGAGCCCTCTCCAAGGGGAGCAGGGCCTTACCCTCCACAGAGTCTAAAAGTGCACCAATGTAGGACACCTTGCAGCTGGGCACCAGCTTGGATTTCTCCAAGTTCACCAGGAGCCCCAGGCGTTGGCAAGTGCTAAGTACCAAGCCAATGTCCTGCACCAGCCTAGACTCTGATTCAGCCACGATGAGCCAGTCATCGAGGTACGGAAAGATGGTACAGCCTTCTTCCCGTAGGAAGGAAACCACAGGGGCCACACATTTAGTGAACACTCGTGGGGCAGTGGACAGGCCAAAGGGGAGCACCTTATACCGGAAAACCCGTTGCCGGTAAACAAAGCTCAGGTACTTCCTGTGCTCCTTCCGTATGCCCACGTGAAAGTATGCGTCTTTTAAGTCAAGAACCGCAAACCAATCCCCCTGTTTCAGCAAGGCGATCACAGCCGCCAACGTTACCATTTTGAATTTGGTCTTTCTGCTGGGCCGGTTGCTGTGCCTGACGAGGCTTGAAGGGCCGACGCCTCCTCTGCTGTTGTGCGGGAGGGTAAGGCCGCTGCTGGTAGGCAGGATACTGATGGTAGCCCGGCCGCTGCTGTTGGTATCTGCCCTGGTAGTGGTAAGGGCCAGATCGGGGAGCGTACCGTGACCTGGAGGAGGGCTTGTCCGCTGGAGCCAGACCCAAAGACCGCGCCGTCTGCCGGTCCTCTTTCTTTTTCTTCAGGGTCTCGTCGGTCGCTTTGGAAAAGAGCGAGTCCCCCTCAAATGGCATGCTCTCCACTCTGGAACGCACCTCTTGGGACAGGGCCGTAGACCGCAACCAGGAGTGGCGCCTGAGGACCACCGCCGAAGCCATTCCTCTAGCAGCAGTGTCAGCAGCGTGGCTTCCAGCGTTCATCTGCTGCTTAGACAGCCTCACAGCCTCTGTCTGCAGCAGGGACACCACAGCCTTCTGCTCAGGAGGGAGGTCTCGCGTATAGGATGCCAACTTCTCCCAGAGGTACAGCTGGTACCCTGCCATGATGGTCTGATAGTTGGCAATCCTCAGACCTAGGGAAGAAACAATGTACTGGCGCCTGCCCATGGCATCCAGCTTCTTGCCCTCCTTATCGGCAGGCACCGAGGAGTGACCCGATCGCCTGGGGTTGAACTCCTCTGTGACCAAGGAGGAAGGTGGAGGGTGTTTCACCAGCGCCGGCCAGGTACCCTGCTTGATCTTATAGAGCTGCTCAATCCTCTTGGATGTTGGAGGTTGATCGCAGGGCACCTGCCACACCTTCTCCACGATTTCCTCAAGACCCTCGAGCATGGGGAAGCCAACATATGCTGGGTTGTCTCCATAAATGCGCTTGAGGAGCTTGTCCTTGGTCTGGGGAACCGCCGAGGAGATGTCCATCTCGAGAGCCTTGGCCATCCTCGCCATCTGGTCGGCGTAGATGCGGAGGTCCTCGAATGGCGAGTCCGCAGATGGTACAAGCTCTTCAGCTGGCGATGGTTCGGACCAGGACTCCGACTGGTAGCCAAAGCTCTCCACATCCTCCTCATCGGAACCGAGCTGGGATTCCGGAACCTGGTGCGGAGGGGGAGCCCACGTCGACCTCGATGTCGAAGGCCTCGGTTCCGACACGGAGAAACCTGCAGGTGCCCCTTCCCACTGGCAATGGTATGGCGAGGGGAGGTAGGAGGCCTGTCGATGTCGGGACGCGGTGGACCGGACCGATCGGACACTGTCCCCAGACCGACGTCGCTCACGACCGGCAGCTGGTGGAGACGGACGGGCAGGCGACGGACGGCTCCGACGTGGAGACGGGCTCGGTTCCAGCCTCGGCGACCGAAGAGCAGGCGATGTTCGGATCCGACGGCGCGGGCTCGGCTCCGGTCCCGAAGAGAATTCTGCAGGCACCGTCTCGAAGGCCATCGGATCCGGCACCGGCACGGAGATGTCCTCTGGCTCCGGTGAATCCAGATGAGGGGAAGGCGTGTGAGGAAGCACGATGACCTCTTCCTGGGGAGCGGGATGTGGCGACCGGTGATGTTTGGTCTTCTTCTTCTTCTTCGCCGGTTCCGAAGAAGACCTCGGAACCGACGCGCTCCTCGCCTTCGAAGGGGACCTCGGCCTCGATCTCTTAGATTTTACCGGAATCGACCCGGTCGTCGGTTCCGATCGGGGACTCGGTAGACGGATCCTCGGTTCCGATGTCGGTCTCGGATCCGACCTGGTGGAAGATGCGCTACGGGGCGGCCGCACCGGTCCCTGCGCTGGAGAGGCCGTTCTCGACGCCGAGGCACTCGGGGGACGCGGTTTCGACCCCGACCTCGCGGAGGCCACTGAGCCAGCTCCGGAATGCCGTTCGGCAGAGGGGCTAGGGCCGGCCTTGGAGGAGGGCAACGGGGCGCCTCCGGACATGACCTTCTGCCACAGGGAGGAGTTAAGACGGGCCTTGCGCTCCTGTCGGGCCTTGCTGGTGAAGCCCTGGCAAATCTTACAGGCCGTTACATTATGGGTCTCCCCCAAACAGAACAGGCACAGTTCATGGCCATCGGTCTTGGCCATTTTAGTGTGGCATTGCAGGCAATGCTTGAAGAGAGCCTTTGAGGCCATCTTCAGGGGCACGCAAAAGGAAGGTCAACAAACAGTCCGAGTCAAATTACCGAGTCCACAACAAAGTCCAAACGAGATCCGAAGAATAGTCGAGGTCACGAAGTCCGAAGTCAAAAGCCAAACAATCAGTCAGAATAAAGCACGAAGCACAAAAGCACAGAGCAACGAAGCTCACGTTCTCTCCAAGCGGCGGCAAGAAGAGAACTGAGGGAAGGGGCCGTTGGTCGCTGGAGGATCACGTGACCGTTTGGGCGGGAAAACGGTCGCTGAGGCGCGCGACAAACGGCCCCTTCGGAGCCATGGAAGCTCTAGAAAATTCTCCGGCGGCTGGCCTGCGCCTGCGCAGTCCCCATGTGTGGAGGCACAGAAGAACGAAGATGAACGAAAGTTTTCACAGAACAAGTAACCAGCCTGTTACCTCTGAAAGTATGGTGCACTGACCTTGCAGCTGGAACCAGAAATGTAACCATTTCTCAGGGGAGAGAGAGACTGTGATTCCTGTGTAATCTTCTGCCGTTTCTATCCAGACTAAGCTGTTGTGTTCTCGTGCAACTTCTGAGGTTTTCGCACCTAAATGCAATCTGCTCTAAGGGCGGGGAGGGGCGGGGGGAATAGTACTCCCTATATCAATAGTGCATTTGCCTGTATAATCATTCCTGCCAACTTTCCCATTTATGGATGTACCCATGAACTTAATGGATTTCTAAATAAAAGTTTATCAACCAATGCACTGTAGTGCTTGCTGTGAGGGGCTTGGGGTTCTATCTGCCATGGATTGTCGTCCCTAGAACCGACACATTAGCCAAATAGCATGTATGTATGTATTTATGTTATTTACCGTCCTCCTTTCCCAGTGAGACTCAAGGTGGGCTACACAGTGTGGGTCAGTACAGTCAATTTCAAAGCCATTTAAATAAACACGTAATATGGTATTGACATGCAAATTTGCAAAGATTAGAAACCAGCAGAAATCCCATACAGAGCTGAAGAAATGCTGGAACAGAGCATAAGCAACCCTAACCCTGATATATTCACCAACATAGGAACTACTCAATAGGATCATACAGCAAGATCCAGAGGAGTTAGCTGTGTTAGTCTGTAGTTGCAAAATAGTAGAGTCCAGTAGCACCTTTAAGACTAACCAACTTCATTGTAGCATAAGCTTTTGAGAGCCACAGCTCTCGTCGTCAGATGAGAGCTGTGGTTCTCGAAGGCTTATGCTACAATGAAGTTGGTTAGTCTTAAAGGTGTTACTGGACTCTTTACTACGTACTTATAGCAAGAGTAGTGAAGTCTATGGTCCCTCAATATTTACAACAATAGTAGAAAAGTCTGTGGTCCTTCCTCACTCCTTTACTGATGGATCTCTTGAGACCACTTCCTTACAATGAGGCCCTCCTATTGGAGTAAAGAACCCTCTTGAATACCAGTGAGCTATACCTCCAAGGTACCCTGCAGGGACACACAGGGCGGTTAACACAAATCAGGAGCAAACTGTAGCACTGGCAGCCCCACAGGGAGCCGTCTGGTGTGCTGCTGCTGCTGGCCGGATCCAAGCCCAGTGGTCCCGGCAGAACCGTCTCAGCCATGGAGACTGTGCGGCTTCCTCCTGCCCACCAGTGGCCTCCCCACAGCATCCTGTAAAGTGCCATATGGGCCTCCATGGAAGAAATACTTGCTTGCCAATAACACTTGGGTATGATCAGGATGCTTTCGAGTGGACAAGCAGAAGAAACTCAGCCTTGCTTTTGTGTCATGTTTAAATGACCCAAGTTTGCAAAGTGCCTTTCCAAGATGCCAAGGGTTGAGTGGCTCTCCCGTTGCCCCCAAATTATTTGGGGGAAATTGCATTCCTCGTAATTTCAGGTGACTGTCCTTGTCCTTCTCTCAGGGACTGAGATCTAGTATTTACTATGTCTGGTTTATTTCAGGACTCCTAACCAAAAGTCAGTATTTTTTTGTAACGAAAATGATCTGCTGTGCCCAAAAGGAGCTAGCTCTTGCTGGGCCGGGGGTACGTGTATATACAGGTGTTCTCCTAAAGCATAATGAAGGCAAACCCCCTCTTTCAGCATCCACCTCCTTTCCCAGAGATCCCACCCCAAGCCCTCCCTCTCCCCCCCACCGCCAGCCCAGCCTTACAAAGCACTTTGATTTGGAAGTTCTCTGTCTGGAATATCTTGCTGACGCCCATCAGGCTGTAATCCACTTGGCAGTGGTAGAAGGCGTCGCGGTCCTCTTTGGTGACTCGTTCAAAGAGGGTGCTGCTGACCGTGAAGAGCCCATTGGACTCCCTGATGACCGCATTGCGGATATCCGTTTCTGTAGGGGAGAAAGACAAGGTGGGATGGTGTTTACTCTGAACGATGAACTTATGAAAGCTCTTTGCAGGCAAGTCTCACCAAGAAGCTACCATCTCACAACTGTGAAGGTGCAGCTTAAACCAAGGCTTCTTGTATGTGGTTCTGGCTAAGATAACCTTTGCTATGAACTCAAAACACAAGGAAATGTGGCGTCCTGAAACCTTACTGCTCCCATGAGCTGCAGTGCCACAGTCTGGAGGGCGACAAAGACGGTGAGGAGGCCGGAGACCAAGTCCTATGATGAAAGGTTGAAGGAGCTCAATATGTTTAGCCTGCAGAGGAGGTGATATGATAACCAGCTTCAAGTACTTGAAGGGCTGTCATATAGAGGATGGCGTGGAGTAGTTCTCCGTTGCCCCAGAAAATCAGACCAGAACCAGTGGTTGAAATTAAATCAAAAGAGTGTTCGGCTAAACATTAGGAAGAACTTCATGGCAGTTAGAGCGGTCCCTCAGTGGAACAGGCTTCCTCGGGAGGTGGTGGGCTCTCCTTCTTTGGAGGTTTTTAAGCAGAGGCTAGATGGCCATCTGACAGCAATGCTGATTCTGGAAACCTAGGCAGATCATGAGAAGGGAGGGCAGGAAGAGTTACATAAGTGCTTGGTTCTCACGGCCTCATCTTACATGCCCAGGGTAAGGCCAATTGCTACGTTGGGGTCAGGAAGCAATTTTCCGCAGGCCAGTTTGGCTAGGGATCCTAGAAGTGTTTTGCCATCTTCTGGGCATGGAGCAGGGGGTCACTGGGTGTGTGTGTGTGGGGGGGGGATTGTAAATGTTCTGCACTGTGCAGGGGGTTGGACTAGATGACCCTGGAGATCCCTTCCAACCCTCTGATTCTATGTTACAGTGTCTTGCAGCTGGATCTGCCCAGTGTGGCATCACAAATCACTAAAGCTGACTGTGAAGACCAATGTGGTAAGTGAAGTTTGGTACAGACAACTTCAAGCACACACTCACGGGGCCTGAACTTGCTGAGATTGAGAGGGAAGGAGACCTTGGGGTCGTAATAGAGAGCTCAGTGAAAATGTCAATTTTGTGTGCTGCAGCATCAAAAAAGGCAAACTCTATGCTGGGGACTATTAAGCAAAAGACTGAAAATAAATCAGCCATATATAATGCCCTTGTATAGATCTATGGTGCAGGGTCATTTGAGATACTGCGTGCATTTCTGTTTGCCGTATCTCAAAAAGGATGTCGCAGAGCTGGAAAAAGTACAGAAGAGGGAAACCAAGATGATCGGGAGTGGGGGGTGGGTGGGGGGAGGACCTTTCCTATGAAGAAACGTGATGGGCGTTTTGCCTGCCCAGGCCCCGGCGAGAGCGGCGCAGTGCGGCTCGGTGAAGCTCCGAGGGGGACGGGCGCTTTGCCGTCACCCGGGCTCCACCGGGGCTTGAGCGCGCCGCTCTTCCTGTGCCGCCCTCTTCCTCCAGCTGGGCTACCTCGCCTGCGCCCTCCATTGGTAGCCTTCCCCGGCGCCCTTTTATTCTGGCGCGCCCCGCGCAGGCGCACCAGCATCAATGTGAGTCGTTGGATAGACGCTAAGGGAATTATATAGTAGGATTCACAAGATAGAGTGGACAGAGAGAACTTTTTCTCTCTCTCCCAAAATTTGGGATGGACATGTCTTCGCTCAACAAGTGATTAAAATGTGGAATTTGCTGCTCGATGATGCAGTGATAGCCACGGGCACAGACAGCATTAAAAGGAGATTAGATCTATCATCGGAGCATCAGTGGCTACTAGAGATGGTGACTTAAAGAGTGTTCATTCGGGGGCACTCCATCTCCGTACATCAGTGCCAGGAGGCAACTTCGGGGAAAGGCCTTGGCCTCTCTGACGTGTCTTTGGCCAGCCAGAGTAAGTGGCTGAATAGCTGGGCTGCTGGTCCGATCCAGCAGAGCCTTTCCTGATGTCTTTCTCACCCCAGAGTTTACACAAGGGGGAACTTCTGCTCTGTTTGTCAGACTCTTACCTGTCCCGTTGGAATACAGTGGTTGTTGATCTTTGTACCACGTGATGGATGGGGTAGGGTAACCATTCTGGCTGGTGCATGTTGCAATCTAAGACAGACAGACAACCTCAGGCACTGAATAACCTTAAAAGTCCATAATCCACATGGCTCATATTTCGACTTTGGATTCAAATCTTAAGTCTGATCTATAGAATTCTTACTCAGTTTCAAAACAAACATTCTTGCAAATCTGAGCTGGCCGATCTGCTATTAGCTTTTTTTTGCCCAGGCCTTTACAGTCTACCTCAAAACTTTTCTGAGCTAATCTGACACCTCCCAAACTTCAGTCCTTATCACAGTATTCCCTTTAGCATCCATGTCCACCAGCATCCATGTTGGTAACTTGAGAACGTCACCATTCCTCCTCTTCATTTTTTAAAACATCAAGTTTCTAGCTCTGAAGAAAGGTTCGGCAATCAAAGAGATCTTAGTAGGGCTTTAGAAAGTGGAGCTTCAGTTCCCTCCCCGCTTTCTCTCAGTTCCTATCGGCCATCTGTGATGGACAAGAGGAAGTTCCATCCTCTTGTCTTCCGTGGTTAGAGTTGACCAAGGAATGTAACTTTGAAGGGGAGGGTTGAACTGCTAACCATCAACAAAAGAAACAGACCATTGGATTTTTGGAGAGAACAGGGTTTGGTGGTATCCTGGACGAGGGACTATACTTAAGTGGTTTTGACAGACAGGAGTTTGGGTGCTGTTCTCAGTTTCAAAAAGGGCCAGCAGTCTGGTCATTGTCAATACGTTAAAATGTGTTTATTGAATCAACCTCCCAGCTCCAGCACTGTGTCATCTCGCTGGCTGAACTGGGAAGAAGTTACCATTCGCTTTACCATCTGAACAGAATCGTTTATTTTGCAATACGTGACTCCTGCATTATCCACGTTCAAGAGTTTCCCAAACTCCTCTCTGTAGGATCCAGGAAAAAGCGGTGTGGATTCAAACTTGGGTGCTCTCTGGTGCAGGATTCATGCATCCTGACAGTGTGTGTCAAAGTAAACACACGAAACTAAAACAAATCCACTCCACTTCTTTCCTTGAAGAAGGACAGGGAACTTGGTACTAAATAAGCACAGGGCGTTGGTGAGGTGATGCACAACTCTCCAGCCTCAGGGACTACGTAGGGGTAAAAAAGCAGAAAAACCCGGAAGAAGTGAAAGGCCTTTCACTTCTTATAGATCAGGACGCTGCCTATCCCCAATACCGAGTTTGGTGTAGTGGTTAAGAGTGGCAGGACTCTAATCTGGAGAGCTGGGTTTGATTCCCCACTCTTCCACCTGAAGCCAGCTGGGTGACCTTGGCTCAGTCACAGCATTGCAGAGTTCTCTCAGCCCCACCCACCTCACAGGGTGATAATTGTGAGGATAATAATAACACATTTTGTAAACCGCTCTGAGTGGGTGTTAAGTGGTCCGGAAGGGCGGTATATATAAATCGAATGTTATTATTTATTCCCTCCCACTGGTGGTGGTTCCATTTTTTCTATGCTTCAGTTTCATAAAAATAGCAGGCTAAGATTCAAGCCCAGTAGCTCCTTAAAAACCAATGACATTTCCAGGGTATAAGCTTTGATTGATATATATGTATTTTAAATCTTTGGATGTTTACAATTTGTAATTTTAAATTGTATGAATTGTTCAATGTATTTTAAATTTGAATGCAAACTAATCCACCCTGAGCCTGCTGGCGTGGGGAAGGCAGAATATAAATCTAAGAAATTAAATTAAAATTAAATTATAGTGTGGAAGTCTTTTTGGTCTTTAAGGAGCTCCTGGGCTTGACTCTTGCTCGTCCACTACGGCTACCCATTTGAGAGAAAAAACAGACAACCCTTCCTATGCTAACTTCAGAACTGATTGGGAAAGCCAGGACATTTGTCCCCCCCAAAGCATACCCTACCACTATCTTGTTTTCTTTTGAGCCAAATTCCCATCTCAGAAAGTGTCCCCACCTCTCGAACTGCACTGACTATAAAGTTGCTGCTGCTGTGGGTGGTGAAGCCGGTCACCAGCCAAGACCCACATTTAGCTAATGGAGAGTTACATTTCCCCGGGTGCACCTTGGCACAGTGCCACAGAATGTGGTACTCTGGGGTGCATCCAACCACATGAGGTGCAACTGCAAGCATGCCAAACCGGGCACCGGGCACCATTCTCACCTTCGAAAGCTCATTTTTTGATGCCCCGATGCCCTCGTTCTCAACAGTCACTGATGTTTCTGGAGCCTCTAGGAAACAAAAAAGCAGGGCAGGGTTAGTAGGGAGGCAGGGAGGTTCCCCTTATGGCAGCTGTGGTGGAGAGTGCCCTCAAGTCACAGCTGACTTAAGGTGACCCCTGCTGGGGTTTTCATAGCAAGGGACTAACAGAGGTGGTTTGCCGCTGCCTACCTCTGCAACTCTGGTCTTCGCTGGAAGTCTCCCATCCCATTACTAACCAAGGCTGACCCTGCTTAGCTGCTGAGATCGGACAAGATCAGGCTCTCCTGGGCTATCCCGGTCAGGGCATGGCAGCTGTAGCCGTGTTAAAAAATAGCCTTCCCAGAATCTACCATGAAAGATGCCTCGTTTCCTGGCAGAACAACCGCTGTAGGGAGGAGTTCAGGATTATGGCAATAAACAGAGAAAGAGAAGGCTGCAGACTTTAAGACGCTGGGGCCAGCACCACATCTTTTCTGGCTGCGGCCAGTTTTGTTACGTCTCGGAAACAAGAGGGGGGGAACCCAGTTGCTAAGCATCCAGGATGCGCTTCCTCCATCAAGGCTTGCAGATCGATTGGAGGAGGGGGCAGAGATAGGGTGGGGAGGGCTGAGGGTGGGGAAGTGGGAGGGTAGGTGACGTTGGCTACGTTGTGACGTTACTTCCAGGTAAAAAACAAAAATGACATCGGGTAGCCCTAGGACTTGTTGGAAACTCTATGGTAAAACCATACATTTTCCATTGATTTTACTCAGAAGTGATACTGCAACGCCTTTTTGTTTTTTAATCTCTCACAGCCACTTCTAGCGGTGGTGGGCAAATGAGTCTGCCTGCTACGAGCTATCCGCCCTGAGCCTGCTGGAAATGTGGGGAGAGCGGAATATAAATTGAAAATAAATAAAATAAAATGTCTTATGGATGCCTATAAACAGCGATCATTCCACCTCAGGTGACAGAAACTGCTGGGCCAAGACAGGTGAAGCAGCGCTTTGCACCCACTGTGGGGTTGAGGCCTCAACACAACTCACTTGAGACACGCAGCTCTGTCTGTTTCTCCGAAAAGCCGGCTCTGCCTGCTCCCACCTGGCACAGGTAAGTCTTGGCATCCCGTGGGGTGACCTTGCTGATGGTGAGGGCAAAATCATCGGTGATGTTAATTCGTTCTTTCATCTCTGACTCCTTGGATTCAACCCTATCCTGGGTCCTGGACAAGATCTCCTTCCGCTCGTTTCTCTCCATCTACAGTGGCAGGACAACCAGCAACAGAAAGGAAACACTTATTGTTAATGTACTTAATTAAAACACTTCTCTGCTGCCTCCCCGCTCCCCATTCAGGGTCCTCTAGGTAGCAAACAATAAAACACTTCAAGCATTAAAACACTTCAGATATTAAAAAGAATTTAAAGTACAAACATCCGCATGCAAAAAGTATAAACACGTAAAAACAAAGAGACTGGAAGGAGGGCTAGTAAGATTTACAGTGCAATCCTAAACAGAGTTACCCCAATCCTAGCCCATTGATTTTAATGAGCTTAGACTGAAGTGACTCTTCTTAGGATTGCTCTGTTAGCGAGGGGTCACCAAACAAAACTGAAAAGTCTTCCCCGACTGACGGAAGACAAGGTTCATCATCGTGTCTTCTGTGTAGTCACACATGGGAACTGTGCATACAGGTAAGCCCAACCCTGATACTGGAAGGGGAACTAGCAAATGGAGCCAACCTCCACCCCTTCTCGTAAGCGCAGCCCCCCCCCCCACTGCCAAGCCAGAGATGAGGTGTGTGATGGAAGAGGAGCATGAGCTGACCACTGAGGGGCACGGTGGGGTCTTGACCTTTGGCCTTTAATCGCAGTCTCAAAATGCACCTGCCAGAGCAAGTCGAGAGTGCGCAAACTCTTCCCCAAGTACTGCCCCTTCTGCCTAAATGCATCTTTCAACACTGCATTCCCACTCAGAAGAGACACGTCCGAGAGATTTAAAAACGTTGTGTTGCGTGTTTAAAGGAACCACAACATCCGTTCATCTGTTCTGAAGCTGGATTAGGCGCCATTTCCTGAATCTTTTGACAGGCTTTAAATTGGTTGAAAAACAGTTTATATGTTTGTTTAATGTCACTTTATGCCTATTTTTTTAATCACTTGGACTCTCCAGCACCACTCTGAGTTTGCAGTTTTGGACGAGGCACCTTGTTAATGCCGGTCAATCAAAACATTTATGATTACTTATATCAACGTTCAGGCTTCAGTGGACCAGCTTAGAACCTTTATGAGGCCGAGTGCGTCTGCATGCAAAGCGCCCCAAATTTGGATTACCAGAGTTCCCGGAACTCTTTCTATGCAATTGTCTTTTCTCCCTGCAGTGATCAGCTGGTAAGAATCTTGCCACAAGGTGGCAGTGTGGGACTTTCCATCCTCAACACCCTTCTAAACGCATTGATTTAAGTGGAGTTAAACCCTTGTAAGTACATGGAAATCAACGAAGGGTATAACTCTGTTTAGGATTACACCTGTTACCTTGCCTGCTCTGCTTAATTAATGTTATTGCTCAAAATGCTTGTATACACAAGAAGACTTTTTTACACAGGTAAGAAGGTGGTGTTGTAAGGAAATGGCTCGAAGAGATGCTTCGGTAAAGGGATAGGTACTGTAGACTACGCTCCTGCAAACTGCCTGTTGCTGTCTGTTCCTACTAGGTAATGAATTGCTTATGCTTAGTTTCATCATTGTTTTACTTTGTATCAGACTTCTGTTTTATTTGCAGATTTCTGCAATCCAAACCTTATTGCACTGTTTATTGGATGTCCTGTTCGTTGTATTGACTGAAATATGCCACGAGTCTCAGTGAGAAAGACAGATTATAAATAACAGAAACAAACAGCTTACTATCCCAAGGGGCGAACAGTGAGATCCTATGCAGGGTTACTTAAACTAATGGTAATTAATGGATTTAGATTGGAGTAATGCTGCATAGGTTTACACTGAAAAACAAGTAAAGGTTACACATTTTTATTGTACTAATAGTTACTGGTTCTACTAATATCTACTACTTCAAAGTTACACAGAACCCTTCATCAGAATTAATTATCTATGGCTGCTTCTTCCATTTAATGTTTTTATCACTTTGATATTGATGCGGCAAACTGCTTTCTTAGGAGACAAGGGTGGGGGGTGGGAGATAAGGCCTCGTGTAAAAGAACAGGACAGGGTAAGTGAGAATCAAGTGGTAACAGATGGGTAGGGAAGGTGAGACTACTGCCACTCAAAACTGAGGTTTAAAAGTTTTCTCAGAGTTAAGATTGTTGCCAATTATTCCTTTACTTCATTTATATACCACCTTTCACCGCAATGGAGGAAAGTGCCCACAAGTCATAGCCAACTTGTGGTGACCCTGGGGGGGGGGGGGGTTCATTGCAAGAGACTAACAGAGGTGGTTTGCCACTGCCTGCCTCTGCAGCCCTGGTCTTCACTGGAAGTCTCCCATCCAAATTACTAACCAAGGCCAACCCTGCTTAGCTTCTGAGATCTGATGAGATCAGGCTCCAATGGACACCTATTAAGTCTGCAATGGTTTGATTTTATTTCATTTATATCCTGCCTTTCTCCCCAGTAAGGACTCCAAGTGGTTTACATCACTCTCCTCTATTTCATTTTATCCTCACAGCTACCCCGGAAAAGTAGGTTAGGCTGCGAGTATGACTGGCCCAAGGTCACCCAACAAGCTTCCACGGCAGAATGGGGATTCAACCCTGGGTCTCCCAGAACCGAGTCCATCGCTCTTGCCACTAGAACATGCTCCAGGAATAGCGGGCAACACGGCAGAATGCAACGCAGAAGAGACCTATAAAACCGCCAATGAAGTGCTGCCGCTGATGAAGCATTCTGCATGATTCAGAAGCTTGCATATCCATTGGCTTGATTGTGTAATGAGCATCCAAGGCCACGTCCTGCCAACACCCTCAACCACCTCCAACATTTTTTGACTCACATAGAACCATTTGACGTAGAAATAAGAGTTGTTCTCGGGGATGAAGAAGTTGCAGTAGATGGTGGCTTCCTTCCCGACTTCTGCCTCTACTACCTTTGGCATGGAGACTTCCAGGCCATCTGCTTCTGCTGAGACAAAGACACAGGTCAGAGGTGACGAATCAAAGAATCGCTCATCCTGCTGTCTAGCAAGAGCACTTTCTTCCTCTCTCTCTCCACTAGCCTAGGAAGAATATTCTCATTTACCCGACTTGCTCAGAGTGACGAAAGAGCCCTAAAACTGTTACAAATTACTGCAAGTTTATTACTGAATTGACTGAAAAGGACTCTTCAGAAGTACTCAGCGGAAATTACCTTAAGCGCTCTGCAGGCACAACCCTGATGCTTGTAAAGGTGCCTGACCTATTCAGCATTTGTGTGTTTCCACAAGGCCACCTTGCCAGCCATGTGTGGTTATCAACCTTCAAGTGGGGCCTGGAGTTCTACCAAAATTACAACCGATCTCCAGCCAACAGAGGCTAGTTTCCCTGGATGGCAGCTTCGCTGGGCAGACGTGTGGCATACCATAGATTCTAGGAGAAATCCCACCCCCAAATCCCCCCCCCCCACAGTTATTGTCCCCAATCTCCTGAAATTTCCCAGCCCAGAGTTGGCAACCCTACAGCTATGCCTTCTGCCCCATTCCCCTCCCCTCGGTGCCACTCATACAACAGATGGATATTTCTTTATTTAGAAAATGTAGATGCTGTCCCTCTCCAAAGACCTGCTTGACACAGCTGACAAAAGAAATACAATAAAATAATTGCAAAGCACAAAAATTAGCGGTATTATAGCTAGTGATAAAACAGTATACAGCTAATACCCAGCAGCAAAAAAGAGAAATTTTAGTTAAAAAAGAACCAAGGTAAAGGTCCCCTGTGCAAGCGTCGCATCACGATGTTTTCTTGGCAGACTTTTTGTTACGGGGTGGATTGCCATTGCTTTCTCCAGGCATCTGCACTTTGCCCCCAGGAAACAGGGTACTCATTTTACAGACCTCGGAAGGATGGATGGCTGAGTCAACCTTGAGCTGGCTACTGTAACCCGGCTTCCGCCAGGATTGAACTCAGCTTGTGAGCAGAGCTTGGGCTGCAGTACTGCTGCTTACCACTCTGCGCGACGAGGCGGGGGTGGGGAACAAAACGGTAATCATAACACAGCCCATGGAACAGAGGTCGGTAACTTTAAAAAGATAGATCACCTTTCATTTAAAAGCCTGGCTGAAGAGACATGTTTGGCCTGGCACCTCGAAGGCAGTAAACTAGGTGCCAGGTGAGCCTCACACAGGAGGGCATTCCCAAGGAAAGGTGCCAACACCAGATGTGTATGTATCAGCTTATTCTGCACCAATTTAAAAGCAAAGCGAGGCACTTCTGAAGACGTCCTGCCACCGCCACCCCCCATGTGCCAAATGGAGTTCTGCTTGTCATGCCTCCCATTCAGTCTTATTTGGTCCTGGGTAAGGTTGGAACTGTCTGCCCAAGGAAGTTGGGATAGGGGCATCCTTTCCAGCATTTAGGATGAGATACAAACCAGTCTTATGTCCAAGAGCATTTGGGTGCGGTTTTTTTTCCAGAGCTTATTTTGGTCAATACTAGAATCCAGAACAATGTTTACTGCATGTGACCAAAGGCCATTAGAACTGAGCAAATAAAACACATCAGTAAAACATAAACAGCAAACTATAAAACTATAATGATAAAAAGACATTAAAACACATTAGCACCTTTGTTGTAAGTCAATACTAGTAAGGCCTTTGTGCAAGCTCAGTTTTACAGATCTATCCGTTACATCTCCTGTCCTTCCTCTGAAAAGCTCCGGGCAGCACACGTGGTTCTCCTCTATTTTATCCCCACAACAACCCTGTGAGGTAGGTTAAGCCAAGAGCAATGGGCTTAGTGTCATCCTGCGGCCTTCGTGGCCGAGTGGGGAGAAATAAAGTCACTAGTGAACTATAAACAATGGCCTGGTGTCTGCATTCACACACACTCAAATAAAGGACAAGAGTCCACCCCCAAAATGGCCATGCAAGGCCTGTTAATTAGGCCCGCCTTACACAAACTCGCAAGCTTTCGGATTTCTCAGAGCTGCTATGGAGTTGAACATTGGCAACTGTTTTGGTTGGTCCTAAATAACAGTATTTCACAGGAGTGTCGTTTTGGGATTTTTTTCCTTCCGAACAACATGGCTCCCATACAGTTTTTATCTCGTGACAATATGTAATTTAATTTCTAGAGATGTGGGAGGGAAGAAGCTGAAAGCACAATCCACCCCCCTCAAATTCTCTCTCTCTCTCATACACACAGACAATTTTTGTAAAAAGCCCACAAATCTTCTCAAAGGGGCAAACCAAGCCTGCCTGTCTTAGGAAAGGGCCGTTGAAAAAGAGAGGCTGTTGGCATGTCTGCAAACCGGAGACTGAGTTTACTCCCCGAGATTCTGAATTAATCATAGCTGATCATAACTATAATCCCAGGAACATTATTCATAATAGCTAAAGCAAATTAGAGTTTTCAAAATTATGACGAACTGTACGTGAATTTTCCATTGCTGGCAGTGGTTGCCGGGCAACAGCGAGGCTCAGGTCTCTGTGGGCCCCTCTGGCGGGGGCTGCCCACAGGGTTGGATCCGTGCCACGGACGAAAACCAGTTTCATGCGCCTTCCCTCTCCCCACAGAACCATCGACTTGGGAGGGGGTGGGCAGCCAGGGATCTCTTCCAAAGATTTCTCAGCACCCCTTACCAAAGTTTCAGAGGTCTTTTGGGTGGGTGGGAGCCATGATAGATAAATTGAAAAAAACCCAAATACTGGTTAATAGCATACATTGGCTTGTCACAGAAGCGAAAGCAGTCTTCCATTTGAAAAAAACAACACTCAAACTCTAAAGGAAAAATACCACTGGGCATATATAGAGTGCCTTTCCTTTGTGAAGGGAACGCTCCCCTCACCACTGCAAGGTTCTGAGTCTTTCCTATCAGTTACCTTTCTGTGTTTAGCTCACCTTTCTAGAGTTGCCAGCTCCTGTTTGGGAAATTCCTGGAGACCTGGGGGCGGGGGGTAGAGCTGGGGAGGGCCATGTTTGCCAAGGGTAGGAATCTCAGTTGGGTATGATGCCGTTGAGTCCACCCTCCTAAGCAGTCTTTTTCTCCAGGGGAAGTGATCTCTGTGGTCTGGAGATCAGTTGTAATTCCGGGTGGTTTCCAGACCCCACCTGGAGACTGGCAACGAACGTGGTTTCCCCTCCTCCATTTTTCCTTGCACCAACCCTGTGAGGTAGGTGCAGCTTAGAGTAACCAGCTTGAAGTCAACTGGAGAGCTGCATGGCTAAGCGGGAAATTTGGACCCAACACCAGCCCTTAATCTGTTGCAGTAAATCTCCTACTGAGTAGTTTCTGTGTTGCTTAATATGTCAGGCTTAGAATTGCTCATGCTCCGTTTCAGCATCTCTTCATCTCTATGTTTTATTCCTTTTGGTTTAAATCTTCGCAAATCTGCATTTATAGACCCTATTACATGGTTTATTGAAATGCCCTTGAACGACTGTACTGACTGCCATTGTGTAATCCGCCTTGAGTCTCAGTGAGAAAGATGGACTATAAATAACGCAAATAAATTATGACACTGCTGCTGAAGGCGCTCTCCCAGCAGCAGCATTGGCCTCTGGTAGGTGACAACAGCCCGCTTGTGCAACCCCATCACTTTTCTTTCTGCCTTGGATGTCCAAACGGAAGGATCCCGTGCTGCACAAAATCTCCCATCCAATGTTTTGTTGGCCGGACAAGCTCCTCTAAAAAAGACCCTGGTGCCTCACCAGTCCTGCTTTCCGAAGGCAGACCTGTGCACCTCCCGTCAGATGTGCTGGAAGTGGGAGCACGGGAGAGCTGCCCTACCCATCTGGGGAGGGTGGGGGGGGGACACACACATCCTTTTCCGAAGCCACCTCATTGGCTTTCCCCGACTTTGGCCTTGGAGCTCATGGGGTGGGGAAGAGATAGCAGCTGCATTTCCTTCGAGGGCCGCTCTTTCCATCAGCCTCGGGAAAGGGAAATGGTTTTTCACCCTCCGAAGTGACTTTCCAGATGCTGCTTGTGAGAGGGAACAGGTGGGGATCGAGAGATTAGGCCACACGCACAAGGGGGCCCTTATTCAGAAGCCCTGCTGGCCTTCTCCAGTTACCCTCGCTTCCCTCCCCACACCTGCCCCGTGACTCCCCCCTTGCAATTGTTCTGGGATGACATCAGCCCTCCCCAAGCAACGTATGGGTCTCCCAACTTCTGGGGCAGAAGTCCGTTTTGTCAAAACATCTCCTGACTTTCGAGGTGCCCAGGCAGCCAGGCAACCTGTATGCGCATGTAACAGGATTAGACCTCCCCTCCATCCTCAAAAGGAAATCCCAAATTGCATCTGGAGATGGGTTTTTGTTTTATCCAGATCCGGCAGACGGGCGAAGACACCAGTGCTGTTTCTACAAGCTCTTGAGGCGGCACTTCCTAAAATGGAGAACAAAACTCAGCCAGGGATGGGGGGTGGGTGGGGCAGATGGAGAACAGCCCCGCTGGATCAAACCCAAGGTCCACCCAGGCCAGCGTTCTCTTTTCATCCAGCCAGCTCAAAACATCTCTGGAATTCTCACAGCATGGCTTGGAGATAATGCTTCCTCAGCGTCTGGTAATCAAAGGTTTACTGCTTCGGGATATGGGGGTTCCATGTAATAGCGCTTGAATCTCTGCTCTATCATTAAGGCTTGTTGGGTGATCTTGGGCTGGTCACTCTCTCTCAATCTAACCCACTTTACAAGGGTAGTTCTTTTAAGTTGTGAAGATAAAATGGAGGAGGGGAGAACCATATAAGTTTCTTTGAGTCCCCGCTAGGGGAAAAAAAGCAGAGTAGAAATAAATGCATATAAATAAACATTTTAATGGGTGCTGGACTGCCGTTATCATGTCTTGGATTAGATGTAATTGCACAATTTAAATATGCTTTGCTGCTTGGCAATCCAGACCTATGTGGTCCCCGAATTTGTGACAGAATGGATAGGACTGGGCAGAAGAGCCTTTACACCAGTGCAAGATCACTGGTGCAGCTATTTCTTGGGCATCAGGAAGGAGCTGAATACGTGCATTAAGTTGGAATATCACAATTAATAAGAATAGCATTCAGAAGTTCTAGTTTGGGGCACAGGTGAGATCCAAACACTCCCCAACCACATACTAAACCTTCATCAACCCAAGTGGCCGGATGTCAAGCTGGAAATTTGCTCTGCCAAAAGAGAAGAGCATGAAATGGGTGGCAGCTGCCACCAATGTTTACATTGCATCACTTTAATCACTTTAACAGAGGATGCTGCTAAATCAAGGGGCGCCTTACTTAGAGTGGACAGCAGCCTTTGTTTGCATGGCAGGTGTGCTTTTCCTATACTGAACTGGACTGCCGTCTACGCAAGATGAAATATCCCACTCTCTTCCCAGCATACCAGTGCAAAATGTTTTAATGTGTGCTGCTCTCGATGTCCCATTTTAATGGCTAGGTTAGAGTTAACATTTCCTGCCCACTGGGTTTTAGATTTAGCATTATATTCTTTTTGGCTGTTTCTGCCATAAACAACAACCTTGGAGCCCTTATGGCTGAAAGCCACTGATAAATAAGGAATGATAGCTGATCTTGGTTATATTGATGTGATGTCTTCTTCAAGATTCCCCCCCCCCAGCTCTGGTTCATGTTGCTAATGAAATCGAGGGCCTCGGCTACAATTCCCCCTTTCTGATGGTCCCAGGTGGCTCTCCACTTCTGGCAGGGGTGGTTGGCTATGACATAGTCTTAAAGCCAGAGAACAACATGGCAGTCAAGCAACCCCGATGCTTCCCCTTTCCACCAGCAACAGCACTAGATTACATACCATGCACACAGGAGGCCTTTTAGGATTCCCAGTCTCCAGGCGGGGCCTGGAGATCTTCTGGAATTTCAGCTGATCTCAAGATGACAGCGATCAGTTGCGCAGGAGAAAATGGCTGCTTTGGAGGGTGGACTCCACAGCATTACAACCTGCTGATTTCCAGCCCCTTCCCCAAGCTTGCTCTCACCAGGCTCCACCCCCAAAATCTCCAGGTATTTCCCAACCCAGAACTGGCAACCCTACTTTCAGTGTTGTAAAGACAAAGTGTGCTGCAGCTGCCTCCCTGTTGCCTGGAAGCAGTCGATATTCAGTGCCAGCTGCTGATCTGTTTCCAGATTCAAAGCCAACTCTGGCTCGGGAAATTCATGTAGGTTGGGGGGGCAGTGCTTGAGCAGGGCAGACTGCAGAGGTAGCGCTCCAGGGCTCCCAACTGGCCAGTGCACAGAGTAGCCTACTTGCTACTCCTTCTTGCAATGAGGTTTCATTACACTTTGCTGTAAACTGACATGTGGTTTTAGCTAAACATTAGGAAGAACTTCCTGACAGTTAGAGCAGTCCCTCAGTGGAACAGGCTTCATTGGGAGGTGGTGGGCTCTCCTTCTTTGGAGGTTTTTAAGCAGAGGCTAGATGGCCATCTGACAGCAATGCTGTTTCTGTGAACCCAGGCAGATCATGAGAGGGAGGGCAGGAAGGGTTACATCAGTGTGTTCAGTTCTTGTGGCCCCTTCTTACGTGCCCAAGGTAATGCCGATTACCACTTTGGGGTCAGGAAGCCATTTCCCCCAGGCCAGTTTGGCTAGGGGTCCTGATGGAGTTTTGCCATCTTCTGGGCATGGAGTGGGGTGGGGGGAGTAGTTGTGAATTTCCTGCCCTGTGTAGGGGGTTGGACTAGATGACCCTGGAGTTCCCTTCCAACCCTATGATTCGATGTCATTCTGAATCAAAGGTCCACAAATACCACTGCTGTGTCACTAATGATGTCCAGTAGTTTGGTTCTGGTAGTCAGCAGAGAAAGCTTCACTCTGTGAAAGCAGCAACCAATATTTAGAAAGTCGCTAGCCACACAAGGAAGGAAAAGTTCTTCTTTCAAACAGGTGTCCTCACGCCACAATACAGCATCAGCAACGCAGTACATCCTGGGTTGGAGAACAGGGGCAGCTACAAGAATGGACCTTCTGCCTGCTCCTTTTGACCTCTAATCTCCCCTACTCCTCCGTGGGAAACAAAACTCACACTCTCTTGGCCTTTGTGGAGCAGGAGGCTGAAAATGAAGCCTCGTGGGCTAATAAAAACAACCGTTGGCTACTATGCCCAACTAAAAACGTGTGGGCCCATGTTCTGTGCTTGCATCTGAAAAACTGCAAGTTGTCATTGGCATCTCCAGATTATTATGATTTATTATTATTAATAAAGACATGTCATGGTCTTTTGGGGCCCTCAAGCTGCTGAACGGTTTAAGAAACATTAAAAACCAAACATACACACACCTGCACAATTAAAAACATAAATGGGAAGGAAGGAACGCCAACTGTAACAAAAAGTCTTCACCTGCTGGCAGAAGATAAGGATAGATAAATGTACATGAAGGGCTGTGGACAAAATCCCCTGGGCCTGTTCTGTTTGTGCACCGATCAAGCCAATCATTTTGAGAAACGTGGACCAAAACCAATTCAACATCTCTTCCCATTGCAGGCACAGCTGTTCTTTATTTCCTCTTTTACAAGTTTTCTACACATTCTTTTGTCAACAACCTAAACTACTGACTTGGTCCCTGCAACCTTTTTTGTTTGTTATTTTTTTAACTAGCAAAATGACCACCTGTAAAATGAGTGGGAGAGAACGTGCTTGTTTCTTCTCCCTATACGGCCTGTGTTCGCTTGTGACCATTCATTTCCAGGCCTAGAAGCATCGCACTCTTTGCCCTTATTCTTGGTGCAAAATGTGTTGGTTGCTTAACATACAAATAGGCCCGAGGAAAGTGACTGGTATTATGGGTATTTCCATCTCAAAGGTGCAGATCACTTCTTAGAGAAGCAATGTTATTCTGCTACATAGTTCCTCGGTCTCATCATAGGGTTTTCAAGGTAAGAGATGAGCAGTTAAAAGAAATGGGAGTGCCACAACATCTCATTGTTTTGATGCGCAACCTGTACTCTGGACAAGAGGCTACTGTTAGGACAGAATATGGGGAAACAGAATGGTTTCTAATTGGCAAAGGTGTCAGACAAGGATGCATATTATCTCCCTTCCTGTTCAATCTCTATGCAGAGTATATCATAAGGAAAGCTGGATTAGATCTAGAAGCTGGAGTAATAATTGGTGGAAGGAAAATTAACAGTTTGAGATATGCAGATGACACCACGTTACTGGCAGAAAATAGTGAAGACTTGAAACAATTACTGATGAAGGTTAAAGGAGAAAGTGCCAAAGCAGGATTACAGCTGAACATCAAGAAGACAAAAGTAATGACCACTGAGGAGTTACACAGTTTTAAAGCTGACAAAGAGGAAACTGAAATTGTCCGAGATTTTCTATTCCTTAACTGAATCATCAACCAACACGGTGACTGCAACAAAGAAAATCAGGAGATTGAGACTTGGAAGAGCAGCTGTGAGGGAGCTAGAGAAGATCTTTAAAGATATCTCTCTGGAAACCAAGATCAAGTTAATTCAAACTATGGTATTCCCCATTGCCATGCATGGATGTGAAAGCTAGACAGTGAAGAAAGCAGGAAGAAAATTGATTCATTTGAAACGTGGTGCTGGAGGAGAGTTTTGCGGATACCATGTACAGCCAGAAAGACAAATAAGTGGGTATTAGATCAAATCAAGCCTGAATTCTCCCTAGAAGCTAAAAGGACAAAACTGAGGCTATCGTACTTTGGTCACATTATGAGAAGCTGAGATTCTCTGGAAGTCAATAATGCTAGGAAAGGTAGAAGGCAGTAGGAAAAGAGGAAGACCTAAAATGAGGTGGCTTGACTCAATAAAAGAAGCCACATCCTCCAGTTTGTAGGATCTGAGCAAGTCTGTTAATGAGAAGACGTTTTGGAGGTCTTTCATTCAAAGGATCACCATAGATCAGAGGCAACTTGATGGCACATAATACACACACAGTTCCTCAGTTAGACTGAACTGTTTATCCATTTCCGGACTGATTTTATTGTCTTCTTCATACTTGTAATCCATCCAGGCTAGGGTTGCTAGTCTCCAGATGGTGGCTGGAGATCTCCCAGAATTACAACTCATCTCCAGGCCACAGAAATTAGTTCTCCTGGAGAAAATGGCTGCTTTGGAGGGTGGAGTCTGTGGCATCATACCCTGCTGAGGTCCTGCTCCTCCCCAAACTCCGCCCTCTCCAGGCTCCACCTGCAAAATCTCCAGAAATGTCCCACCCTGGAGCTGGCAACTCTAGTCCAGGCCCACTCCATTATTCTATTTTACCAGTGATCTTTGCTTTCAAATTCAAATCTTTTTATCATACTTTGTAATTACACTCGTTGACTGACTGAATAGTTCTTACATTTGTAACACTCCTTGAGTGCTAGTGAGAAAGGTGGACTATAAATAATGACAACGATAAGGTTAGTTCTAGGAATGTATTGGGAGGGCTATGTGCAGGACTCTCTCTCACAATCTATTCCCCTCCCTTCTCAGCTTTCTAATGGGTCTTCTTTCACCCACACTGACCAAGCAGTTCTGGAAGAAAAGACAGAGACTTGCAGAGGTGTGGATCCAGGGGAGTTAGCCGTGTTAGTCTGTAGTTGCAAAATAGTGAAGTCCAGTAACACCTTTAAGACTAACCAACTTTATTGTAGCACAAACTTTTGAGAACCACAGCTCTCTTTGTCAGATGCAACTTTATTGTAGCACTAGAAACAAAGCCCATTGTGCAAATAAAAACAATGGGCTCTAGAAAGCTGGGGCTGGGGAGGGCTGGCAGGTGGAGGGGCAAGGGGGGAGTCTGGAGAGAGCTGAGAGGCAGGAGGGGTCTGGGGAGGATTGGCAGGTAGAAAGTCAAGGGGGGTTCTGGGGAGGGCTGAGGCAGGAGGGGTCTGGGGAGGATTGGCAGGAAGAGGGGCAAGGGAGGGTCTGGGGACGGCTGAGATGCAGGGGGGTGACGCGCCTGTAGCCCGGTGAACCCTGCTGGAGCCGGGGCGCACTGCACCCCAGCTCCACCGAGAGTGGTGCGGCCCTGCTCCGGTGGGGCTCAAAGGGCGACAGGCGCTTCGCCTCCGGCTCCGTCCCTGCTGAGAGCGGCGTACTGCGCCACCAGCGTGGCTCCGAGGGCGGCAGGCGCTTTGCTTCTGCCTCGTCCCCACCGAGAGTGGCATGGCTTTGGCAGGGCTCCCAGGGCGACGGGCGCTTCACCTCTGCCCCGTTGCTGTCGAGAGCGCTGCACCGTGACTCCAGCGGGGCTTCCAGGGCAGTGGGCGCTTTGGTCACGTCCCCTCACCTGGGCTCCACCTGCAGGCGCATTGCTCTTCCTGCGCCGCCCTCCTCCAGCTGGGCTATGTAGCCTGGTGGCAGGAGGCCGGGCAGACTCGCCTGACCCTCTGCCGCCGGAGGCGGCGTTCCACGGCGCCCTTGTATCCTCGTGCGCCCACGCAGGCGCACCAGGATAAAAGTACGTCGTCTGAAAGACGCTAAGGGAATTATATAGTAGGATAAGCTTTCGAGAACCACGGCTCTCTTTGTCAGATGTAACTTTATTGTAGCATAAGCTTTCGAGAACCACGGTGCTCTTCGTCAGATGCATCTGACGAAGAGAGCTGTGGTTCTCAAAAGCGTATGCTACAATAAAGTTGGTTAGTCTTAAAGGTGCTACTGAACTCTTTACTGTTTTGGGGAGGTGTGGAATCACTATAATGGGATATTTTAAAAAATTTACTTCATTTATACCTCACCTTTCTCTCCAGTTGGGACCCAAAGCAGCTTCCCCTGTTCTCCTCTCTTCCACTTTATCCTCTGACCACAACCCTGGTTTTGCTCTGTCTTAAATTCGAGGGGGCTTGGAAGGTTCCACTCTGCAAAGGGCTGCTGGCTCCGTTCCTTCCTTTGGACCCCGCTGTTCTTCTATTCGGCCTGTGGCTCTGAAGGCACTAGTGTTTCTTTGACCTGATCCTGCCCACACTCGCCCTCCGAGAAGGGTTCGTGTACAGTCTAACGTGTCACCGGGGGACACCTCCATTCCCATTCCCTTTCCTTCCCACACATACACCCATAATGAGCAGAGGCAGCTTGTGAGTTAGAGCAGGAAAAGGATTTAGAGACCACCCAAAGAGGGTGAAGCTGGGGCTAGATCTGAGGGGTCGCCCCCAACAGCTGCTGCTTGGGAAACGCAAATAAAGGGGACAGAGGGTGATTCCAAAGTCCACACACAGGCTGCAGAAGAGCTGAAACCCTTTCCCTGGGAGGGGTCAGTCCTCGCCCGTGGAACAGCATCACGTTACGGGGCTGCTTACTGCAGCGCCACCATGCAAAGGTGCATTTGGGCAGGGACAGCTGAGCGCAGCTGAAGGTGGAAACTCTATACACCAATGGGCAGTGCGGCCAAGGAGCCCGGACGCTGAGGTTCTACCCCCCGCCCTACCACAGAGTAAGCCCAAGCAAACTCCTCAGTCCCCCTCAAGGCACCACATCATGTTGCCTGCCCCAAGAGTGCAGAACTCCCTCCCTCAAGAGCGGAGCACAGCTGTTTCCCTAAAGGCCTTCTAGGAGAATCGGAAGACCTGCCTTTTCTGGAGCCCCTCGGAGTCGGATCCATAAATAACGGCGCTGCAGGGAGAGTGCAGATTGCTGTTCATTGATGTTTCTGAAGCAGCTTTATCGATTTAATGTATTTACCGGGCATGTTGTAAACCACTGTGCAGACGGTTTCTTTACCCGTGTTCCTGGCTGAGCAGTTGTGTGTGACCAGAAGCACAGAAAAATGTCCCACGGGAAACAGCAAGAAGCTGTCTTTACACACTGCATGGGCTACTCTGATCCCCTGGATATCTCTGTCAATACCAGTAATGGATGGAGGTACCTGAAACACCAGCATGGACTGCCCAGATTAACACACCCCCTGCGTTCAAGCACATTCAGCCACAAAGCAAGCTGTACCACCGTTTACAGGCCTTCAGTTCTTTCAACGCTGCAAAGTAGGGTTGCCAGCTCCAGCTTGGGAAATTCCTGAAGATTTGGGGGGTGAAGCCTACAGGGGGCAGGGTTTGGGGAGGGAAGGGGCCCCAGTGAGGTACAACGCTATAGAGTCCACCCTCCAAAGCAGCCCTTTATTCCAGGAGTAGAGAGTCCAACAGCACCTTTAAGACTAACCAACTTTATTGCAGCATAAGCTTTCAAGAACCACAGCTCTCTTCATCAGATGCAATTTTATTGTAGCACAAGCTTTCGAGAACCACAGCTCTCTTCGTCAGATGCAACTTTATTGTGGCATAAGCTTTCAAGAACCACAGCTCTCTTCGTCAGATGCAACTTTATTGTAGCATAATCTTTCGAGAACCACATGCATCTGACGATGTATCTGACGAAGAGGGTTGTGGTTCTCGAAAGCTTATGCTACAATAAAGTTGGTTAGTCTTAAAGGTGCTACTGGATTCTCTACTATTTTGCAGCTACAGACTAACACGGTCAACTCCTCTGTATCTATTTTTTCTAGGGGAACTGATCTCTGCCACCACCTGGAGGTTGGCAAACTTATTCAAGAGAAGAGAGGAAAAGGGCAGTACATTTAAGTGGTTTGGATGACGTTAGGTCTTAAGAGAGGGAGCTGAGTTGACAATTCAGGTACTCCCCTTTCCTCCCCCAGCCACCTCAATACACCTTCAAAACGTCTCCGAGGAGCTGCAGAGGAATGAATGGAAGCTTGCAGGTGGGCTGGTGGCTGCCTGACTCCCGTCTCAGCGTGGTTAATGGAGCATCTGGCGGAGCTCCAGAGCAGAAGTAATGGGTTTAAATCGATCCAGTGCTATTCTGCTAGGGCTGGGCTCAGGGGAGCAGATGCAGGAGGAGGGCAGAGTAAACATATAAACAGGGTAACTGTACTTTTAGAAGAAGCCGCCCGGCACTGGCCTATCTATTCCAAGAGACAGAGACGAGATTCACCCAACAGACAGGGCACTAAACAATACTTCACCCCCAACACTGGATCCAGCCCAACTTCTAGAGCTCAACCAAAAGGACAATCAGGAGACATGCACCCACAAGGAAGAGACCCACGTGGAGAAGCTGCCTTCTCTTGGCAGAAGCTCGCTGCAGCCTCCAGGCTGATTCTTCTCCCGGGGCTATTCTCTAAGGGTACATCGTTTCCAGTCATTCTTTTGCTTTGCAAGAAGCAAGAGCTAATTTAATCTAGAGCGATCAAATCTGGAACATGTCCCTGGATACTAAGGGGCTGATGCGACTGTACTTTATCTGGGAGGAGGGAAATGGCACCATGAGAAGAGCCAGGAAAAGCTGGCCTCACGCTGGCGGTGTGCAAACAGAGACGCTTGCTTAGCAAATATACCAGAGATGGATGGCCGGACGCTACCCCTGCGTTAGTGCTGCTGCAGATGGAGTGGGGTGGGGAGAAGAGAGCTGAATGAAGGCTTTTGGTTGGGGCTGGTCCCAACCTATTTTGCTGAAAATTAAAATCCAATTAATATGGGGGCTTGGCCCATCAGGGAGTTCTCCTGCACACACTCCTCTGCAACGAACATGAGTTCCACAAGAGCACTACAGCATGCTTAAGAGACCAACTTCCCGAACTGTGAAACAGACACTCAACCAAACACACACCCAAACACACAGAAAAATGAATAGGGCCAGGGGTTTAACTGCTGGCGAGGCAAAGAGCTTCCACATGACTTCGCAAAAGTTCAGTTCCCATTTAAATTTGGCTACAGCCTACAATCCTTGCGAAGTGAATACATGTGGCTAGTTAGCACACCGGCATAAAATCCACACAGGCTACTTATCTCTGGTATGCCAACGAAGCAAGGGATGAGGCACATTTTAAAAGACCTTAATCCCATTCAAAGCTGCACAGGAAAAGCTCTTTTGCCTTGCCAACATCATGTTTAAAACTGGCCGAGGAAGTCAGGCACCAGAGGGATCCAGAAACAAGAGTCTGCCGTGGGGAGGCCATCTTTGACCACAGCCGACCTCAAGGTGGAGTCTGGAATTCCCCCAGAATTCCAACTGATTTCCAACCTGCCAGATCAGTTACCCTGGAGTAAATGGCAGCTTCAGAAGGTAAACTCTGTGATATACCAACGATTCGAGGTGAAATCCTTCCCCAAATTACCCTCTCCCAATGCACCGCCCCAAAATCTTCAGGAATTTCCCAGGCCAGGGCTGGCAACCCTACTTCCATCAGCAAGCAAAGGCAGCCCTTCCTCAGGGAGAGAAATTGCTAATCTCACTCTCCAAACTGCTTTTGCAGTGCTGTTACTGTAAAGCAGGGCTTTTTTTCTGGGGAAAGAGGTGGTGGAACTCAGTGGGTTGCCCTCAGAGAAAATGGTCACATGGCCAGTGGCCCCGCCCCCCTGATCTCCAGACAGAGGGGAGTTGAGATTGCCCTCCGCGCTGTGATCAATATTGAGCTCATTTAGCTTCCAGACTGGTTCTGTTCCCCCTTCTCCATGGGCAAAGCTATTTATCCAAGAAAAACAACACATTCTACACAAATGTTATGTTATGCATGACTCTCCACAGTTCTCAAGCAAGATATAAATGCCGACAGGTGGCTCCTTGCAGATTCTGGACTTGGGACGTGGGCACGGGATGGAGTTTCCCAACTGCATCTCCCCCCCATCCTTACACGCACCACCTGTATCCCTTGCCTCTGAATTCGGGAGGGGGAAGAATAATGCAGCTTGCCTTTTGGTTTACAAAATAAAAAAACTTCGATAGAAAAGACGTGCGCATATGTGTACATGGAGCTTTCCAAACTTGGCTCCTCTGGTTACAGAAGTTGTCAACAGAGGCCAAAGGAGGTAAAATGGTCTCTTTTACGGGACCAAGTTAAGTGTCAACAGGGAGGATTATGCAAGCTTTCAACTTTCACAGAAATTTTCATCAGCGAAGGATTCTAGATGCCAGGCGGGAAAATTGCCAGGCCCGTCCCCAAATGCCAGACTTCACTTGGCAGTGTCCACAAGCCAGGGAGCAACGCAACCAGGCTAAGCTGCGCAGATAGGGTTGATGTCAGAATATCAGGTCACCATATGCCCCTCTTGAGCCCCCCCCCCCCCCGGGCTTGGCACAGATAATTTCCTGTTTTTGCCATGAGCTCATGGCCCAGGAATGCCCAGCATACGCCACTTGACACTAGTCAGAGAACGTGCCTTTTGTTACCCCACTGGCACACAGCATTTAGCTGGCACATCAGAGCAGCTGTTGCCAACTACTAGAGAACAGGAGGGAGTACGTGGAAGGAGAAATGGGAGATGTGAGGGTTTCTGACCCACCACCAATTGGTTATATAGAAAGCATTAAAAGGACAGAGGCACTTATATGTTTCATGCTGGAGAGAGGAGCCACCCTCTCCTTAGAACTGGGAAATCGACTCAACCCCCAAGCTCACAGGGCAAGTCTTAGCACTGGAGCAGACGTCAGAGGCAGTCTGTCTGTCCGCCCCTTCCTCTTTTTGGGAGGCAGGGGGCAGCCCATCAACACAATGGCTTTATTCAGGGCACAGCAGCTACACGGAGCCCAAGGGAACTTTCTGAGCTGGGGCAGAGGATGGAGAAAAGGCTGGCTGGGAACAGAGACCCCATTCTCCCCGTAAACCCCTCCCATTCTCTAACGCCCACTATGTATTGCTTACACGAAGCAGCGGGGTGTGTGTGTGTGTGTGCCATGGATGACCTCAATAGCGACAACATCCCCATGCAGGGAAGGACCTACATTGCTCCCGCAGGACGCAGCCTGACCCCACCCGATTAGCCAAGGGTCGCCAGATAAGAATGCCATGCAGACCCTTTTGCAGATGCTGTCCAGAATAAGAGGGATCTATTGTATATTCCAAGGAAAGAAGAGTCTGTGATGTTTGGGGGCAGAAAAGCAATCTTTTCAAAACAACTGTTGTTAGGAGGGAGAGATTACCCCCCCCCCCCCGAAGCAAAATAGCTACCCCAGTTTATTTCCAAACCCAGGATTGGATAGCAAAATGCATTCTCAGAATATGTCCACTTAGCTTTTCCAGAACACACCAGTAACCCTAACCAGCAATATGGGACCCAGTTTCATTCTGAGTCTCATGCATTTCCCCTACTTTACTGAATCCAGGTGCATCCTTTATTCTAACTTTTCTCTCTCCCTCTCTAAGGCACGGGCAGGATGAGGCAGCCCAGTCCATCACAGACTGTGACCCACTTTTAAATCACAACCAATCAACTGAAGATCACAGTAAAGGGGCTGTGGCTCGGGGGTACAGAAAGTCCTGAGTTCAATCTCCAGCATTCCCAGTGCAAAAATCAGGCAGCTGGTAGAGTGAAAGGTCTGTACCTGAGACCCTGGAGAGCAGCTACCAGTCAGAGCAGATTATAGTGACCTTTCAAACCAATGATCTGACACAATTATCAGGCAGCTTAAATAAAGGGCCACGGCTCATTGGTAGAGCAAAAAGCCCTGGGTTCAATCTTCAGCATCTGCTGGTAAACAAAGCAGGTAAGTATGTGATACCTGAGGCCCAGGAAAGCTGCTGTCAGTCATCTAGACAATACCTACCTTGACAAAGCAAGGCGATGATTCATTACAGGGCCATGCATGACCTTTTGTGATTTCTTGTCTCTCTTTTTGAAAGCCTCTTCTGCTATCCTCAGCAATTCTGAGCTTGCTTGCAATTTCCTACAGTCTGACATTTTTTCCAGTTTTTCACTCATTGCGGGTAGTGCCAGATGAACAGGTTCTTAAGTTCCATCTTGGCAGATATTGGTTGTGGCTGTACTCAAGAGATCTATCAGTAAAGGGATAAGGAGGGACTTCACTACTATTTCTGTAAACAATGAGGGAGCGGAGAGTTCACTACTATCGTTCTGAGTAGGGGGTATGCACTCGAACCCTCCTCCTCCCTCCCATGGGGGGGAGCAGTGGGGGGGAGTCTGAAAGCAAGCAGCACTTTTCTTGCTGTTTGCAATGCAAACAGCTAGAAAAGTGCTGCGGGAACAGCTGCTGCCACTTTGCCCGAAGCTTCCCGAAGCAATATAATTCGCTTCGGAAAGCTTTGCTTCGGGATTCCCAAATCGGCTCAGCAACGCTGGGGCCAATTAGGGAATCCCGAATCTTTACAAATCGGGCCCGATTTGAAACCCGAAGCACACATGCTTAGCTGTAAGTATGATCCTACTAGGTAGTTCCTTTGTTGTTTAACATATCAGTCATGGAATTTGTCTATGCTCTGTTTCAACACTGTTAAATCTTTAAACCTTTGTTTTCATTCTTTCTTTCTTTTTAAATCTTGCAGATTTCATGTATATATCCATGACACGTATACTGAAATGTTGTGATATTGATTGTACTCACACCATGTAATTTATTTATTCTATTTTTTAATTTTATTTACGTCATTTATAGTCCGCCTTTCTCACTGAGACTCAAGGCGGATTACACAGTATGGAGTTAATACGATCAGTATCAAGTAAGTGCATTTCAATACAATACCATAAGGTAAACATATACAATTTAGTCTCAGTGAGAAAGGCGGACTATAAATCATATAAATAAAAATAAAATAAGTAATTTTTTAAAATTACAATGAAGTGGAAAATGGTTATCTGTCTTTCAGTCCCAAGGCCCTAACTGAACCCATTTCCATTGTTCTGTGACTTTCAGCAATTCAGATCTCTGTTTCCACAAACTGATGGGGCATCCAGGCTTTTAAATTTTCTGAAAGGGAACTTTTAATGCTCATTAGATATCAGGTAATTGAACGAAGCTAAAATGTAAACCAACATAGGACGCAGCGTCAGATCTGGAAGGCTAGAAGCTGGCTGCTCATACATTTTAGTTGCTTTAAGAGAATCTGTCCAAAGCAGCTGAGCCAGTAAATGCATCAAGCAAGGTTAAGACAGCACAGCAGTACTGGCAGACCTCTGAAGGAGAGGAAGCTTGCAGGCCTAGGGCATAGTTCCTAAATTTAGGGACTCCTCCATCTTATTCTGCAGCCAAAATTTCCACATTCCAAAAGCAAAAGATCACTTAGAATCATAGAACCATAGGGTTGGAAGGGACCTCCAGGATCATCTAGACCAACCCCCTACACGATGCAGGAAATTCACAAGTGCCTCCCCCCCATTCCCCTAGTGACCCCTGCTCCATGCCTAGAAGACGGCAAAACACGGGCAGGATCCCTAGCTGACCTAATCCAACCTCTAATCTTTTAAAACACAAAGTTCTTGAAAACAAACGTGGCAGGAAAACAGGCTCAGACTTGGGCCTCTCTTTTGGCTTTAACCGACCCCACAGTGAGAGAAGAACAGGAGGTGAAGCCCACTGGCGTCATCGAGGAGAAGTCCCTGGCTGGAAGAATAAACCTCAGAAGGAAAAGGGGAAGATTATTTTGCTGATGAAACATGTTCTGCCCCTCCATTGGGCAAGACAGATGCCAAGTGGCAGTTTTCTCCAAGGGGCGGAAATCTCACCTCTTAGGGGACAGGCTGTGGCTCAATGGTAGAGCATCTGCTCCGCATCCAGAAGGCCCCAGGTTCAATCCCTGGGATCTCCAGGTGCGTGATGTGAAATACTTCTGCCTGAGACCCTGAAGAGCTAATGCCAGTCTGAGTAGACAAATACTGGCCTTGATGGACCAATGTTCTGATTCAGTGTAAGGCAGATTCATGTGTCCACGTGACTCTACATGAACAACACCCAGCCTCAGTTTTCCTATCTGCAAAATGGGAACAACAGTGACCCTACTCAACAGCATGGTGGGCTGACTGGACTATAACGGGCAAGGCCTGGCTTTCAAATCCCCATGAAGATCACTGGGTGACCTTGAGTGTCACTCTCTCTCACCCTCATCTACCTCTCAGGGTTGTTGTGATGTTAAAAGCAGCTCTCTGGAGGAGTGAAGGGATAGAGGTGCCATAGAAAGATAAATGGGCAGGAAAATAAGAGTGGCTAGGGAAAGCATTTGCATTCTTTTTTCGGGAAGGGGCTGCTGCAGCGCACTGGAGAGCTTCCGGTGGAAACAGGACCAACAGAATACGCCCCTTGTTTGAGGAAGGGGGCGGGGAGGGTTTCCTCTGGAGAGGGACTCTGTGGCAAGTTTGGAAGGGGAACAGTCTGGAAACTGCCGCTTCCCCTTCTTGCTGGCTTTGCTCGCTTTCCCAGCCCAGGCCCCATCTGTCAGGCAGAACCCTGCCCAGGTGGCATGTCTCGGAGCCCAACGGCTATCAAAAACAGGCCTTTGTGACTGAGATTTCCTTGGCAGGTGAGCCTGGCCAGGCAAAAGATGCTTTATGACTCCAGGAACTGGGAGGTACAGGACGGGGGGGGGAGGGGGGGCTGAACTCTGCAAATGAAGAGGAGGGGGAGGGTGGGGAGGGGACTTCCCTGAAGTTCAAGCAGCAAGCCTTTGTTTTTTCTCTGCCGCGTGGCTATTTCTAAATCCTCCCGGAAGGCAAAGTAAAGAAAAATCAAGCTCACCCTTAAGATTCTTTTTCTTTTCTCAAAGATAACATTCCACCACTGCGTTTTAACAGCAGGCCATACAAAAAATATGACAAGCAGCAAGACCAAAGGGATCCCTCAATTATTATGCTGTGTATTGAACACTGTAACACCTACAACACAAATCTCCCAAATCTTATTGCCCTCCTTCAACTGAAATGGGAAACGGGCCCCCTTTGAACACTTTACCTCATACACACACAAATCTAAACTATTCCAGCACAAAGCTGATGAGTCCAGGCTAACAAGGGTTTGGAAGTTGCCGTTTCGCTCAGGGCAAGCCAGCAACCCCCGGGGAAAGTACTGGACCAAGAGTGCTGCTCCAGTCTCTTCCCAGACTGCATACACACAACTCTCTTTTGTGTGTATATGAAGATGCTGCGCAGACAGAGAGGACAGGGGGTCATGGGAGCAGCATGCAGGCTGGCTCGCACAGGCAACTTTAATGATGCCCAGCTTTGGTTAACCATATTTGGACTGCCTGGGAACCGTTGGGACCTCAACCCTGCCAAACACAACGGAGCATCGTCAGGTCCCCAAACCGCCTCCGCGGACCACGGTGGAGCAAGAAAGCAAGTCAAGACAGGAAGGCCACAAGCAAGGCAGAGAGATCTCCGATCTGTACGACCGGCCTGAGATGGGGCAAGCTTGGGATGCTTGCAGCCCTGTGGGAATTTAGCCGGCGGAAGAGGATGGAGGGGGGCAGGCAGTAAGCGGGAGGGGGAAGAGAACACCACACAGGCTAGGGGGTGAAAAAATAGCATCTGGTGGGGATAAAAAAAGAAAGAGTGGGAAAATCCAAGAGAAATAGACCTCTCAAAGGGGGAAACGCCATAGAAGGGAAAGAAATGGCCTTCTCCCAAAAGAACTGGTAGTTTGGGCCTGGCATGGTTATCTGTGCAGCACAGCTGCCGATCACGGTGCTTTACAAGTAATAGATGCAGCAGAGAGAAAGGTCTCGCCCCAAGCAGCCTACGATCCAAATTTCAACGGAGCAGGAGATAGCAACAGGGCAGGGGAGGCCGTGGGAACAAGGCAGACAAACAGAGAGAGGCTTGAGATCACTTTGGGCTGACAACAAAATTGAAACCAGAGGTTTCCACATACACGTGGGTCTGGGGGAAGCATCCAAAGGACAAGGGGGCGGATCCCACTGAACACGAGGATTTCTTTGCCACAAAGCACCTGCCAAGATTCATGAGCCAAACAGCTGGCCAGTTTTTGCCAAGTAACTGCCATGAACGGCTGATGCCTCCGCAGTGATTGGAAAGGTCAAGTCCCTGTTCTGCAGGGAAGGAAAAAGTGGTAGGGGTTTCCCCAGATCTGCAGGCACTTAAAGCCTCACTATACGAAACACTTTGCCCGGTACACCTCAGGTCCGGTCAAAGGATGTGGTTTGCAAGATACATGTTTCACCAACGTATGATGGGCTATATATACACATTAAGATTCCTTAATGGGGCAAAGAGCAGCTCTTGGGGCCATTTCAGGTTGGGAAAATGGGCCAGGGGGAGACTTAAGCTTCCTCTCCTCTTTCTCGCCGCCTGCGCTGTACTCCCATTCTGAATCAGGCCGATACGTGCTACCGAAGCTCAGAACTTCCAGGCCAATCAGGGAAAAATGCATTGTGTAGTTAGACCTATTTGGGCAAATGCTCTAATCTAGAATTTGCTCTCCAGCACTGGGATCTTAGCTCAGAGAAGGGAGTGGAAGTTATTAGGGAAGGACTCTCATACCATAGCCACGCCTTCCCCACCTCCAAACCAACTGTTTAGCATTCTTGCAAACCCACCCCTCCATTTACACAGTGATCCACTCCCAGGGATTTAGCCTTCTCTCTTCCCCACCCTCTTTTTAGCTTCGCCTTGACCTTTGCTTGGAAGGGCATGTTTTTTTTTTTACAAAGAGGAGAGCCGACCTGAGCCGGTAAGACTGAATTTGCCCCGCAAATCACAAATGTCATTTGCATCTCTTCCCTCCCTGCAAAGCTTCCTTTTCCTTTTGGGGGACACACACGCGCGCGCGCGCACGCGCACACACACACACACACACACACACACACACAGGCTTTTGTGGAGCTGCACATTTTACAAAGGTGAAAGGCATGCTGTCATTATAAGGACAAGTCTTCACGATCATGACCCCCATTTCCGGAATTCTTCGCACCATCACACACTGCCTAGGATTCCTTGATACCACAGCAGACCAGTTTTAAACCAGGACGCCTTTGAAGAGAGAATCTTGATGAGTGTTTCCAGAGGCCACAAGGGGGCAAAGACTAGCCAAGTCCATCCCTTACCCGTGACGTTCCGGAGCTAGAAGTACATCAACCACCTCTGGAACGCTGTTCAGACCACTGCTAGCTTTGCAATTGTTCTCAGGCCATCCCTGTACGGTGGGATTTTATTTTCATTCCCGTCTTCCAGAAACAAGGGCAATAGAGGCTGATCAGAGGCTATGTAAAGAATCCACAGAAGATCCCACCTGACCAACTCTAGCTCCCATCCTCACACACACATAAAAAAGCAGGCTGATTCAGGGCACAGCTGAGTCTCTGTTGCCTCATTGGTCAGAGAATTTGCAAGCCCCAGTCCCAGAAGTTGAAGGAAAGTCTGCACAGCTACAAGAACAACGATGGCAACAGCCAGTTCAAATCTTGCCACGGCCACAGTGCCCCAGGTGACCTTTTGACAAACTTCTATCGACTCTCCAACTGCAACACGATACCAGCCTACCTTACAAGGCAAGTGCACAGATTTCCAAGCCAATGAAAGTGAAGCTCTTTGAACACAATTGTTTCATTGCCTGAGAGAGTCCTTGCTTTGCTTGGGCTGTTTCTCCAGTCCTGCATTATTTTGTTTTATTAAGAATCTTCGCTGTTAAAACTGAACGGTTTTATCATATGTTGTACTCTTTGCTGATTGACTGAAGAGCTCTTATCATATTTATAATCCGGCTGGTGAAATAGCTCCCTCTCTCTCTTTCGCAAATCTACCTCAACTGAGCGGGGTGTGTGTGTGTTAAATATCCCCTTGTTCCTTCTCACTGCAGCCTTCCCACCTGCGTGGCTATTCTTCTGTGTAGCTCCCACAACCTCAGGAATGACCTTTCCAAGAGTTGCAAGCAGTTACAGGGGCACAGAGGGATATGCAAAAACTCCTTGTGCCTTCCATACACGGGTGGCTGAATTCAAGCCACTGGTTACACTCAACAAACTGAGATTAAAACTGAGAATGGATACGAATACAGGTGGTTGTTCTTATGACTCGCCCCACCTTGCTCTGCACGAAGGTCCTGATTTAGAACTCCCAGCCGGATCCAATTCTAATTCGGCATGACATTCAAATGCAGATGCCTGGACAGACAGAAGTTTATTATTCGTAATCTTGAGTTCTAAATCTCAATTTAATCCTGGTCTGGAAAACAAATGTCCATCCACCTAAGCGCCTCCAGCCACTCTTAATCCCTGCTCCCCAGCTGTATTATGGGGATAACAACACTGACTTTGTTCACTTCTCTGAGTGGGGCACCAATCTATCTAGAAGAGCAGCACATGAGCACAGATTAATTATTATTATTATTATTCCAGAGGAGAGGAGTAAGTCATGTTAATTTGTAATTGTAAAAGTAAAGAGTCCAGTAGCACCTTTAAGACTAAACAACTTCACTGTAGCACAAGTTTTCGAGAACCACAGCTCTCTTTGTCAGATGTATGGCCGTGCATCTGACAAAGAGAGCTGTGGTTCTCGACTGCTTATGCTACAATAAAGTTGGTTAGTCTTACAGGCACTACTAGACTATTACTACTACTACTACTATTATTATTATTAAGACATTAATCCTGAATCAGAGGCAGGGCAGAGAAGCAGGCAGAGCAAGGGGAAGCCAAGAGAAATGAGGTAAGGTGGGTCCGTGCTCAGCGTGGCATCACCTCAGTTCCGTCTCAGTTCTTCGTCTCTGAACGCGGCACTGAGCCATGAGACAACCCCCCCCCCAACCATTTCATCTGCCTTCACACCAAGTTCACGCAGGAGCAGAGAACCCCAGCCAGGGGGGAAGTGCTGAGCAGGCCTTTCCCATTAGGCAGGGGGCGGGGAGTGGAATTCAGGCACCAGTCCAGAAGCAAAGCCTCTCTGCAGATATTTTATGGCTCAGCTTCTGGGACAAGAGCTAAATGAGAGAGTGCCTGCCACATGGGACACCGATCACAAATTCCTCCCGGTTGCTAATGTTATTCTTCCGTTGTTCTGAATGTACACCTCCTGCATACACACAGTGGACACACAGTTACTTCTTGGAAGGTGGGGCAGAGGAATTCAAAGCCTAGATCAAAGAACACCTAGGTAGCGAGACGAAAGTTGCAAGTCCCTGCCAGCTCATGCAGACCCCCAAAGCTGCTTCCTTCTGCCAAAGAGACCCCTCCCACCACCAAGGTCAGGAGGGTACGGATATACCACTAACTGAATGTAGGCCAAGCATGAGCTACAGGCTCACCTGCTAGTCATTAAAGCAAGCAAGAGAATCCATATGGTTGAGGGTTAAGGTGGCAGATTTCCAAAATCTCTGGTTTGGTGCTGAAAGACAGCTGGGGTGGGGCAGTGAAGGCTTGAGTTCAAATCCTCCTTCCATCCCTTCGGGCTAATGGCTGAAGCAAACATTACCACATTCACAGGAAATTGTTGGAAAATCATTGACACGATGGCTTTTCTGATATAAGTCGTGGATCCTCCAACATGACACACCCAGAATCTTCATCACAAGCTCTGAGCACAGATGAGGATGTCTCCATGTGCTTGTGTTTTCACTTCCTTCGGATTTCCAACAACATCCAGTACGGTAAGAGGAACAAAGTGCCTCTTATTCCCTGACAGCCTCCACCGCACAAGTACCCCCTTGATGGACATTTGATGCTCATTTTAGAGAAAACAGACACAGGAGATGGTGCTGAGACACCTTTCAACCATTCATGCTCTCAAGCACACCCAAATGCTTTTTGAGGTCTCCTTCATTGTGGACTGTGTGAGATCACACAGCTGTGGCAGAGGAGATGCTCTTTTATCCCAGGGAGTGGTGTGGGAAGACACCCACACGCAACAACACCCAGGAAGCTGCCAAAGGGAGAACCACGTTGGTCGACTTTGGGAAAGTGGTGCAGTAGTGGAAAGCGGGATGCGGAGGAGAGGCAGGGCAACAGGACAAAGAGTAACCAGGCCACTGCTGTCCAAGGCAACCACCCGATGGCACAGCTTACGAGCATACACTGTTCCCAGACAGGAGGTCGGCTTCTAGCATGTGCCCCGAGTGCCACAGTGCCCTCCTTTCCACGGGAAGGGGGGTAGAACCTGTAGTGTCCCACCTACCACTCCACGACCGTTTTCCTTTTGTCTGCCTTTATCTCCCCTAGAAATCCTCCCTGAGCCCTAATCCAAGTTAATGCTTGGGCCTCCCCAGTCTGGGGAGAGCCATCTGATGGGATGACACCCATTTTTTCCAGCCATGAGGAGTGGGCCCTGACTGCCTTCTTTCTCTGCATGGGAGAGCAGCAGGACTGTGTCGCCCTCCGTCCTGTCAATCCCTACTTCGCCCAGATCCCAAATCCATTCAGCCCACACAGTGCGTGCATGCATGTTTGTGCATGCGTGTAGAGGGGGGTGGGGATTACCAGGGTCTGGTTCCCTTCTTGATACATCCAGGTTTGCAATAAGCATACCCAAAGAAGGGTGTGTGTGTCTGGTGCCTTCTTTAAACCATCACAGTCCCATAAGATAAAGGGGGGGGGACTTCATTTCAGAACGCCTGTCACATAGCACAGGTCTTCTGGCACCCCACTGGGCTTTTTTGAACGGACAAGAAATCTGTACAGGTGGGGCGGCAGCAGCCACCTTCAGGGCACGGCTTCTGTCTGGTGGGGCTCACGAAATGTGCATTTTTTAAAAAAAGTGTTACCTGGGTAGGGGAGAGAAAGGCTATACTCCCCCTCCCCCCTTCTGAAGTCTCCTTGACAAAGGATACGTAAAAGAGAGGCTGTTTCTCCCCTCGGAGATTTATGGGGTGGGGAATCAATTGCAGAAGTATGAAGATTTAATACCTAGATATTCCGGCGGGGAACAGAAAGATCAAGGGGCTGCGTGCGGGCTGCAGATGGAGGCGGGAGGGGCTGCACATCCCCCCTTAAAACAAGCAGCAGCAGAAATTCGAGCCTCAGCAAAGCCCCCCAAGTGCTGGGTTTGTGCGCACAAGAGCAACCCGTCCTTTTCTTCCCACCAGTTGCAAATAAATGCCTTACGGTAGCTGCTGCTGCTGTACACTGGGGTGGGTGTGTACGTGTGTCTTTGCAAAATCCACCCCACGAACGCTGTGCAAGAACAGAGGCGCCTGCACTGAAAGGGAGAGGGTGTGTTTCTTTTTTGGGGTGTGTGTGTAACCGTTGTATTGCCCCCCCCCAAGCCAGACCTTAGCGAACCCCACCTGGAAGAAGGGCGAGGCGCCTCCAATGCACCTCCTCGTGGCTTGGACAAAAAGAAACAAGGCACCAAATGTCCCCTCGCAAAAATGATTCCCCACCCCGGGATCGAGCAGAGAAAGGGGGTGTGCCGCCTGCGCCCCGACACCCTGGGCGCTCCCCGCACGTATTGCAGAAGGGCACCTGAAAAGTCCCCGCCGCTTGCCTCCCCCTGCAAGACCTGAAATGCATTTGCAAGCCCCCCTCCCGGTTCTTCCTGTGCACGACACTCACCTTTGCTGCAGTAGCTGGCAAGGAAAAGGCAGCCCAGGGCGACGTGGGCCAGCCGGCTGCGAGTCATTGTTCCCCGGGCCAGTCGAGACGCCAAATGCAAAGAGGTTCGGAGCTGAAGCCCGGGAGCTGACGTCAGGTGCGAGGGGCGGGGCTCCCCTGCAAGGGGGGGGGCTGCTCCGAGGGGGCCGCCCCCCGACAGCTCTGGAAGCCCAGCCCTTGCTAGCAGCCCTCTCTGCGGGACGCCCCAGACCAGTCATCCCCAAACGGGCCAAGTGGGGTCGCTCTCAAGGGTCGAGCCCTTTCCATACTGCAGGGCTAGCCAGAACCCAAAATCAAACGCGGGGGGTTCCTGGACCCCCCCCCCCCCGAAAGACCCAGCTAAGATTTGCTGTGGGGAGGCTGAGATGGCAGCCAAGGGCGGGTGAAACTGATGCGCCAGTGGCAGCTTGCAGATCATGAAAGGCAGTTCAAGATCAGATCAAGTGCCAGGGAGCTGAAGCAGACTCACTGCCATGCAGGGACGCGGTGGGTTTATGGTTGCGCTGCCTTTGCCTTTGCCTTTGCCCCGCCTGTGTGGTGGGGATATAACACAGGAGCAGAAGAGGGCAAAAACAGCCTGCAGGTAAAACCCAGCCAAGATGGAGCACAGCCCGTTGTCATCCTGGCCAGTCTGAGCCAAGCAGACCCTTGGCGCTGCCTGCTCCTGGTTGCCTACCAGGTCTGTGACCCACAGGGGCTTTTTCCAGTAAGGTCACAGGCCAGGGGCCCTGACCTGCATAGGCCAGACAGGCCCGATCTTGTCAGATCTTAGAAGCTAAGCTGGGTCAGCGTTAGCAATTGGACGGGGGACTTCCAAGGAAGACCAGGATTGCAGAGGCAGGCAATGGCAAACCTCCTCTGTTAGTCTCTTCCCATGAAAAACCCACCAGGGGCCGCCATAAGTCAACTATGATTTGAGGGCAGGGGTTCATTTTGCGCTGACCGGGATAGCCCAGACAAACCCAATCTTGTCAGATCTCAGAAGCTCAGCAGGGCGCACTGGTTATTATTGGATGGGAGATTTCTAAATAAGGCCAGGCTTGCATAAGCATGCAATGGCAAACCACCTGTGTTAGTCTCTTGCCTTGAAAACCCCAGCAGGGGTTGCCATGAGTCAGCTATGATTTGACGGCACTTTCCACCACCAAAGGGCCAGAGATCAAGGACCACTTGGTTTAGATTTCACCATGGTGGTGATCACAACAACAGGTTTGCCCTTTGCCTCCTATGTGCATGATGGCTGTCTAGGGCCAAACTGAGCAGTAATGCTTCCAGCCACCTCTGTCCAGGGTGGTGGCCTACCATGAACTTTCCTGGTAAGTCGGAGGGCAGATCTGCCCTAGTCTACCAGTTTAGTTTTGCAGACAACAGCCCGCTTCGTCAGGTGCAGAGGTGGTGGGTATAATCAGCAGATTGTGGCTTGCAGGATGAGATAGAGCAGACTTGCTGAAGTAAACACGTCTGGGATTAGTCGGTGTCTGGGCAGGAGACAGCTCTGGATCTCTATTCACACTGCCTTTCTTCCACAACAGGAGAGTGACAAGATATAACAAATGCTACATAAAGACTCTTGGAGCTGACATGATCAACATTAGTGTTACAAGCCTAAAATTTGGAACATGCATTGCACACAACTCTTGCAAGAAAACGAGTCATTTGAATGCCATTTGCTCCCCACAACAGGGAATATGCGCCACTTTGGTAATCAGAGATTATGGATTTAATGGTTTTAAGGGAAGACTCTTTAGATGTCTTCTTCAAGACAAAATTACAGCCTGCTATTGGGGGGGAATGGGTTGCTGAGCATGTGAGCCAGGGACCACGAACTTCTGCCCCACAGTCCAGCCCTGATGGCATCACTGATGCACACCCCAAATACTTTCAGGTACGTCCGCACCAGCTAGACAGATCAAGCCTCCGAATGAATTACATCATAAGAGGAGACTGAGCTGCCAGCTGCTGGGATGCTTTACTGACCCACTGACCCAGGCAGCCTCGGATCCAATGAGGGAGGATTAGCGGCGGCAGTCAAGACTCAGCATCCTTCACTCAGCTCTGAGACCAGCGGACAAGACTTTGGAATAGAGACCAGCATGGGCCAGCCCAAACTATGTTGCCATCCTGAGCAGCTGCCCTGCACAATTCGAGGTGTGTAGCCCAGTCTTCTCCGAGGTACAGCAAGGAATCAGATCACGCACGGATGCTGTAGCTCTCCTGGAAAATGTCGTAGTCACAAGAACCACAGAGAACTGCTTGTGAGAGCTGGATGTCTCTGGTTAAGGCACAGAGGCAGAAAACTTGTAAAGACAAGGATTTTTATGCATTAAAATACTTGTACCCCGCCTTTCCTTTGGAGCAGCCTGATTAACCCAGTTTGGCCTGAATTAGTCTGGGCTTGGGAACTAAGCAGGGCTGGCCCTGGTTAATAAGTGGATGGGAGACCACCAAGGACCATAGGCTGGGTTGCTATGCAGAAGCAGGCAATGGCAAACCACCTCTGAATGTCTCTTGCCTGGAATGCCCGGTCGAAGGGGTTGCCACGAGTCGACTGCAACTCAACAGCACCTTCTTCTTCTTCTTCTTCCCTCTTGGCTCAAAGCAGCTTCTCTACAAACAGCTCGCCTGAGTCGCTCTTTCTCCTTCCATCAGGCTCTCTGAGGCTTTGGTGTCTGCTCCCTCCCTGGCTGAGCCACACAGAGTCCTTATGGCATTTTTTTCTCGTTTCCCCCAAAGTGGGTATAGCAGTGCAAACTTAGGACTATGTTGCAGTGGACTGAAAGCAACTTGAGTGCTTTTTAAAATATACAGTTTATATAAATGACCCATAACCACCTACATGGAGGAGTCAGTTATAGCGGATCTTTTTTTTTACAGGATAACATCCAAGACAGTGATGTCTTTAACTAACTAAACAACAGAGGAATAGCCTGCTTATCTGTCTAGCATTTTCTCTGTCTAGCACTTTCTCTCTAAGGAGTATGGTTCTCCCTCATTTTGCCCTCACAACAACAGCCCTGTGAGGTAGGTTAGGCTGAGAGAAAGTGACTGGCCCAAGGGCACCCAGCGAACTTTGAGGCAGAGTAGAGGTTTGAAATCAAGCCATCCAGCTCTCTAACTGCCACACTGGCTCTCTCAGTAGCCACACTGAACATACATGAAAACTGAAGATGCCTTCTACCGTGTCCGCTACTGAGCCATCTAATTCAGCATTGCTTGCTCTGACCGGCAGCAACTTTCCAGGATCTTGGGCAAAGAAATGCCCTTCCCAACACCCAGCGCTATCCAAGGGACAAATCAAGTGAGACAAGCTCTCTCTCTATATTTACAGGCATCCATATGTTGTCCTCATCTTTGGACATCTGCCTGTCCGTATGTCCCTACTGTTGCCTAGTTCTTTTCACTAGATATGCTGGGGATCAAACCAGGGGCCTTTTGCCTGCAGGGAAAGTTCTCTAGTGCTGACACGCTGAGACTAACTACATGTTATATTCCTCCTGGGTTCATCCCCAGGTCCGGTCAGAAGACAAGTTCTGGGTGTTCCCTGCTCAGAACACAATTCCAAGGTGCACGGGGGGGGGGGCACTTTGGACCTCACTGCCATTTTCATGACCAGAAACAGCCCCAAGCCGATATTTGCCTCACTGCAGGATCTTAACATGTATTGATGGGCTGCATGTGTACTGAAGGTAAGTTTCTCCAGTGGGGAGACAGCAGTTCCCCAAGGCCATTTCAGGTTGTAAAAATGGTGCTGGGGTGACATAATCCCCCTTGGCACTCACACTGTAGTCCTCATACCAGGGCTACCCATCCCCTGGTGGCAGCAGGGGATCACCCGCTACCACCCTCTGCCCCCTTCCACCATTCACCTAGCTGGCAGCGGGTAAAGATGTGGGAACAGGCCTCCCAGGTGCGTTCCCAGGGTGATGCGATGACATCACTTCCCAGGAGTGACATCATTGTGCCACCCTAACAGTGCTCCCATGCTTCGCTGCAGGCCGAATTGGGCCCCAGACAGACCGAACTGGGGCCATTTGGGGCCCAAATTGGCCTGCTGTGAAGCGCAAGCGTGCTCCTGCGCCTGTGCAATGACATGGCCCGGAAGTGACATCACCAGAAGTGCTGTCATCCTGCAGGCACAGGAGCACGTATGTGAGGGACCTGGTAGCCCTATCTGATACAAATCAGACTTCTGCACACCTGAGAACCGAGTTCCCTGGGACAGACCTGGGAAAGCAGAGCACGTAGCCAGGCCACATAGTCAGACAGCACTTTCCCCAAACTAGTTTAGGACACGGTATGTCTGTCTTGAAGGAACCACCAGATTATTTGTGTGTGTGCTTTAGCAATTATGTTCTACAAGATAATATGAACTCCAGGAAGCAAAGCAAGCCTCCCATCTCCTATTCTAATAAACCTGTAGGTGTACCCACAGGAAGCTTAACACAGGAAACAGACAGCCACTAAAACTGAGAATAGTGAGCTACACTTCCTACATTTATAGGAAAAAGGACTAACCACAAAGCTCTAGCTATTGCTAGCCAATTGGAATGCAATTTCTCCCCAAGTTATTGCCCTGGCTCCTCCTCCAGTTAGTATGCTAACTCCTAGAGAGGTTTCAGGCGCATCCTCTTCTGAGAAAAAGGCATGCCTGCACCCTTTCTGCACCTGGACAGGCCCTTCCTAAGCACCTAGTTTTACAACCAAGTTTTCAGCTTTGCATTCCAAATATGTTGGCCTTTCCCCTTCTTCAGCGCATAAATCTGTGATCCCAGAAGTGCTGGTCGGCCTGACCTATCACCCTGCGCACTGCCAAATGGCTGCAAGGAACCCTACTTCATGTCTAGACAGGCCTTGCTGCTGGCTGGCTGTTCTAGTTTACTGTCCAGTTTGTTCTGGAGTTATTTTAATTTCCCTCTCATTTTTTGCCTGTTTGCCAACACCATGGCGTTACAATATTGGGGATGGTGTACCCTCCATCATTTCAGGGACACCCTTGTAACAGCGCAGTTTTCGTACCAAGAATCAATCTTTGCCCCAAACTTCTCCCACCCCAAGGCTCCAAGAATCAATTCTTGTCCTGAGCTTCTCCCACCCTCATAGTACACATTGCTGAAGGCACTTCTCTGCCTGCTGAAACCATTTATTCTGCAGCGGCCTGATTTCTGCAGATATAAAAGCCAAGCGGATATTGGGCTCTTTTCATTACAGATATAAAAGAAAACCATAATTGGTCTACAATGTGTGTTAACCACTCAAAATATACCGCTGCAGTGCATGGTATGTCCAATTGTGTCCCGCATGATATCTCTGTGTTCATGGGCATGCATTTCTTTGCATGTGTTGTAGAGGTTATGCACCCACTCACTGATCTCAGAGATCTAATTTCCAGCATTCCAGATATGAACTTGGAAGAAACCTGGTTTGCCAACTTCAAGTTGAGAAATTCCTGGATATCTGGGGGTGCTTCATGGGGAAGGCAGGGAGGGACCTCAGTGGGATACAGTGCCTTACAGCTCACCTCCAAAGCAGCCATTTCCTCCAAGGGTAGTCTGGAGAGCAGTTGTAATTCCAGGAGATCTCCAGGCCCCAACTGGAGCTTGGCAACCCTCTACTAGTTTTTTTAATAAGACATCCTTAAAAGGCAAAAATATGCACAGTGCTTTCCTGAGGAAGGCACTAGAAAATAGGAACACTTTTTAACACATCTTCTTATGTCTGAGTCTTGGCCCAGTAACAATTGTAGACAAACTTGACCTTTTCTGGCCTGCATGCTAGAAAAAATGTAATGTCTACTTACGAAGATGTCGGTAGGTTGGCAAACAAAATTGTGGAGGGGAAAACTAGGGGTGTAGATGACCAGATACATTCCATATGTTGTATGTATATATGTATGTTATGTACGTATCTTTCTGTCTGCCACAGCAGTAAGTAATTAAAAGAAGGCTGATTTAGAAGTCAATATGAACTATCTCTGGTTTTGCCTTTGATGCGCATGCGGAGAAATGGGAATGCTCTGGAGGAAAATAACACCAGCATGTCGGTTCTAGAAGATACTTTGTGAGCAGGGTCCCAGTGAGATATCAATGGTTTCAGTGTCCAAAGAGCTTCATGCTCATTATAATAATAATAATTATTATTATTATTCTTACAACAGTCCTGCGAGGCAGGTCAAAATTATACCCAGGTTGCAGATGGTGGTGGAAGGCTGATCAGAGCGACTGATTTCCCTGAAGCCACTTAGATCCAAGCTACAAGTGAGGCCTTACACAGGTTGGACACTTGTCAGCTTCCCTCAAGTTTTGATGGGAAATGTAGGCGTCCTGGTTTTACAGCTTGGCTCTCCATTACAGCTGCAAGACCAGGACGCCTACATTTCCCATCAAAACTTGAGGGAAGCTGACAAGTGTCCAACCTGTGTCAGGCCTCACTTGTAGCTTAGCTCTGAGAGAGTCTGTGGCAGCAGTGAGGGTTGAACTGGGGCTTAGTTTTTTAGCCACAATGCCAAATCAGCACTCTTCAGGCCTTTGAGATCCAGCACCTGGAGGAGCTCTTGAAATCCCCCCACCACCACCACCCCTGTCCATGGTACACCAATAACAATGATGAGGTTTGCTCTCCAGGGTCATACGAAGCCCTTGTAGCTCTAACCCCAGAGGAAATGACGGGCAGTACATGGGAACATTCGTTTCACTGCTTCAGCTCTGTCATTTCTTTCTGATGTCCATTTAGCTGAGCTGATTTGGCGTCATAAATGTACATGGAATATTTCTGAGCAACGGCGTTGAAGGAGACAGTCTCCTTGAGCCTTTGCATCTTCTTTGCATCTTCAGTTTGGTCCGGGGACTTTTCCACAGGACTTCTTTGCACCAGGGAGGAATCCTTCAACACAACCTCCAGCTAAAGCAAATGCAGACCTTTAAAAAGTAGGCAAAATGCTCTTCACTCTGGCCTATTTACCAAGTCTGCTAATCTGCAACAACCACCCCTTTAACTGGCTCCAGGCTTCTGTTTGTTTGCACACATCAAGAGGTTAAACGGCAGAGGTGAAAGTGGGCAAGAATGAACAGGTAGGGCGCACCAGCAAAACCTTGTGCAATTGTGGGAAAGGTACTTCACCCCTATTTACCACTTGAGGCTTACAAATTCCTTACAATGTGATGAGAGCACGCACAAAGTAGACCCTCTATGTTCACTGTTGCTCTGAGGGTGAGGATGGTGAACAGAGGCCTTGGTTAAGAAGGGGCTCCCGAGTTACATTTGTTCTATTTCAGGTTAAGTTATCCTTCTTGTAAGTAATTCTGTGGTTATTATTTCACATTCCCCCACAATTCACCGCTAGCATTTAGAGACTTGTCAGTTCATAGCAAACAGTAAGCTAGGAGGCAGTTGTGGATAAAACACTCTGGGATTCCTCTTCAGTGTAAAGAAGGAGAGCTGATACAAGATCATAACTTCAAAACTTGTCTAGCACCACACATAAGAGGGATAAGAGACTGCTGAATTGCAACTGATAATGAAGCTCAAGACAATGAATCTACCTGGATTGAATCGAGATCTAGGCTTCCTATCTTATTACTAAGACTGATTTCTCCACATCCACCACCCCTCTGCATACCCCATCCTATTCAATCCCATCTGCTATTGTCATTCATTGGCTATTGTCATTTGGCATCTGAAATCACTCTGCTCGCCAAGATATAAGGACAGATGGATTCACATTCTAGCTGTATCTGAAGAAGTGAGCTGTGACTCGGGAAAGCACATACCCTACCACAAATGATGTTAGTCTTATCATTGCTACTGGATTCTTGCTGTTTTCTAAGAACAACCTAGATATCAGATGAATTTTATCTTCAGCGCCCAGTTAGGAACACCAAAAGGAGTTATAGTCCTAGTTCTAGAGTCGGAAGTGACCTTCTAGGTCATCTAATCCAACCCCATGGTCACTGTAGGAAATCCAAAGCTAGATCATTCCTACCAATCGGCTGACCCACCACTGCTTGCAGATTTCCATCCACCCCTAGGCAATTGGTCCCATTGCTGAACTGCTCTGTTAAGAACTTTGTGCTAATGTTCACTCAAAATCTGCCTTCCTGTAACTTAAGCCCATGAGGTCCAGCAGAGAATGCGTCTTTCCTTGTCTTCATTTTAATGAAGAACAAACACAAATATAATTCGGTACTAAACTAACCCCATTCTTCTGCAAGCTGGAGACATTATGCAAAGGTATAATGTGCTCCAGTGGTTACTAATACGGCAGAGTATCAAGGTACTATGACATTTAAGGCTCTGAATAGTTTGGATGAAGGACCGGGTACTCTTCACAAACCTTCCTACTGCTGATGATCTGCTAACAGGCCCCTATTCAAGATTCTGGTGGAAGTACGGTTGGCATTGGCTAGACACAAGGTCTTTTCAGCAGCATCTCCCCCGACATTATGGAACTCAGTCCAGCATGAGGTTTGCCTGTCCCTTTCCCTTAAGAACAAGCCTTTCTGCCAGGTATCTCTGTCAGAAATTCAGAATATCCGGATTTTCTGCTTGCTGGCTGACGTGAGTTCATGAAGCTTCCCGATATTGAGTCAGGCCCTTGGTCTATCAAGGTCAATATTGCCTAGTGTGACTGGTAGAGGGTCTCCAGGGTTGCAGGAGAAGGTATTCCACATTACTTACTACCTGACCCTTTTAAGGGGAGGTGCTGGGAGTGGGAACTGATCCTAGCATCTTCTAAATGCAAAGCAAATGCTCCATCACTGAGCCAAGACCCCCCACCCCTTTTATGTTTAGTATTGTTGCTTTTCTTCTTGGCTGTTTTATAGTAATTTTACAACTTTTAGCCCAAAGGTCTTATTGCGTGCAGCAAATTGCTTTGAAAAGTTGGCTGCCTAATAGGACATGTGTTTGCTTTGCCGTATGCATATACGTGGGTTCTCTTGTGTTCCTCCTCCACCGGAACATGGATTCCGGATTGGAAATGGTGGGGCAGCCCGACTGTGCAGGGAAGGAAACTTTTCTGTGCCATGCTGGCCTTGGCTTCCCATGTGAAATCAGGCATAACAGTCCTCCCCCCCACAACCACGCAGCTGTTGGGTCATGCATAGTAGAGCAGCTGTGGGAAAGCTGTTATCTGTCCTATTAAGTTGGGAGAGGGGAATGTTAAGACAGTTGGGCGGCAGGAACCTCTCATGAGCTTTGCAGGAGTTAGACAAGGCACTCACTGTCCTGCAACGGACACCCTGTGCATCCCGCCTCTTCGGCAAGCCCTGTAAAGCACGGCTGGATTGCATGTTGCTGTGGGTGTGATTGTCTTGTTTGTACTGAGCCTGGTATGGCTCATGCCACCCCCTCATGCCCACAGTTCTGACCACAGTCTGACACTTTAAAACCTTTGTAGGAGCTGGCAACCTGAAATAGGTCACCACTTCAACAGACCTGCAGAGATTGTCTCCAATGGCACCCCCTCGTGCATTGTCTCTGTAAGTGGCTGTGGTTGCCAACATCTGCCTGCCTTTTTATGGCACATGTTTAGGTGTCAGTATGGCAGCTGGGAAGGGGTGGCTGGTTGTCTCAGCACGCGCTTTTGTCATGTTGCAGTGATGACCTGCAGGCAGGAGAGTGGCATGTGAGTGAGAAGAGGACCTCTGGGCACAGCCTGGAGTCACTCTGGCTCCAGGGCGATGACTTAGCCCTGACAGCTGAGAACAGTCTCTCCGTGGCAGGGCTGGATGCCAAAGAACTAGTTTGGTTGAGCAGAAGGATAGCAGAGACCATTGTTAGGAGAGGAAGGATTTTTGCGATGCACTGTGAATACAAACTTTATAGAAGCAGAAAAGAGCAAGAGTCCAGTAGCACCTATAAGACTAACAAATTTTGTGGCAGGGGATGAGCTTTTGTGAGCCACAGCTTACTTCTTCAGGTGCTACTGGACTCTTGCTCTTTTTACTGTTACAGGCAGACTAATACAGCTACCAGCATTGATTATACTTTATAGAATGGAGGTAAAGAACGTTTTAATCCGTTCCGAAGGGCTTTTTGCATTTGCTACTCTTCAGAGAGATCCCTGCTTTCTGGTTCATGGTGGGATTGAGGGAGACCTCCAAAATTCAATTCCTGCCTCTCCAAAGACCCTTGTAGGGTAGGAAAATACGATCACTTCTGTTAACCCCGTTCTGCATTCGCAGTCAGAGCTGGAGTGGCCTGCCTCACAGCAACACAAGGCTAGGCTTTTTAATTCCTGGATCTGGGGTTCCTGCAGGCCAGACAGTAGCAGCTACTTATGCCCTGCGGAGATCACCAAGCTTTCCCCCTGGCTGGCTGCGAAAGCTCTCCTGCCCCCAGCTGTCAGATGCCTTATGTCTGGGACCTGCAAAGCTTTCCCTCATACTCCCTCATCACCATCTCCCCCTTTCCCCTCTCCTTTTTTTGTTTGCCTCCCTTGACAATAAAGCCACCGTCTGCTTCCTTCCCCTTTTGTTTCTGCAGCTTTTGTCTGGGCACAGATGGGAAAGGGAAACGGGGGAGATTGGAAGGGACGGAGGATGAAGGGCCTGATGATGAAAACAGGAGGAGAGAGAGAGAAGCCCCAAAGGAGTCGCCCCAGGCCGCATTTATAGAGACAGGAGCAGGGTGCGCGCATGAAACAACTCTGGTGCCAAAGCAGCCCTCTAAAGTGCAAGGAAAGCAGCACCACACAGGTTCAGACTCGCTTTTACCTTCACGTAGGGCGATCAGTAGATTAATCAACTCTGTGGGAGCAAATTTTAAAGGGTGGGTGGGATACAGTCACAGGCAGGTGTGTTTTCTGTTTTGAAACTTTTTTGGTTCTGCTGGGTTACTTCCATTTGAGGCCCAAAAGGCAAACAGTACCTTATATTTATTACGTGTTACGCTCATAACCGCTTTGGGCAACGCTTGACTTCTGATTAATCATAGAAATTAAATCTGTTAAAAAGCAAATGATTCATCAGTTACAAATCTTAGGATCACTATGCTGATTGGAGGATGAGCTTCGGCCAGTAGAAATGGATTTGCCAATCCAAAGGGACCACATTAGTCTGCCCTTTGCCTTCTTTCCGTTCCAAGTATATTTAAACAGATACCCCAAATATTTGAGTCGCAAGAGCAGACGATAAACACCTCCTTGAGCCCCCAGAGGCCGGGGGCAATTTGCAAAGCATACGTGCTCCTTACAATGAAACTGCTGTTCAATGTTAAACGTGCAAAGGTCAGTTTTATCATTTCCCCTCTCCCCTCCTACCCAAACCAGGTTTCAGTGGGTTGTGTGTTTCTTCTGCTCTCCCCTCCTCTTTTTGAGATAGATTTTCTTTTCCGCCATCTTTGCAACTCTCTCTTCCCTTTTTCTTTTGGAGCGGAATGGGTTCATATGATTCATAAGAAATGATTAATTTCCCCTCTAAATGAGATTAGTTGCTTAAAATGGCATCGTTGAGCTGAGATAAGATTCCGGGCACCAGAGTGTTCCCTTTCGCAAAGACAGAGTGACTGGTATAGCAGCTGGAAAAAGGAGTGCAGGAGAAGAGCAAGCAGCGTTTGCACCCAAAGGAGGAGGAAAGGAAAGCAAGGTCTTGAAAAGCGACACCCACACATTTTTCTCTGGCATAGTCCTGCTTTAGCAGTGTATCAGTTTAAGATCTCATTGTCAAAGACCAGATGATCAGTTCCGGAACACAGCGAAATAGTGTCGTGAGACATAACTGCACAGCTCCCTATACAAACAGGCCCACAAAAGGTTTACCTTGGTCCCACAGAACAACAGGATCCCACATTATTCCAAAGATCACTTAGCCAACCTGCCTGTCTTTTCTTGAGAAAGAGGTCTATGAAAAATCTCAAAACCACCGCGATGGACGGATGGATTGGCAGCAGCATGATGCCTAGGGACTCTCATGCATGGCAATAAAGGGTTTGCTTGCATATATATATATATATTTTTACTAGTGTGGTGTTTGTAAATTGTGAGGGTGCACAAGATCAGCAACAGGTTCTTGAGCTAACAGGCTATTAAGGCCAACTGCTCCATAATTTTGCAGGAGTCAGATTATGTGGAGAGGAGAAGGGTAAGGGACAGGGCAGGAAAATGGCTACTCCTGCCCAGCACTGCTATCTCTGCTTGGAGATTGCACAATATAGGGGTGATCACAAATGCCAAGATTCACAGTTCAATCAGGCCCAAGGAGGATGCCAGCTAGCCAACACCAAGGGCTGGCACATGTTTCGAGGTTTCCAAAGAATACGGGGAGACCTTCCACGTCTTTGATCCAGCATCCCTGCCAGAACCAGCGTCAGGAGGCGCCTTACATACCTCCCGTCTCCTGAGGAGATGCTGCCAGGTTGTTCGTGGGTCGCAGTGCACAAGAGGGAGCTTTGGAGAGTGTCCTCCGTTCTGTCCATCTGTTGCCTTTATCTCTGTTGTCCTTATTTTCATGGTTTCATTGGCTTAAGCTCTGCAAATTAGCTGTCAAAACAAACAGCTGATTAGGGATCGAAGAAGGTCAGCTGGTTTCATCCCCATTTAAACAGCTGGAGAGCAGAAAGTTCAAACCATATCTGTGCTCAGGGGTAAGGGCCAGCCCGGCTAAAGATGAAATCAGAAAGATGTGTTAAAGAGCTAGGTACGAGCGAATGCAGGATCCGATGGTCCAGCACACCTACGGGACTGCCTCTCTCCCTATGTCCCTCCACGGCAGCTTCGCTCATCTGAACAGGGTCTCTTGCAGGTGCCAGCCTGTACGTGGGTGAAATCAACAGCAGTCCGTACACGGGCTTTCTCTGTGGTGGCCCCTACTGTAATGAACGGCCTGCCTGAGGAGGTCAGGAGAGCCCCCACCCTCCTGGCTTTCCGCAAACAATGCAAAACTGAATTATTCAAAAAGTCTTTTTTTCTCAGCGAAGAGAGTGGTTATTGTAGGAAAGGGATGCCAGATGTTTCGCTGAGTTAGAAACCATAGATTTCACCATTATGTTGCCTTACATATTATCTGTTGCTTTAAATACGTACTCCTATATCCTACCTGTGCTTCATGTTGTTCAGTGTAAGTCCTAGAATTGATTATGTTCTGTTTCAGCAATTCCTCAACCCCATACTGGATCCTTGCTAATACTATTATCTTTGTAAACTTATATTCTTTTACCCCATGACATCGTTTATGGAAATGTTCTTGAAACTATGGAAATGCCTGCCCTTGTCCTTGCCACTGATTGTACTAATCTCACACTACGTAATTCGCCTTGAGTCTCAGTGAGAAAGGCAGAATATAAATAACATAAATAAAAAATAAATAAATAATAAAGTGCTACAGGGGCCATGCAAAAGTCCTTATGCCAAGCCAATGCTATGACTCTGATCACGACGGGTTAAATGTCGCAGGGGACCATATGAACAAGTTAGGTGCGGCTAACCACAGCTTTTGGTCCCTGCATCTGGTAGTAGTATCTCTGAACATTCACACTCCATTCATAATTGGAAATGTGGCAAAAAGGTAAGTCTTAGGGAATCCCTAAGGAGGCACTGTTGAATGGAGCTTCCCTTTGACCCCTCCTAGGGGCTGACCTGATTTGGCCAGAAGAGAGCTTGCCCCTTACCTTCCCAAATGGTGCACTTCAACAGAGTCCTCCATCAATGACAGTTTAGGGTTCCCAACCTCCAGGTTGTGGCTGGGGATCTCTTGTAATTACCACTGATCTCCAGGGAACAGGTATCAATTCCCCTGCAGAAAATGGTTGCTTTGGAGGGTGGACTCTAGAGCATTATACCCTCAGCATTCTTCATGTTCCATCCCCAATATCTCCAGGAATTTCCCAACCTGGAGTTGGCAACAGACTGCAAAGGAGGGACCTCAGCAGAGTATAATGTTATAGGTCCACCCTCTACAGTTGGATCTGTCTTGCACAAAGGACTTTCAAATTTCCTTGAGAATGTGTTTAGGCACCCCTTGCTTAATTTAAAAAACCCGAGATGCCATGGCTCGTGTGTGTGTTGATGGAAGACACATTGTCATGGCCAATTATTGTGCTACAAAACGCACCCGAAGTGTGGATTACATTGGAAGAAAATGAAGCAGCTCTAGCCACCCGTCCCCTGCCCCGACTTCTTCTGGCATCTCAGCCATCCACAGGTCACAGCTTCCCTGCTTTCAAAAAGTACCTCTGTAATCAAGACAGCTAGAAATTGCCCTAGCCCATGTGGCGGATAAGAGGTTAAATTCCAAGCTGGTGCTGTTAGCCAACAAAATGCATTTCTGATAGTAACACTTGGCTAAAAAGGGGGGAGAAATATAAAACACTCTTTTGCCTGTAATCTATTCAGGAGCCAACTATTTGAAGATACCCATATTTATTGAAGGCTTAACAAGTCTAAATCAAGAGACAGGCCATGTTCCATGCCGGCCTGAAGTCTGGGAAACTTTGGGTCAAGATTTTTATAATCCTGGCTCACTTCTTATAAACACAAGTAAAATGGATAAGCAAAACCCCACAAGGCAAAGCGTGGGGTGGAGAAGGATGACTGGGCACTGGGGGGGGATTCACTTTCGGGGTCCCCAGGCCCCTCCAGGCCACGCCCATAAATAGCATTTTGACCAATGCAAGAGTGACATGCAAAATAAACGATGATGGCATGACCGCGGCCCCCAGGCTGTGCCGAGCTGCTGCCGCTCTGTTCGATGGAAATTAAACTGTAATGTCATAAACATTTAGACAAGGATCCAGGATGTTAGCCACAGCAAAAAGGAAAAAGAAAAGTGGTCTTTTCTTCTCAAAGCAAACATGGAGGGGATCAGAGGGCACGGGGCTGTTTATGATTTCAATTAGGGAGAAAAAAAATAACGCACCTCCCCCTCCCTTTTGGTCCTGCCTTGAACCCTCCATCAACGCTATTAAAACAACACCATGTGAGGAAAATGTGACAAAGGCAGGAGACTTATCTCTGGGGTTGGATAACATCTGGTTACCACGGGGTTGGATAACATCTGGTTACCATGGCGTTATCAGGCCTGTTCCAATTTGGTGGCCAAAATCCTCAGATTAAAATTGCACGGCTCGCTTCTCTCTGCGCCAGACACAGGTGAAGTCTGGTGACTGACTGCAAGTGTTTATTTTATTTCATTTATATCCTGCCTTTCTCCCCAAGGGGCACCCAAGCGGCTTACATCCTTCTCCCCTCCTCCATTTTATCCTTATAACAATCCTGTGAGGTAGGTTTGGCTGAGTGTGACTGGCCCCAGGTCATCTGGCAAGCATCCATGTCAGAACGAGGATTCGAACCTGGGTCTCCCAGATCTTAGCCCGACGTTCTAAGCACAACCTGCACTGGCTTGCCTCAAGGTGAACATCTGTCTTTTGAGCCTGTTCAGAACATGCAAAGTTATGAAGTTTTCTTTTAATTACACACTAGCTACGCTCTGCTGACATCTGCTTTATTGGTGCACCCTCAGTCAGATAACTGGCAGTGTCATTCTGCTGACTTTTAGACAGTCTGGCGAGAAGACACAGATTCTTCCATCTCCTTGGGTCAGCTGGTGATTTTCCTTTTCTTGTTACTATTCTTTACGCAACAGAATTGTGTTAGTGTTGCCCAAGTCTAAAATCAGGCAACTTCTGTGAAAGATTATAACTAGGGTTGCTCTCACAGTGACAACTCACTACTGATTTTTACTACTGCTATAAAAAGTTTGTGCATGGCCATCCATAATCTGGAGTGAAGTTACTCCACGGATATGCAAAAATCCAAATTCTGCTTCAAGGTAGCCCAAACTCAATACTAAGAAAAACTGACCAAAGCGGTTCACAACAATGATGTGAATCTGCATACCTTTGCTGACACAGTTTTATTTCGTTTTGGCTCATAATGGGGTGGGGAAGCAAATGTATGTCATCAAAGCCTTTGGAATTCCTGCTCAGTCCCCCTCCCCACCACTCCTTTCTCCGGTGATTTTTTATCAGGTATTGCCCACAGACATTAATGTTTATATCCCCAAATTTAGGGATTAAAAGCTTGATTTAAAAATAAAAGTTAAGATTCCTCATGTTCTAAACTTATTGTACTGGTAAAGAGTCTAAGAGCAGTCATTCTGAACAGGACCTAACTAGAGGACCAAACTCCATCCACTTAGCCTAGTATTCTATTCCCAACAATGGACGGCCTCTTGCTTTCAGAAAACGACAGGCATAGATGCCATTTGTGTCAGGCAGATTTCTCCTGTTTTTGAAATTTGGACTGCGGTGCACACACAAGGGTTCATGTGTGTGACAGGAAGAGTGTATACATGCATTTGTATGTGAGCAGGGCTTTTTTCTGGGAAAAGAGGTGGTGGAACTCAATGGGTTGCCAGCAGAAGGGCAACTCCTGGTGGGAGGTGGTGCCCCTGGTACCACGTTTGCATGCGCAAAGTGCGCACACACTTCCAGGACCATGCAATGACGTCACTTTGCGTCAGCTGGAACAAGGGGGAGAGTTTTTTAAAGTTTAAATCGCCCTCAGTGAAAATGGTCACATGGCCGGTGGCCCCACCCCCTGATCTCCAGACAGAGGGGAGTTTAGATTGCCCTCTGTGATCTAAACTCCCCTCTGTCTGGAGATCAGGGGGCGGGGCCATCGGCCATGTGACCATTTTCAAGAGGTGCTGGAACTCTGTTCCGCTGCGTTCTGGCTGAAAAAAAGCCCTGTGTGTGAGAGAGATGATATCCCCCCCCTCTTTATTTTCAGATTATTAACCATGGCTACAATGGCCATTGTTTATAGAATGACTGCCGGAATCTTAGGAAATGAAGGCAGTTGAGACTGAGAAAGGAGGAAGGAAAATATGAGCAGAGAGAGGAAAGGACTGAGTTTAAAATAAAGCACATCTGGATTTTCAAGTTGGGCTAGCACAAGACCTTTTTGCCCTTGAAAGGCATGCTTGTCTCGCTGCAAAAAGAACTTAAACCATCATCAGAGTGCACACACACCCTTTTTTGATGCAAGTGAGGTAGAACAATGCACTTCTGTTTAAACTCCTGAGACCCATCTCTACGTGAGAACTTCTGAAAAGCAGCCAAGCTCCAATCAGGGTCACAGGAAGATTGGGCAGGAGGGGTGTGAGTATGTGTGTGCACTAAGAGAGAGAACCAAGCATGGAATGAATTAGGGTTGCCAACTCTGGGTTGGGAAATTCCTGGAGATTTGGGGGTGGAGTGTGGGGAAGCAGAGTTTGGGGAAGGGAGGGACCTCAACTGGGTGTAATGCCATAGAATCCACCATGCGAAGCTGCCTTTTCTCCAGGGGAACTGATCACTATCAGCTGTAATTCCAGGAGCTCTCCAGGCCCCACATGGAGGTTGGCAACCTACCTGGCATTGTCCTACTTGAGCCTCCACCATGTTCTTCCAGTGCTCAAAAGCCCTCCTAAGAGAGTGTATTAAGAAGTAATGAAATGGTGTGAACTGTGTTCTCTCTCTGAGGAAAGGTAGACTTCTTGCCCGTGGGACATTCTCTTGCTCAGAGGCCCATAAAACAAACAAAGGGAGCAAAAGCCAAGCCAAGCTTGCTTAGTAATCCTTACAGCATCTTTGTGAGGTAGGCCTCTCCACAATCTTTTCCACTGTCAGACTCCAGTCACTCGGTGCTTAAGGCACTATTTCTAAGAGCCATAATGAAGAACCAAGGGTTGAACTAAATCTAGGCACAGCCAAGTTTATGATGTGTGCTCTGCAGCACCTCTTCAGCCTGCCCCTGGATACCAGACCTTCTCATGTTGCTTTGGTGCTGTTCCACCCAGAACATGTGCTGTCAACTGTCTCTTCCATACAGCACGCACTCTGTTTTCACAGCAGCAGGCAGCATCTGTTCACACAAAGGTCCCCATCTTTCACCCATTTCTTCTTGATTAAACTGCCCCTCGGCCAGCCTCAGGGGGAAGGGAGGAGGGGGCAGAAAGAGGGAAGCAAGGAACAGCAAGCGATTCCTTATTTAGCCGGCTTCCCCCATGCAGTTCTGAGCAGCCTACAGAAACAAGAATAGCATGCAGAGTGATAGATTTTATTAAGTTTAAACAATAGAAGGACAGAGATGAAGGGGGCTTAGAATGAAATCCTAAGCAGAGTTCCTCCAGTCTAAGCCCACTAAAATCAATGGGCTTTGGAGGAACTCTGCTTAGGATTTCACTGTCAGCGATGTCCACTGGCACGGGTGGCTTTAAAGAGGAATTTGACAGTTCCTTGAAGAGAGCCATCAAGGACTACTAGCCAAGATGACAAAAGGGAACCTCCACGTCCAGAGGCAGTCAGCCTATGAATCCAGTGCTAGGAGGCAGCGTCAGCACCAAGACCTTGGCCGCTGTGCTCTGTCCGTTGGCCCTCCAAGGCAGCTGGTTGAACTCTGTGTGAAACAGGATGCTGGACCGCAGAGAGTGAACCAGCAGGGCACCCTCCTCCTATGCTCTTAGGATTTAATTAGCAGCATGATTAAGACACATGCAAAAGGCAGCCATTGTTACAATCAGAGTTAAGTCCGATAAAAGTGTGACCAAAAGTTGAACAGAACAAAAAAGCCTTCCCCTGGTGTCTAAATAAGCAAAGAAGCCCCAGGATGAAACCTACTCAATAGGACTGGGGCCACCACGGAAAAGGCCCTGCCTCCAGTCACTTCCTGCTTCACTTCTGATGGCAGTAGTACTCGGAGATTGCCTCTGCAAAAAATGCTTTCTTCCAACATAGTTTAGCCTGGAAAATGACACCCCAACCATGACTAGGCCAATCTGGTCACCTGAATTCACACCATGGTAACATCAAGACTAGACTACTGCAATACACTCTACACAGGTTTTCCCACAAAACCAACTCTCAATTAGGATTGCCAGGTCCCCTTACAGTCCTGGTGGGAGGCTGGGGACCTGGCACTTACCTTTCTTTTGGCCTCAGCATGCTTCAATTGCACATTTCCAGGTGACTTCATTGCGCGGGTGCAGGAGCACATGTGCACTTTGTAATGGGCCAATTTGGGCCTCAAATGGGCCCGATTCTGCCTGTTTGGGGCCCAAATTGGCCTGCTGAGAAGTGCGCATGTGCTCTCAGGGCGGTGCAATGATGTCATTCCTAGGAGTGATGTTGTCACGTGGAGCCACCCCCGGGAACACATCTGGGAGGCCTGTTCCGGCATTCTTCTCCTCCACTGGCCAGGTGAGTGGTGGCAGTGGGTGGACGGTAAAAGCGAGGATCCCCCGCCCCTAGTGGGGATCCCAACTCTTAGTTGGTGCAGAATGTCACAGCTTGGTTATTATCAGGAAGTAGATGGAACATGCATATTAATCCCGTTCTGTTGTCACTCCATTAGCTGCCCATCATCTACCAGGCTCAATTCAAAGTATTAGCTATCTCATACTTCATGGCCTTGGACCCTCATATTTGTGGAAACACCTTTCTCCCTATGGTCCGCCATGGCAGCTTAACTCATCTGAACAGGGCCTTCTGGAAGTGTCACCCAGGAAATGGGCAAAATCAACAATTGCCCATATACATATATTCACTGTGCTGGCCCCCACCTTAGAGAATGGCCTGCCTGAAGAGATCAGGAAAGTTCATTGTCGTGTCTTCTGTGCAGTCCCATGTGGGAACTGCACATGCGCTACCCCGTGCATGCACAGTTCCCAGGCGTGCTTGCACAGAAGACCACTTGATGAATAACAGTTACAGGTAAGTGCAACCCTGTTTTCATCGTTAGGTCTTCTGTGCAGTCCCATGTGGGAACTGCACATGCACTGGCCTACGCATGCACAGTTCCTATGTGTGCCTGCACAGACCACTAAATGAACAGGTTACAGGGAAGTGCAACCATGTTTTCATCGTTGTGTCTTCTGTGTAGTCCTATGTGTGAACTATGAATGCACAGGCCAGCACATGCTCAGTTCTCATGTGTGCCTGCACGAAGACCACTGGATGAACAACAATTACAGGTAAATTCAACCCTGTTTTCCCTCTCTCCTGGCATTCTGCAAACTATGCAACACTGAATTAATCAGGAGGGCTTTTTCACACAGTTAATACAACTGTTGCCCTGACCTGGATAGCCCAGGTTAGCCTGATTTCATCAGATCTCAGAAGCTAAGCAGGGTTGGCCTTGGTTAGTAATTGGATGGGAAACCTCCAAGGAAGACCAGGGTTGCAGAGGCAGGCAATGGCAAATCACCTCTGTTCGTCTCTTGTCATGAAAGCTTCACCAGGGGTCGCCATAAGTCATCTATGACTTGAGGGCACTCACCGCCACCACTAATACGACTGTACTATAACAAGCTGGTTCAGAAATATGCTTTAATAAAGGGGAGTGTAGACCATACTACTGAGTGTGGTACATATTATCAATTTTCTGCACGTTATCACCCTGTTGTCATTCATTTTCTACTGATGTAATACCATTTTCCTTCATTATATCCATACCGTATCGAGCCCAATATGCTGTATTCATTCAGATTTCAGCAGCCCAAGTACATTGCTCATTCGCTGTCTCCTCCTATTGATTGTATCAACATACACTGTGCTTATTAGATGTCTCTTCGTGTGGACTGTTATCGACTTACACTGCACAGTCTTCTATGCATCTTGGTGAGAAAGGCAGACTATTAATGCATTCAATATATAAATAAATAATACATAAATAAAGCAAGGCCATTTCTGTGCCAAACACAGGCCTGAAAACCCAGTTGAAACAGGCCTTGAAAAATCAGTGTCACTTGGAACCACGTGAAGATGCAGCTCAACCACTCACTCATGTTCCATCCTTAGCCCCCAAGTGAAGATGTGACCGGCCAATAGTTCAAACTACCCAGGGACCCAGACAGGGGTGTAATTTCTACCAGTCTTTCCTTCTTTCTGTAGACCCCCAATTTGCCCCTCATGCCATTCCTGAGACTCCCTAGGATCTCAGAAGTGGCATTTCGGGGAGATCAATGGGCTGCAGTGGGAGTGGCAGAAAAACAGGGTTAACATACCTGTAACTTATGTTCATCGAGTTCTTCTGTGCTGACACACATGGGGCCATTCCCTCCTAAATCCAGGGGCTGGATGTAATCAGTTATAAAGGCTGAGGACTGAGCTGACAAACCTTTTCAAAGACTGAAATTCATCCAAACTCATCTCATTCAGCTAGTGAACAAAGGGTTTGTGCCAAGGTGGTTATATTCCCCCCCCCCCATAAATGTTATTGAATGATTTTTTAAAAGTAGATACAAATTTTTAAAAAGGGGGGGGGAGAAATGAAATATATATAGGAAATACTTTTGATTTCCTCTACAACAAATATCGGCATAATTACAGAATTCACACTTGTACTCTTGTTATGAGAATAAAGCTTTTCGTTTTTCTTTAATCCCTCCCCCCTTTTACTCTACGTTTCTAAAGGAGTAGGAGCCAAGATGCCAGGAATTAATCCCAGATAATTAGGCATAGGCTGCGGCTAATCAGGGGGCAAAGAAAATGAGTTTTGCACAGGCCTTTAAATTATTTGCTCATATTTACCAGGACTGAGCTCTGTTAGAAATTAAATCCCAAGATTTGCTTTGCTAGATAGTTGCGTCATGGGGGGAAATGCAGGAGGGGTTTGAATGTATTGCTAAAAACCATGCTAAAGCTAAGCTAACAAACCCTTGGGAACTTCAAGGAAGACAGCTGAATACCAGCCTTCTCCAGCAGTTCCTTCCTTCCTCTGTGGCACAGGATTGCCAACTTTGGCCTGTGCGATTCTTGGATATTTAGAGGCAGTGCCTGCAGAAAGGAGAATCTGGGGAGATATTTCACCTAGAATCTATGGTGTACTATAGCTTCCTCCCTCCAAACAAGCCATTTTTTCCAGGTGAGCTGATCTTTGTAATCTGGAGATTAGTTAAATAGTAAAGAGTCCAGTAGCACCTTTAAGACTAACCAACTTTACTGTAGCATAAGCTTTCGAGAACCACAGCTCTCTTCATTAGATGCATCTGACGAAGAGTGCTGTGGTTCTTGAAAGCTTACGCTACAGTAAAGTTGGTTAGTCTTAAAGGAGCTACTGGACTCTTTACTATTTTGCTACTACAGACTAACACGGCTAACTCCTCTGGAGATTAGTTGTAATTCCAGTACAACTCCAGGCCCCGCCTGGAAGTTGGCAACCCTATGTGTGAAGACAGTGATTTTTACAGGGCTGTATTAATGTGCTGTTCTGTATCTGCAAGCACTAAGTCAGGATGGGGTGGGTGTGTGGGATAGAGAAGACTTCAGTGTACCGAAGCGGCCTCCAGAAATGGGCCGCTTGTTTGGAAATGGGCTACGTAAAACAAGAGCTCTCACTCCCGGCCTCTATTTTTACGTTCTTCTTTCCTTCGGAAAAAGCTCTTGCGTTCGTCTTGCCCTTTAGCGCATGCATGAGCAAAAAGCCTCCATTGTCCTGGAGCCCAAGGGATGCGTGAGGCGCTCATTCCCCCACAATGGCGGGGGTTATACTGCGAGCCGGGCGAGTGCCATGGGTGGTGGGAAGGAAAGGGAGGCCACAGGCAAGAGAGCAGCTGCCCGGTCTCTTTCCTGTGCTAATGAACTAATTAATCGCAATAAATAGGGCTGGCAATCAACTTCATCCTAGAGGAGCATGCCAGGTGGAGGCCAGGCAGGGGAGAGGCCCAGGTGGCAGGATGGTAAGAGGTTCATCTCCATAATGCAAGATCCCCGGGCCTGGATGAGGAGGGGATGGGATGTCACGGTCAGTCGGCGCTGTGAAACTAAGCCCTGCTGGTAGCTTGCGGCACACAGACACGGAACAAGTCCTGTCAAACAGCCCCTTCGAACCCTGAGGCCCCTCTCTCCAGGAACCTGCTTTGTTAGAGCCATGTTGGCTCCTCAGGCTGCTTCTGGGTGATTTTTTACTGAGCACTAGGGCAGGACAGGGTGGATGGGACAGGGAGGACTTCCTAGTGATGTGGTGGTGGCGCACTGATCCTTCCTCCAGAATATGGCAAAAGCAGTGGATGAAGGACTCGCACAGTCAAGTGCCAGCTCATGCTTGGGAAATTCCTGGAGATTTGGGGCAGTCTGGGGAGAGGAGGAAGCTTAGCAATACGGATATATGATGCCAAAGAGTCCCCTCTTCACAGAGATGGTTTGTCATTGCCTTCCTCTGCGTAGCAGCCCTGGTTTTCTTTGGTGGCCAAGCTCTAGCATGAATAACGGTGGGTACCTCCAACGCACACATATCAAAGGAGGAATGATCAGCCATGGGGCAAGCCCCTGTGTCTAGATGTAGCTGGAGAGGATGCCGTTATGGAGATCCATTTCAAATGTGTGCAGGCGGCATCCAACGGCAGCATTTTCTGTTGTTAAGAAATAAAGCCTTGCTTGGAGAATAAGGAAAGCAGAGGAAACGCCAGAGCACATTTCCCTTGGAACCATTCCCAATGTTTAATTTCTAAAATGAGAGGCTTTGTGGTTCAAGCTGGCTGGCAAGCTATGCCACCTGTCCTGGAATGCCTTTGGCTTGAGGCCAGATGCTGAAGACCTGGCTGCAGCTACATCATGAAGAGGGGGAAAGGCCACTCTGCACATGATCAGAGGCAATCTTGTCGTTTTCACATGTTTCAGTGTGACCTCCAGCATTCAAAGCAAGTCATGGAGCTCAGCACACTTTCAGCCCTAATCCTGTTTTCAGAGCTAGCAGAAGCATACCCTGAGGTGGGAGAGCCACCCTGGCCCAGGACCCATACTCCTCCCTTGCCTCCTGTCCATATGCCGGTCCCTTCCTATCTGATTGCAAGTATACTTCAACTCAGGGGTCATTTGGTAGAAAGCTGGAGGAACTCATTAGCATATGCCATGTCCCTTGACATCACCGGAAGTGTGTCATTAGCATAACTGATTTGCATATGCCACACCCCCTGACATCACCTAGTCTGGCTGTTTTGCACCCAATCCTGGCCAGTCAGGGCCGAAATTGGGCCCAAAATGGCAAAAAAGGGCTGAAAATGGCTGAAAAGGGGCCCCAAATGGTCAGGATCAGGCTGCTGCTGAGCTGGAGAGTGATCCGCCACCCATCAGAGGCCCAATCTGGGCCATTTTGGCCCCAATCCAGACCGAGACGGGCCCAAAATGGCCGAGAGTCAGGTGGGCGCAGCCACCTGTCATGTGACCTCTTTGGGGAACTGCCAGAACTGCATTCCTGTGCGTTCCCCCTCAAAATGAGCCCTGCTTCAACTTACCTGTACTGAAGAGAAGTGCATACAGCACTCCTGTCTCCCAACATACACAGAAGCAACACCACCAGCTGCACACACCAGCAGGTGTGATGCAGGTGGCAGAGGGATGGCTTGTGAGCTGGGGAAGGATGCACAATCAAGTGGAGGGACATCCAGGTGAGTGGGTGGAAAGAGAATGAGGGGGCTGGTGGCGGGCAGAAGGGAGCCCCTGGGCACTGTCTGTGCAGTCCCCCCCCCAAACCTGGAATCAGTACTACCTGCTTTCCACTCATGCAAGCAAAGGGGAGTACGTTTATAATCCTGAACAGCCTTTAGACAGCTCAGTGCTGCTTACACGAGAACAATCCTAATTGTACTATTTAATAGGTCTTACTCCCAAGGAAGAGTTCTTAGGACTGCACTGCAAGAGGGGCTCCCAATACTTACTTATTAAGAACGTTTTTAGGCCTCCTCTTCAGAGAACCTGCCCAAGGCAGCTTACAAAATTAAACATCATGGAAACATAAAATACTAACACGTTATTAAAACCCGGCATTAAAAACGTCAGCCAGTTTATGAAAACAAACCATTGAACTGCTTCAAGTGAAGTTAACAGTTTTCAGACTAAGAACACGTTATAAAAATGGTGTGAAGAGATTAACCCCTTAATTAAAAGCCTGCCCAATACGTGTACTGATCAGGCTTATTACGAGCATTTTAGGATTTGCTGCTCCCAGACCGAACTCTCTCTGGCCCTCCTGGGTTTTCGCCACAGCATCTTTCTTGACACTGATGGATGCTGTAATTGCTGGTAGGTGGGGAACAGCAGAGAGTAATGATCCCATCTTGCCTGCTTTGGACATTGTGCCAATAGCTGCTCATCAGCTTCGCTTTGCTTCACAGCCATAGCAGAGAAATGGGCAGAATAAGGCAGCCAGGTGGCCATGTTCCGAGATCCATCATCCTTCCGGTTGGGCTTTTAAATAAACTGGCATGGCACTGCTTTCATCTTCAGTGTGGCACACTGGAACTTCAGCAGGGCTCCAGCTTTTCATGGAGTTGTTTGCTTTGGAAATATGAGAATGATTCAGGGCGGGGGGGGGGGGCTATTATTATTGGGATATTGTCCTTCCCGCTTTCCTCTTGTTTTAGTGGCAAATTTCGGAAAAAACTTAGCACCAGAATTTCTTTTCAAATTCTTCATTCTTCCCAGTAAAGTCTACTGCCAGTACTCTCATTGTTGACAGTACTTCTGGCAACCATCCAGGCTGCAGCTTTTTTAGGGGCTGCCCTAAGCCTCTAGGCAAAGCCTCCCGGAAGAGGTCAGAGTAGCTCTTACCTTCTGGCTTTCTGGGAAGGCTGAAAAAGGGAGTTATTTCAGAGAGCTTTTGGGCAGCGCAAACCTACGCAAAGGTGGAAAACTCTGCTGGTGGAGGCGTAAGATTTTTAAAATTGATTTTAATGTATTTATATCTGTTGTTTTAACATTTGTTTTATTGAATCATTTTTATATTGTTACCTGTTTTGGGTCCTGAGATGAGTGTGAAAATTGTGTAAATAAATAAATACTACAGCCAACTAGAATGGAACGATAAAAGGGAAAGGGTCTCTGAGCATCTGCAGAGGGTCCTTCCTTTATACAACTGCATCTTGTCCACAAATACTTACACTTTAGGATTAAAAGAGAGAGAGAGAGCCTTGCTCAAAGCTACCCACTGCTGGGACTTGAGAACGTCTCCCTGGACAGAAGAGGCTACAAAAAATTAGACTGGCTCCTAAACGTTTTCAAGTCCTTCCAAGGGCAGTGTTTTTAGTTGCAGCTGTGTTTAGTTCGGAAAAAGTGTCCTTTTTATTTCTTCTGTCATCTCGGAGAAGCAGCTACAAGACCCTGAAGGCCATCTGGCTAAATCTTCTGTGCCATTCAATGTTGAGAGGGATAGAAAGCCATAGTTCTTGAAATTACACATCAGTTTTTCCAAGCTGTTTCGCATTCCACCCAGGGAACTGTTTTATATCAGGTCACCTAAGCCAGTTTGGGCTACTCTCGATTGGCAGCTTGGGCCAGTCACTCCCAAAGAGTGTAAGTATAACCTACTTCACAGGGTTGCTGTGTGAGGTAAAGGAGGGAGGGAGAGGGGCAGGAGAACCATTCAGGATCCCTGAACGGGAGATGCTTGCAGAGCCACACGGTCTGTTCAAGGGATGCCTCCAGACAAAATGGATGCTTCATAAATAACAGAATGCTGATTAGCACTGAGGTTTGGGACTGGGCTCCGGCCATAAGCTTTGATGCGCGGTGATTAATAATCCTGTCAGGCACTCCCTGCTTCTCCGAGCAGCAAAACCTTGCAGGGCTCTGCTACAGGGGCTGATTCCCTATGGATGAGAGTGCGCTGAAGATACGGCGTTTCTGTAATATCGGCTTTATTTCTTCTGGGGCACAGTTGGAAGGAAACAGGTATTCCTGCAGGGCAGCATGGTCACTCCCCCACATCAGATTCCCAAAGAGATCAATTCTGCACCCCCAGGATGCACCAGCCAACCCGCAGCTCTGCCTGTGCCTCTCACTGTCTCATTTCTATATGCAAAAATTGTATTTCTTCATCCAAGCACACACAAAGGGCTCCCTGCCCTCAGCTGAGAGGAACCACCTTCACCAAAGGATACTGAACAGAAAGTCAGAAAATGTTTATAGCACAAGGCCAAAGGCCATTACAATTAAGCAATTAAAACACACAACAAAACCATGAACAGAGAGCAACAAACAATAAAACCAGGTCTTTTCGGGGAAAAGAGGTGGTGGAACTCAGTGGGTTGCCAGCACAGGGGGCAACTCTTGGCGGGAGGTAGCCACATACTTGTGCACAAAGTGCGCACATGCTTCCAGGACCGCACAATGACGTCACTTTGGGTCAGCTGGAACAAAGGGGGAGTTTTTTAAAGTTTAAATCGCCCTCGGCGAAAATGGTCACATGGCTGGTGGCCCCACCCCCTGATCTCCAGACAAGAGGGGAGTTTAGGGCAATCTAAACTCCCCTCTGTCTGGAGATCAGGGGGCAGGGCCACCAGCCATGTGACCATTTTCAAGAGGTGCCGGAACTCTGTTCCACTGCGTTCCAGCTGAAAAAAAGCCCTGAATAAAACTATAATGCTAAAAGCATATAAAAGTACAGTGAAACACTTGGCACCTTCATTATATACAGGTGAAGGAAGCTCAGCCATTAAACACAGCTGAGGTCTCAAATTTTCTTATTTGCCGGAGCAAACTGTGCCACTTTATAAAAGACATAACGATCCAAACTGGAAAGAAGAAAAGTGAATCCCTCACCATTGGAGAAGAATCTATGTCATTTAAGAGGTCAATGAGATAAGGCAGAACAAAACATAGTGTGGAAAGTCTTCTGGTATTGAAGCTCCGCAAATACAGACAGACAGCAATCAGTATTTGTGTGCAGTGACAAAATAGAAAGGCTGAGGACAAGGTTTGAAACTGCAGAGAGGCTAAAGCCTAACTCACCATAGGATTGCACTGTAAGACTAGGAAAGGTGATTCTGGTCAGATAAACCTTTTCCCACTCCTCCTATCAAATTGAAAAAGGATGTGTGTCTGTCCAAAACATGCTAAGTGCAAGTCTGTATATGCTTACCCTGAATTGCTCAGCCTCCTGTAAAACAAATCCCTAAATACTTATAAAGGCATTACATTTACATTTTCTATAGCTTCTATAAATTTGATTGACATTGTCTTTGTATAGTACTTCAGCAGCTGTAGCATTTCAGATGCAGAAAGGCACACGGATTTCTGTGCTTTGTCTCCTCGTGTAATTTCGAGAGTCTGCACAATGAAATGCAAGCAAAGCCTCACGAGAACTGTTTTTTTCCCCTCTTGTTGGAATTATTATTATTTGTTTTGTTCTTGCTTTGTTTGTATTTTCAACATTTGATGAGATATGCATCCTAGCTTTTCTTTCCAGAGATATCTGACTGGCTTTAAGCAAAACACAAACAAACAAAAAGGTCTGAATACCATGAGAATGGGGGGAAATGTGGTATTAAAATGGCACAGTATGGGTGGGTTAGTTTTGATATTATGACATGGCACAGAACGGGGTGCTAGCTGCAAATATCAAACACAGAAACACAGAGCTGTAAGGAACCCCAAGGGTCATCTAGTTCAGCCCCACTGCATAATGCAGGAAATTCACAGCTATCCCACCCCCACCCCCACCCCGCTCCTCCCTCAGTAACTCCTGCTCTATGTCCAGAGGAAGGCAAAAAAAAACCCTCCAGGATCCCTTGCCAATCTGCCCTGGAGGAAAGTTCCTTCCTGACTCCGAACTGCGATCTGCATACCCTGGGCATATAAGAAGAGCCACAAGAGCCAAGCACCGGCTCATCCAGGGTCCCCTGCAGACGATTTAAATTTCAGGGATCTAATGTACAATTTCCCAGTTTAAACAATTGACAGAGGCATGTGCAGAACCCAAGCTTGCAAAGCTGACCTCACAGCTCAACTCCTGGGCTATCCCATGGGAGCTTCAGCACTTCCTGCACTTCCAAGTATTGACAACACGCGAACAGAATGGCCCATGGCCACAGTGTGGCTGGACCCCATAATATTGTCATTATACAATACGTAATTGCTGCAAGAGTAGTGGCTTTTGAGGACGCCACATGGGGATAAACGGGTATTTCCCATTGGTCATTTGAAATCGACTCCCTTAATTACAATCCAAAACAGCTGACCCTGCAGGATGCCCCCAAGAAAAGGAGGCGGCTTCATGCTGGAAGGGAACTCCTAAGCATCCAGAACAAAAAGGAAGCAGCCGAACCCACTGCTGATCAGCTGGGAGAGATCAAAAACACTTGGCCGGAGGAGTGAGAATTCCGAGGATGCTTCAGTCGAATGGGTGTGCGTGTATTATTCTTTTAGTGTCCAACATTGTGAGTGCTTAGTTTTACTGAGCTTCAACAGGCTCACTAAATACCTGTCTGTGGTTTGGGAAGCTGCGAAGTACAATCACTATAATATTTCACAAGAGCATGATTTTCACATGGAAAAAGCAAGACAGTCTTTTATCAAGTACCGTGATGTTGCTTGCCTATTGAGACTCTGGACTGACTTAACTGTAAAAAGGAAAAAAAAGTGAAATGGATGTCTTCCATTTATACAGTTTGGTACCCTAGCAATGGTTTTGCAGTTTAATTCAGAGCTGCTGACCTTTTAAAAAAGCATATGCAAGAAAGCACAAAATCGCATGGTGTTAGCTACCTCTTTGGTTCATGAACTTCTCTCAACTTAGAAGTATTTATCAGGACTTCCCAAAGCAAAAAACCCAACTCACTAGAGAGGGCACAGCAAGACCGAGAAAAAACCAGCAAGAAATCAGTGAGATTGGGAGATTTTGTGTCTGTGCAGCTTTCCTGAAGCACCGTTGGCTGAACCTGGTAAGAACATATAGATGGAAGCTGAGGGGCCTGTTGGGTGGACAGAGGACACTGCAGACATGTAAGACAGGGAGGCTTTCATATCTGAAGAAAGTTTTGTAACCCTCTGAGGTTATGCAACCACTTAATGGAAAGAGGCAAACAAAGAGCTCCTGGTTATCCAAGAACTATTCTCACCTGAACAAGTCTCAGCCTTGGCTTCACCGCCTCCACCCCGCAATAAAAAAAAAAATCCCTAAATTATGGTTGAAACTCAAAGAGGGCTATAGCAAGCTGCAAGAGGAGAACCAGACAGGTTTTTATTTGGTTTAACTGACACTAGTTCACCTAGTTAATGCCGGTGGGAAACACCCAGATCCAAATAACAATGCTGAAGCTGGGGCCAAGACAGGGTTCTCCCACTCCCCCCCCCACAAGAAAACATAAAAAGCTCCTGTAACTATAGCGGTGTTACTCACATCCTGCAGGGTAGCCTTAGTAGGAAATGCTTTCTTACACTGTGCACAATGCTTTGCCTTCTGCCAACAAACGGATTTGTCATCCACTGGAGCGGAATGGAAATTAAGATCTCCCGTCCTTTGTTCAAGTTCATCCCCCCCCCCGCCCCACTCTTCTGACACCCACACAGTCCATTCTCAGAGATTCTTTTGGGATCCGTGCTGCATCCTGCTGGCAGAGTCAACCCAGAAGCACCCTCTTATCTGGCTGCGGGCATGAATGGGAGCTCACACTTGAACCCTTAAGCCCGCTGGTGGTAAATGAGAGAGTCCTTCCCCACAAGATTTGTCCAACGAGGGGTTCTGCCCATTGTTTTGCTGCCAATGCTGGCTGAAGTGCTATGAAGTTGCAGGGGCCAGGTGTCCAGTGGTCAACCAGCCAGTCTATTCCTCCTTTCCATCAGATCCAGGTGAATAAAAGATCCCCTTAGCTCAGTGACCCTCAGTATGGTGCTTGTGGCCTCCACTTCCAAGGCCCCCAGCAATGTTTGCCTGCCACCTGCTTGCTGCTTCTCTTCTTGATAGGGCTGCCAGGTCCTGGTTGGGAAATTCCTGGAGATTTGGGGGGTGGAGCCTGGAGAGAGCAGGGTTTGGGGGAGGGGCAGGACCTCAGTGGGCTATAATGCCATACAGTCTATCCTCCAAAGTAAACATTTTCTGCAGGGGAACTGATCCCTATGGCCTAGAGATCAATTATAATTCTGGGAGCTCTCCAGCTACCATCTGGAGATTGACAACCCTGCTTCCTGACCCCTTCCTTATATCATTTCAAATGTCTTCCTCCTCCTCCTCCTTTTCTCTTTGTCACCTTTCCAGTCTGTAGACTGTCCTGCTTTCTCTGTCCTCCTTTCTTTTTTCCATCTCTCATGCCCACCTAACAGAGAGAATTGCTGTAGAGGTGATGTGATGGGGGGGAAGTGAGAGCCAAGTTCCAGCCACCTTCCATGAACTCTGGGCAATAGCTGCTGCAGTTTAACGGGTAACATTTATCTTTATTAAGGTGGCGAACATTATTAAGGGTGCACGTTTTTTTGAATCTGCTTTGCCACCACTGCAGCTCCACAACAAGCTAAACGTGCCAGAAGGAATGAGGAAAGAGGACAGGGGAAATGGAGGATGTACACACCCGAAGTCTCAGCCAGGGAAACTCTTTCCACCTTCCTGTCACCAGCCACATCCAGAATACCTTCAAATTCCCCAAATAAAATCCACTGAATTCAGGCTTACAGAAGCCATGGTACTGGCTTCTCCTGACAGAGTTGTCGATCCCACAGAGCTTGCAGATGATACCTAAGGCCATGCGCAACAATTTATTTCAAGCAGATAAATAAAAGTAAGCTCAGGTTTACCTTAAAGTTTTCTTGGCATGCTTCAAAATTGAAATCTTCCATTTTTTTAAAACCCTGAATACTTCACCTAAGCATAACTTTATTTTTAAAATATGTATGGAGGAGGGGCTGGGAATAACAACAACAACATTCAATTTATATATTGCCCTTCAGAACAAAATTCAAAACTGCTCTTCCCGCATGTAAACTCAAATATATCACAATGCCCCCTGCATACAAAAATATACTGGCTGTTATTTTATGATAATGCCTGATGCTCTTTCTCAAAAGTCTGTATGATGCTCACGTAGGGTTGCCAGCCTCCAGGTGGTGGCTGGAAATCTCCCGGAATTACAACTGATCTTCAGGCCACAGAGATCAGTTCACTTGGAGAAAACGGCTGCTTTGGAGGGTGTACTCTATGGAATTATGCCGTGCTGAGGTCCTTTCCTCTCCAAAACCTTGTCATCTCCAGGTTTCATCCTGCAAATCTCCAGGAATTTCCCAACTTGGAGATGGCAACCCTATGCTCACGTTGTTATCAAGATTTTCTTATTTGGCCAGGCATCTGAGTGAACTGGTAAATTAACTTTGCTATTTTTATTGTGTATCTTGTAGGAATTATGAATGTGATGATCATTAGCTGCTAGGGATCTATTGCATAGGAAGGTGTGGTAGAAAAGTATCAAACACATTCCACATTTCTTAAAGGAGGGCAGATGCAAAACCTGAAGACCAAAGTGATACACAGATTCACTGTCTTAAGGAGAACCCAGCCTTTGCCTCTCCCCAGACACATTTTCTTCTTAAAATCATTGGAATCTTTGTATTGCTTAAAACAGTAATTCTAGTCCCTATGGCTCGGGATCTTAGGACTAAGAAATTTCCTGTTCAACTCTACATGACATGCTATTGATAAAATCAGCCCATAAGAAAAGTACTTCTCTCATTTCTCTTATCTTCTCAAAGGAGCTTGGGAGCCAGGCAATGCTTGCTCAGGCTCTCAAACCAAAAGCAAGATCCTCAGGGTAGCCGGCTTACTGCTGGAAGTTCACCACCATGACCCCTTTCCACAGCCAATGCTGCAGTTCTGCCTTCTCTTATTCATAGCTCCCTGTTGTGTAATTATCTTGGAGAAGCAGACAGCTAAGAAAAGCCAGCTCAGAGTCAAATGACAAAGCAACGAAAGAGCTGGGGGAACTGGAAAGGCACCAGGGCCTTGAGCAGGACAAATATCAGCCACCTGTCCATCACTGACAGATTTGCAGGGTTTAACCAGCAGCTGGACACCCCTTTTCTGCTCTCAACATCACTGACTTTCTCCGCTCTGCCTTTACCCTCCTTCCACAGCTGAGGTTTCCCTCTGCCTCCCTGGAAGATGCAGTCCCTACTGTTCCTTTCCAGGACTACCCAATGTGTCACTGTCATTTGCAAACACATAACAAGTGACCAGGCAAAAACTGTTAGAAGAAATACACAAGTCTAGGGAAGGGGAGAAAACTGCATAACGCTTGCAATGAATATGTTTGTTAGTGCCTTAAAAGTTTGGCCAATAGAGGAGCATTGCCCAGGGTTGGAGATTCACGCTGGTCCCTGACTCTTTAAAAAACGTATTTAATGACACGATCACATTGCAATCGATATCCAGCAGGGCCCACGAGCCTCACATAATCACATCTACACAGCTGTCAAAATAGCAATGCTATTTGACTGGGGCCAGAAGGAAGTGGGGAATTGCATTGTCCCCTGTGCAAAAAGAGTGGTTTGGATGCTAGGAAAATGTGATGCCCCTGCAATAGCACAGAAGTCCTAAGGGAAGAGGTACATTGACATTCAGTCAACTGATCTTGTGGGTGGACCACTTATTAAGAATATAATCTGCTGAGAAACTACCTTGCGGTAGATAGCTTTCAATGCAAGAGGTGGCCAAAAGCCTCTCGGTCATACAAACATTGACAGCCGTAGCAAGTTTGTAAACTACTTGGGAGAGAAACGATTCCATCTTTCATGCTAAAGGATCAGCAAGTTTGGTCAGTCGAGTCTCATGTCTCATCTTTCAGGTCTCCTTTCTCATCTTTCCTACACTAGATGCTGCTGCCTGGAATTCTGGCTTGCTTCAGTGCCAGCCAGCAGCACAGCTTCTTTGTTCCCTGGCTCTGTCTGCATCAAAATGAGCATAAATGACTCCTAATGAGGTTAGATAAGGGAGGCTGGTTGTTTCAGAATGAAGCATGAGACAGATCTGGGAAATCTATTCTGTTCTCAAAAGCAGCTGAAATCACCTTGCTGTCATCTGGATGAAGTGGCATGGGGGAAATCAGTTGATTATATTTTGGGGGCGAGGCCACAGAGAAATTAAATCGTCAGCTGGTGATTTCTTTTTGAGGCAAATCAGCATGACCTCCAACAACTGTCTTAAATAACAAGAACCAGCTTCACAAAGGAGCCTTACAGTAGGCAGAACTTCATAATATTTTCCAGTAAATACGTATGTGGCTGTCCTCAGCTGCTGCAATACAAATGAGATGCCTTTTAGCCAAGAGCTGCAGTCATGCCTTTGTAAGAGAGATTCCTGGCTCCTGTGACGAGAGACTACCATGACTCAAGTATTGTGCTGTGATTGCGAGTCAGTTATCAGTGCCGGCATTTTCCCGGGGGTAAGAAAACTGTAATTAAAAGAAGTAGTCTGTCCAGTGAATATGTACTAGCCGAGAGATAAAAAGTTGTCCTTCCTTCAATTCTTACTGGAGTGGGTTGCAGGGACCATATAACTTCAGGTTTGTTCCACCTATACTGGCTCCTGATTTGATTCTAGGCCCAACTGAAGTTGCTGGCAGGGCTTTTTTTCAGCAGGAACGCAGTGGAATGGAGTTCCGGCACTTCTTGAAAATGGTCACATGTCCGGTGGCCTCACCCCTTGATCTCCAGACAGAGTTCAGATTGCCCTCTGCGCCATGCGCGGAGGGCAATCTAAACTCCCCTCTGCCTGGAGATCAGGAGGCGGGGCCACCGGACATGTGATCATTTTTGCCAAGGGCGATTTAAACTTCAAAAAACTCCGCCCTTGTTCCAGCTAACCCAAAGTGATGTCATTGTGCAGTCCTGAGTTCCACCACTGAGTTCTACCACCTCTTTTCCCAGAAAAAACGCCCTGGTTGCTGGTATTGATCTTTAAAGCTCTGTACAGCTTGGGACACACATACTTGAAGGATCACCTACTCCCATGTGAATCTACTTGATCACAACAGTCATCTCCAGAGGCTCTGCTTTGGGTGCCTCTGCCATCTCAAGCTAGACAGATGGCAGCCAGAGAACGGGCCTTCTTGGTTGTGGCACCAAAACTATGGAATTCCCTCCCCAAGAAGACTCATCTGCCGCCTTAATCTTCTGTCAGTGAGTAAATACTTCTTCTGTTTTGTTTGGCATTCCCCGTTATTCTCACTGACCTTCCTTCTTGTTCATGTGTCTGTTTTGGTTTAATTAGTTTATAAATATATATATATTTATGTGTTTTTCAATTTGTTTTTATGTTTCTATTGTTTGCTACTATAGGGACAAAGCTGGATGGAAAGACAGCTTGAAAATGTTTTAAATAAAAGGTTTTTTGTTTAAAAACTTTCATGGCTTTCCCAGCTGCACATTGAGTGTGACAAGGCTTGGGAAATGAGATAGTAAGTGGGGCCAGTAGCAGGACTGGGCTGGTTGCAGGAGGGAGACTAATAGTAGCCGAGAAAGAGAGAGCTATCGAGCATGGCATTGTGTGAAGTGAAGGTTTTGGCACAGGAACTGGCCCTCCACCTACTACAGCTACCAGTGGCTCCAGTGCTAATGCTTATCTGCTTGGCTAACCTGGTTGGATGTTTCTGTCTATACTCAGAATTGAGTACTGAATCTCATACGGACTCTCATCTCTGGTCTATTTATTTAATTGCATTTCAGATATTTCCATCCCATGTCTCTCTTCTTTTTAAGATAACCCAAAGCAAAGAAGCAACTAAAGCAACAGAATCATAGGGTTTGAAGGGACCTCCAGGGTCATCTAGTCCAACCCCCTGCACAATGCAGGAAATTCACAACTACCTCCCCACCCACACCTCCACTGACTCCTGCTCCATGCCCAGAAGATGGCAAAACACTTCTAGGATCCCTAGCCAAACTGGCCTGGAGAAAATTGCTTCCTGACCCCAAATTGGCAATCAGCATTATCCTGGGCTTGTAAGAATAGTGTAAAAAAAAACCCAACCCCGCAGACAATAACATAACATATGCAACAACCAGAAGGAACAAGAAAGAAAACCACCCCCTCTAACCAATACCCTCAAATACCAACTTAAAAGTTCAGTCTTGCACCACTTTCTGAAAAACACAAGGATGGAAACTTTTCACTCTCTCTGGCAGGCTATTCTATGGCTGAGGTTGGCTACAGTTAAAAACTGAGATCAAACTAGAACTGAGGCATATTTCACCGATCTGCAGTCAAGGAAGATAACAACCCCTGTAAAGCTGAAGGGAGACACCACACAGATTCATATGGGGAGAGACAGTCCTGCAGGCATCGAGAGTCCCAAGTTGTGAAGAGCTTTCAAGGTAAAAACCAGCAGCTTGAACTGGACTTCGAAACAACTAGGCAACCAGCCAAGAGATTTCAACATAGGTGTAAAGTCTGCAAAGCAACTAGTGCCAGTTAGTAATCAGGTGGCTGTATTTTCAACCAGTCAAAGGGTTCCAGGTTGTCCTCAATGGACAGCTCCATGTGGAGCTTGTATCATAGCATGGATCAGCATGACTAGATAGGCTGAATGTAGGAGAGGAGATGACTCCCTTATTAGATGGAGTTGAAAGAAAATACTCCTGGTTCAACAAAGAACAAGATCCAAAACAATTCCTAAACTCTTAATTGACAGACTCAGCCCATCCGAAGAAGGTGGCACAATTCCCTCCAAAGCATGTGCCAAACAAACCATCATCACCTCTGTCTTACCTGGATCCCATTCCAGCCACTTCTTTCCCAGTCACTTGACCACAACATCCAAGCACCATCCTAGGGTAGAGACAACAGCTCCTCAGAGTTTGTTGAAAGAAATATTCAGCTGTGTCAGTTTATTGATGACACCCAACTCCAAGTCTCCACTTGGAAATGATGCTCTCTGTAAGTTTTGTTGCTGCTACAAACACAGAGGTATTTACAATGGCAACTCACCGTGCAATCCTAAAAGGAGTTATGCCACTCTAAGACCACAGATTTCAATGGGTTTAGACTGGAGTAACTCTCTTTAGGATTGCACTGTTAATGTCCACACAGTGGTTTTTTTTCTGAACTTTTTTTTGCATCAGCCACCAGAGGGTTTTATAAAATTAATAATGATTAGGTTGCTATAGTGTTACAATAATCTGATCTATTGCCATAATCTACCAGTTTGGGCAGTGCAATCCTGTTCAGAGTTACTCCAGTCTAAACCCAGAAACTCTCCATGGGAATGCACTGTGAATTGCTAGAATAGCATTGTAGTTTGTGAAATGTTTAGGCCATTTTCACTGGATTGTTTATTTATGTATTGTACTGATTTTTGTTCTCTTATTTCATAATCCATCTTTATTGCGCTGCTTACTGTATGTATTACACCTATTTATTGCATTGCTCTTCACTTCTATAATTTTTTTCTGTTTCATTGTGTGTTTTGTATGTTATGTTTTAGTGCACTGTGTGTGTGTGTTTTAATTTCACAATCTGCCTTGGATCTTAATGAGAAATGCAGACTATAAATGAAGTAAATAAATAAATAAACTTAGAGGACAAACTGTCCTATAAGCCAGAGCAGTTTCAAGAGATACTATCAGCAAAGAATCATGCAAAAATACTGCAGCTAATAATCAAATCATTGGGTAGTTTCCACATGCCATAAACATTTTGCCTTTGTTTGGGAGCAGCCTGTCAAACTGAATTCCTGGTTTGGAAGTGAATCATAGCCAGATGAAGAATCCACCTCTGAAGGAGGGACCTATAAAACAGTCTGGAATAAGGGGGAAGGGGCACCACACGGAACAGGGCGAGAAAGAGCACAGGAACAAGTGGGGCAACTGAACTGTCTACTTGTCCTGGACCGCCTGTATGTGCTTCCTTTGCCGAACTCAAACATTTGACTAAAACAGTGAATGAAATGGACAGAGGCCATCCTTTAAGAAAGAAACCACAAACCCAAACATTACCATAAATGCTCAAAGCATTTCCAGCTTTGACACATGGGGGGAGGGGTGAAACACGAAAAACCGAGGCAGGGAAACAGAAAAATGGTTATGAATAGAAGTGGGAAAGCCTGTTCACTACATTCATTACAATCCCGGTACTCAGATGTAATCAAAAAAGGCACCAAGCACTATTATTAGGATAAACAGTAACACCTGTGATATCTATACACAAAATATGGATTCAATCTTGGCATGGAGAAATGTTTATCAAGGGAGTCGGTTCAAGCACCCCAGATTACAATTTCACCCCTCCCTTTGATTCTACAGCAAAGTGAATCCAGACACACATAAAAAAGAGTCTCACAACATACATTAAAAAGAACTTCACAGATGTGTGATTGCTGTTTGCAGCACCTCAGAACATCCATCACTGGTGTGTGTTACAATCACTAGCAGGCTGCTCCATTGCTGCCATCCACCAGTCCACCCCACTGGGGAATGAGGCATTCCACAGCCAGTTGCCTGGCACCTGTGGCTTCCATTTTAAGGCATTTAGCTACAGGGTGTTTTCAGTCCCAACAGAAAGAGAAGGCAAAGACAGCCTGGAGCCAGTGAAAGAAAGCATCATGCATGTTTCTTTCCCTGCTTATTTCTCTGGCCCTCCACCACTGAAAGCCAGTGTAGTGGCTGTTGGGGAATGAGGTGCTCACAGCCTGAGATGGACTGCCTGCATGGTGGGAACTGAAAGCAGTTTCCAAAATGGTGAAACTAAACAGATTGACCAGATGACTCCAAATCTCGGGCAGAACCTGGATCCACTAGCCCAGCCACTTCAAGCCCTCAGGTTGCAAGCCCTATGTCTTTTACTCTTAAAAAGAAGAGACACATGGGATGGTTAGAGTGCAAGAGGAGGATCTGGGAAACCCAGGTTCAAATCCCCACTCTTCCATGGTGGGCCAGTGGCTCTCTCAGACTAACCTTTCTCACAGGGTTGTTGTTGTGAGGGTAAATTGGAGGAAGGGAAAACAATGGCCATTTCCACATGGGCTGAAATTGCGCAAGTTTGGCGAAACAAATTGCTTACCGGCCACCCGCTCGATGTCGTGAGCCACTCTGGGCCCCCATTGGAGGGAAAAGAGTGGTATAACTAGCTAAATAAACTAACTAACTAAAAATTGCTACTACCTCCTCCTGGGGCTGCTGCTGGGAATAAATGCATACTGCTTATTTCTCTGTTTCCAAGTATTTAGTCTGGTCATGGTTGGAGACTTGAGCCTTTGGAACTAGCTGAAGAGTGGTCCCTGGCCCCGGGGAGGCTCGGCTGGCCTCTACCAGGGCCAGGGCCTTTTCGGTCCTGGCCCCAACCTGGTGGAACTCTCTGTCTGAGGACACTCAGGCCCGCCAGGATCTTGTATCATTTAGGCAGGCCTGTAAGACAAAGATGTTCCGCCAGGCATATGGTGGAGGCTAATGTTAGCCCATCATTGCCGAGCCTTCCATCCGTCTCCCTCTACAAGGGGTATGGAGAGTCCACTCCCGCTGGTTGCCCCAAAAGGGGCACAGTATTTTATCCGTTTTTATAATTGATTTTAAGTTGTATTTGAATCAATGTTGTACCTCGCCCTGAGCCCACTTGCGGGGAGGGCGGGTTAAAAATAAAATAAATAAATTAATTAATTAAATAAAAAATTTGCAAAGCTGCTGTATCCCGTGTGCAGGATGCAGTAAACAACGGTCGTCAGTAGACTCTATGTGGCCCGAATGGTTCTTGTTCCAGCTAGCATGAATTATCCAGCTACCTTCCCTTGAGTCATTCTTTTCTAGTCTCTTTTCTTTTCTTAAAAAGCCTTGGGTTCAGGGTCTGCTCCAAGTGCAAAGAGCTTGTCATCACTGACTCCAGATCTTGATGGGCTTGGAATGCCCTTGCCCCAAGGGGCCCTAAAGGGTCAAAGCTACAGTTTGCTTGACAACCTGTTGCATTCTGTTGCATGGAGAAAGGAATCCCAGGCTCTGAGCACTTACACTGTGAACCAGGGAAAGGAATGTAAACTTCATTCTCTTGGAATAAGCATCTGGTACACTCGGGATGGCATTGGACTTCAGTTGGAAGCTTGGGAAGGAAAGCAACAAAAAAAAATCTCCTTCAAAATTCAAGCAAGTTAGGGCCTTTCTTAGATCTAAGGAGTGTGTATATGTGGGTGAACAGATGTTTCATATAGCAGAAAAAGAAACTGGAAGCAGTCCATGAAACGTATGGCTTGTGATGTGAACATGAAAGCATGGCTGCAGCCCAGCTCTATTGAACTGTGGGCAGGTGCTAAGCTTGTCTCCTTAAAAAGATCTGTAAACCCAATACCCTCCCTGTTCTACTTTTGTTGTCCTTTGTATTAGCTGTCCATATGTGTCTTATCATGTTTTGTAACTGAACTTCTGCTAATCAGTCTCTATTATCTTGGCCTGTTGTATCCCATTCCAGACTGGGGTTCCTTGAACTTTTATTTATTTATTTTCTTTTACAGCATTCATATTCCACCTTTCTCAAAAAGACTGGAGGTGGATACCTGAAACCTCGTGATACTCTGCAAAAGGTTTCTGTGGACCTCAGTGCTAAATTTAATCAATGACCGTAGGGCACAAATGAGACACGTGTCACTTTTTTGCCTATCCGATGCGATTTAACTGGTCGTGAAACTCTTTTCTCTCTTTTTATTGCAGTCAGGCTTTCTTCATCAGTAAACGTAGAAAGAAACAGGCCCAGTATGTAGTTTGTATGCTCAGCTTTTTGCAATCAAAATCAGAGGTGTGTAGATTGGTAAACCAAATGCTGCTGTATGCTCCAATGTAACGTTATAAACAACAAACTAATAGCAAACTGTACCTCACAGAAGTGCTTTTGGATCTTGGCCAAATATTGCAGACCCTTTTGATCACTTAACTCATCTGTGTTACTCTTCAGAGCAAGTTTGTTTTCTACAACCAAATGAAGAAAAGTAGGGCAGCATGCTAATATGCATCTGGCATCTGGCTTTAAACAGGATTTAAATTCTGTTAAATCAATTAAGCTTTGCTTCTCCCAGATTCTGGAGAAAGGGCACCTGCATTAAAAAGTACCAGCAGCTTCTCATCAGGGAAAAACAACTCTGAGCAATGGGGAAAGTACAGACTGCAGTGGGTTTCTGGTTCCAAATATTGATGAGTCTTAAAGAACTCTGCCCCCCCCCCCAAAACAGGCTTTGGACCACCACAAACTTACATTTCAATCTTTGAGGCACTCTGCTTTGCAAGGGGATCTATGCTATTCCCCAGTCCAAAGCCTGATTATCAACTGAACTGCTTCAAAGTGGGTTGCCAACCTCCAGGTAGGGCCTGGAGATTTAGAGTTACTGCTGATCTCCAGCCTACAGAGCTGCTTTGGAGGGTGGACTCTATGCAATTATACCCTGCTGCAGTCCCTCCCCAAACTCTACCTCCCCAAACACCACCTGCAAATCTCAAGGAATTTCCCAACCTAGAGTTGGCAACCATAATTGCAGGTTTGAAACTGTAAAAGTTTTTCCTATTACCTTGACACTATCAGGATTAACCCCATGACTTCCCTGCTTATCACCTCTTCCATGACAGCTAAGATACACCCACTGGGTACTTTGGCACCATGCTCTGACCTGGAGACCCCAGGTGAGCCAGATCTCAGAAGCTAAGCAGGGTCAGCCTTGGTTAGTCATTGGATGGGAGACCTCTGATGAAGGCCAGGGTCGCAGAGGCAGGCAATGGCAAACCACCTCTGTTAGTCTCTTGCTATGAAAACCACACCAGGGTTTTCATAGCCATAAGTCAGCTATGACTTAAGGGAACTCTCCACCACCACCACTTTGGCACCACAACTAAACCACAAGTATTGGAAGCTGTAGCCTCAAAAGGGGCCCTTGTTGCACAGAATTTTGGGCATTTTCCTGAAACAATGCTTTTCTGGGGAAAAGCTGGGTTTTGGGAAGCAAACCTGGAGGGAAACAATCTGTATTTACTCCAGCAACAAAATACTTACATGATGAGTGTGGGCTGGTTTCTTTTAAAAGGGGGAGGGGAGTCCTCTGTACACACCACGGGAGCAAAAGGAATTTAAGAAGCTTGACTGTTGAATCATCACACATCATAAAGCCTAGCAACAAACAGAAAGAGGGACTTTCCATAACAGGTCTTGCACTCAAAGCGTAGTGTTTTATGCTTTCTACACATCTGTTGAAGAAAGTAACCATGAATCTAGAAGTGAATTTTTACAGTTAATAATAGCAACGGTGTTTTCCGAAGAACTGTCACATCATGTCAGCCTAACCCATATACATGTTTTTAAAACAAAAAGCCTGTATTATTGATGATTATTAAAAATAACTCTTGCTGCTTTCAGTCTGTTTTGGTTTATTGCAAATAGTCTGTCAAGCCATTTCCTCATTTCGTTTTTTCTGCCAGGTGAAAAGATCCCTGTATTCTTAAGACTTCCTCCTGGCTTTTAAATGATTTATGTTAGTGCAGCGTTAATTGTATTTTTCTGATAGTTCCATATTGTATTTTATACTGTTTTAATTGGATTTTTTTCCATTGTGAATTGCATTGAGAATTTGAGTGAAAAATGGCTCTTAAGTTTATTAAACAAAAAAGTTTGCTTTGTGCTTTGCTGCACAAAGCAAAGGACCACAATTGACAGGGCAGGCATTTACACTTGTAGTGGCATACTGGGGCACTCTCACCAAGAAGCAATTCCTGCAGAAGAGCTGAAAACACTCGAGATATTGGTTATTCCATACAAAGCTCTTCATGGCCTTGGCCCAGCATACCTACGGGACAGCCTCCCTCCCTATGTCCCTTCACAGCAGCTTCGCTCATCAGAACAGGGTCTCTTGCAGGTGCCACCCTGCACATGGGTGAAATCAACAGCAGCCTGTACCTGGGCTTTCTCTGTGGTGGCCCCTACCCTGTGGAATGGCCCATTTGAGGTCACAAGAACGCCCACTATCCTGGCTTTCCACAAATGATGCAAAACCGAATTATTCCAAAAGGCTTTTTTACTTAGGTAAGAGGGAAGTATTGTAGGGAGGGGGTCTCAGATACTTCACTAATGAGTTAGGGACCATAGACTTCATCACTGTGTTGCCTCGCGTATTATTTGTTGCTTTGAATATGCATTCCTATATACTACCTGTGCTTCATGTTATATAGTCAGATCCAGAACTGATTTATGTTGTTTCAGCAATTCTTCAACTTTGTAATAGATCCTTGCAATCAATCAATCAATCAATCAATCAATCAATCAATCAATCAATCAATCAATCAATCAATCAATGGGTTTATTACGGTCACAAGACCAGCCAAGTAAAATACATGCTAATGTTATAGCTTTGTAAAATCCTATGACATTGTTTATGGAAATGTCCTTGATACTGAATGTACTAACCTCACACTATGTAATCCGCCTTGAGTCTCAGTGAGAAAGGTGGACTATAAACGACACAAATAAATAAATTGAAGCTCGGGCAGCTGCTCCCTATCAGCATGACAGTATCTCCCCTGGCTCTTCATACAAAATGACATACCTGCCATATAAAACAGAATTAAGGCATAATTAACTCATGGTATCTGATTACTTGAAATGCTAAAAGATTGGGTTCCTAAATCCATAACCATTTCTTGTTTATTGTTTAAACAAACTTCCCAGAAATGCAGATTATGCTCCAACATAGGCAGGCATAGAATGAAGAGGTACAGCATTGGGGTCAAAGTGAGAGGTGGAAGAATTTTGAAAAATATTTGGCGAGGGGACATGTTTCAATGCTTGGCAGGAGGTCCCAGATTCTATCCCTGGAATTCCAGTTTTTAAAAAATCTGGTAGTAGGTGATGTGAATGGGCCTTCACCTGAGACCCTGGAGAGCCACTGCCAGTTTGAGCAGACAGTACGTACCTGGATGGATCAAGGATCTGATGCCATAGAAGGAAGCTTCATGTACGGTTGCCAACTCCAGGTTAGAAGATTCCTGGAGATATGGGAGGTGGAGGCGGGGGGGGGAGGCAAGTTTTAAGGAAAGGGAGGGGCTTAAATGGGGTTTAATGCCATAGAGTCCCTCCTCCAAACCAGCCATTTTCTTCAACATAGGGTTGCCAGCCTCCAGGTGGCAACTGGAGATCTCCTGGAATTACCAGTGATCTCCAACTAACAGAGAAAATGGTTGTTTCAGAGGGTGGACTCAGTTGAGGTGCCTCCCCTCCCCAAATCCCATTCTATTTATTATTTCATTAGACTTTTATTCCACCCTCCCGCAAGCGAGTTCAGGGCGGATCACATCATTTAAAACACTGTAGCACGATTACATGCACTTTCCATAAAATCAAGAAAACAGTATAAAATTCAATCAATCAGTTTTCCTACAAAATATTTTTTCATACAAAAAAATCCTCTCCAGGCTCCACCTCCAAAATCTTCAGGAATTTCCCAACCTGGAGCTGGCAACCCGACCTCCCTCTCTGGCACTGATCTCTTTCCTCTGGAGATCAGTTGTCATTCCAGGAGGTCTCCAGGCCCTACCTGGAGGTTGGCAAATGTGACAGAAACTCTTAAAAGAGGTCCAGAGGAGTTAGCCGTGTTAGTCTGTAGTAGCAAAATCAAAAAGAGTCCAGTAGCACCTTTAAGACTAACCAATTTTATTGTAGCATAAGCTTTCGAGAATCAAGTTCTCTTCATCAGATGCATGATCCGAACTGGTCAAATACAGAAGAGGAGGGGAGAGAGGGGAGAAAGAAGGGGACATATATCACAAGGTGGATACATTCCCCTAGTTCCCAAGAAATTAATTTTTTTTAAAAATTAAAAGACACCAGGAACAATCCTGAGGCCTACTCAGAAGTAAATCCCTCACAATAAGCAGAGAAAGCGCCTCCCCACCCCCTACTTCATACTTGGACAGGCTAGTGCGCACGCGCGATTTCTAAACCGGCGCGCGCCCTCGGCGGCGGTTAGACTTCACCCAGTCTGGTGGGCGGGGCTTCTCCGCCTTCTCTAATCCCGCCTCCTTCGCGGAACGGCGTCAACTGTCACGGGCGTCTTTCAAAACTGCCCAATGGAGACAGGACTGAGGGGGAGAGGGAGAGGAATAGGTTAGGCGGCTCAGCCTCGCGCGGCTCTCCCGATGCTGATTGGATAGGGGCGTCGTGGCTCCGCCCACCAAAATGGCGGCGCCCATTGCTGAGGGGAAGCGTTCCAGAGGCTGCAACGGGAGGACGGGAGCGGGAGGCTGATGTGAGGGGGCTGTCTGCCTTCCTCCCTTCTCTCCTCTACAAGAAGAGAGGTCGGAGCGGCCATTTCCGAGGCGAGCAGCTGAGGGAGCCCCCTCCCCCCCTTGGGGGAAAGAGGGGGGCGAGGTGACTCCCTTCCCATAGACTGTTCTTCATTATAAGGTGATTTTCCAAAGCTCTCTCAGGGCCTCCCTCAGTGGGAGGGGATTCTAGTGGGGCCTCCCACCCCTCTCCCATGCTCAAGCCACACGGTACTCATTTGGGGAAGGGTTGCCAAACTCCAGGTTGGGGGGGGGGGCTGGAGAGCTCCCGGAATTATAACTGCTCCCCGTGCCACAAAGATCGATTCCGTTGGAGAGAAATGGCTGCTTTGAAGGGTGGACCCTGTGGCATTAATACCCAACTGAGGTCTCTCCCTGAACCCTGTTCTCTCCAGACGCTACTCCCAGATCTCCAGGAATTTCCCAACCCAGATTTGGCAACTCAAAGAACATGATTGTTTTGGAGGACGGACTCTATGCCATCACACCTGACTGAGCTCCATCTCCTCTCTAAACTCTGCCATCCCCAGGCTCCACCCCACAAATCTCCAGGAATTTACCAGCCTGCAGTTGGCAACCCTGTTTGGGGGATTATGTCCAAGGGACTCCACCTATTAGCCTTCTGTTAAAACATATAACAGAAACCGTGTCCGATTTCTATAGAAGACTATTGGGAATAACTCACTGAGGTCTTTTATCTCCCCTATAATAGATCCCTTTCCCCATTAAAAGAGTAAGATTTGGGTCCTCTGGTGCCTTAAAGATTCCATTAAAAGCTCCTTAACCATGCCCCCTTCAGTGCTGTTTCTTAACTGAAAAATGCTCTCATCACCTGTTTATTTGGATCTTAACAAACCAAAAGATTTGTGGGTGGCCTTTCTTCTGTTAAAATCGTGGTATTTGGGGATCAGTCTCTCTTAGCTTTCAGTGGGAGGCTAGTGTGTAGTCTCTTGTTGAACTCTAGAGATAGATAATCATTGGGGTTCTTGTGGGTAAGCAACACCCTCTCCCGACTTGGGTTTCAGTAGAACGAAAAGAGGGCAAACCCAAAGACCAAGGAGGTATAGCCATCATAGTCTTTTCACATTTAGCAGCCAGAACATGCCTTAATTTCATAAAAGTATCTAGGCTGTTCGGGCTTTCCCTCCCAGCAGCCCTTTGGGAAGCATTTCTGTCCTCTTCAGTTCTCCTTCAACATAGTTGCTCTCATCTTTGCCAGCTCTTCATTCTGGAGCCCAGCCATGGATCTTGTGTTCCTGATTATCAATGGTGTGGGGATGATTTTGGACCTCCTGGTCATCCTGCTAGACATCAACTTCTTCCTTGTTTCCACATTGGTTTCGATCCTGCTCTGGCTCATCGCGTTTGTTTACAACTTGCCCAATGCCTTGGTGGGCTGTATGATCCACTGCTGGAATGGGATTGTGTTGTTCTTGCTGTGTGTTGCTGAGGCATTGTATTACCTGACTCTGGGCTCTGTACATGCCATCTTCAACTTGCTGCGTAGTTTATGCTCCAGCATGGAAAGCCTGAAAGTAGTGGGGCACCTGTTTACTCACCTGATGTTAAGAAGCAAGGAAGTGATGCACCGAGGTCTCTGGAACCTGGTTGGATCTGGCCAGTCATTTCTGAGGCAGGTGTGTGAAGTGTGCACCATTGCCATGAGCCTTGTGGCTTACTTTATCAACAGTATCATCAACATCTGCCTCATTGGGACCCAGAACCTTTTCTCCCTGGGGCTGATCCTTTGGGAAACGATCGTTAGCCCCTTCCTGAGTGTCACAGACATTTTTGCTGCCTTTCTTGCACGTTTGTCCAGCAGTGCCATTGCTATATCCATCCTCCTCTGGTCTCCTTGCCAACTGGCTTTTGAACTCCTTGCCTCCATGAGCAAGCTGTTGATTAATGTTTTCTTCCTCAACCTTTATGGATTGGTGTTGCTCTCGGGGCTGGTTGCTGCCTGCACCTTAACTCTCAACCCTCAGTTGACATGGACATTGGTGGACCAGGTGTCTGGCTATTTGAATGCTATGCCTTCCTACCACCGGCTGCGCAGGGACTTGTACCACCTCTACCAAGTTGTACTGTTATCATTGGAGATGGTCCTGAGCTTGCAAGCTTGGCGCAGGTTGGCAGATTGGGGTCTCCAGATGGCTAACTGGAACAGAGGTGGCAGGGGAGCAAACCACCGTGGGGATCAACGGCAAGAATGGCAACCATTCTTGGCCTATCTTCTAAGGCTACCTCCTCTTGGGGTAGGTCATCCAAGACGACAAGGGTTATCTGCAGCCACTCAGCAGGCTGCAGTTCCAGCCCGCCAAGCACAGCAGTTAGCAGCCCGAGGCAGTGGAAACCAGCATAGAATAGACAGTGATCTGGGATCAGCTGCACAGCGGAGCATGCTGACTGGGCAGCAGCCCCAGCCTCAAAGCAAAGGTCCAAGCACTTCACATCCCAAACCTGCAACGAAAGAGCAGCTGAATGCTCTGGAGGAAGACAGTGACCCGTGGCTTCTTCTGAAAGAGCAAGAAGAACGGAAGAAGTGTGTTATTTGCCAGGACCAAACAAAGACAGTCTTGCTGCTTCCCTGCCGCCACCTTTGCCTCTGTGAAGAATGTACTGAAATCTTGCTGCAGCAGGCCACATACCAGCGCAATTGCCCACTCTGCCGTCAGATGATCCTGCAGACTCTCAATGTCTACCTGTAAGCTCCACTGGGGATAACTTTATCTACATTCCACCAGACTTTCCGGGCACATAGAGTGGTGTCTCTAGCCTTTGCGCTCACGGCTTTCAACACCAGCTGACAGAGAACAGCTCCCTGCTGATACTTAGTGGCAGCATTAGCTACTCTTTTTATTTCCAAAGAACTTTTATAACCATTGGAACATGGAAAATGTTATGAATGTTTTCTCTGTTTCTGTTTCTGTTTGTTTGTTGCTGCTGTCAGGAAGCACAGTAATCATTTGAAACCCCACTATTACGAGGTGTGCTGAATTTTTTTAGTTGAGCCATCAAGTTGAATGTTGAGAAGTGAGGCTTAAAAAATCCACCAGAGATCTGACGAGCACATGTGTAGATTCACCTGGTAAGGAATAACCTGTTACAAGGGAGCAGCTGCTGAAATTCTAGGTATTATGGGGTCTCTGTAAGCTAGAGCCTAGAGCAAAGTTTTCGACACTAGACTTGATTGATCAACATGTTTGCAAAAAAAAAAAAAAATCAGGATAATTCTTCCACAGAGGAGGATGTTCTTTAGCTCACATTAGCAGAGACGATGCATTGCAGTGTCTCCTTTCAAGAAGCGTGGCCAGTGTTTTAGGTCTCAGGACCACTGAACATCTTCTGGATGTCTGGTTTTTAAACTGTTCAGGTGAATAACTTTTTCCTTTCCAGATTTGTTGTGTCCATTTGTTTGGAGCTTCAAGATCCACAAAAAGGCAAACTGGACACCAAAGTGCAACTGTGGAGCGCACACACACACACACACACACACACACAGCTCCCCGAGTCATGTCATGGGGACTTAGGTCAGAATACCGTTGCATCCACTGGCATGTAACTTCCACAAATCACTATGCAAAACGATGACATTCCAGCATTGTTGCACAACTGAACTATTTGCTTTTTGTTCTGTTTATGGTTAAGCTGGGGGGGGGGGTGCTGATACGACAGTTGTATTTTGTTTGCTAACAGATGAAAATGTCCCTGTTAAATAGCTCCAGAGACTGAATTGTTTGGTCTCAGGTGTTTGTGAAGCAAGCCAGCAAAAAAAGCTGAATTGTGACTTTTTGTCTGGGTTGGATTTGAGCAGGCTGGTAACCTCATTAGTAAACACAGGCTCTAGATCCTATCGCTTAAGTTCCCAAGGCTAAACTATGCATTCTCTCAGAAACAAGTGCAGCTCCTTGCTTAAGGTAAACGGACTGCCCTGGACGAATGAAAGGACATAGGCCAGAGTGGTTTGTTGTGCCAGTGTTCATGGCACCAGAAAAAAACTTTGGGCTTCTTTCTTTCTAGAGCCACCATCACCCATTTTTAGAAATCAGGCAGCCAATGCTAGTCCAAAAATTCAGGAGCCCGATAGGTCACTGCTGTTCACCTGCGCCTCTTGTGTGAGTCAAGAAGGTGAGCCAGAAAGGTGGTAGTTGACCTTGCTGCCAGGAGCCACTGGTTTTCTTATTGTTTAACTTGGAAAGTGAAATTTGAGAAATGCAACAACATGATGAGGAATTTTGTTTCTGTTTGGTTACTAAATGATTGATGAAAGTTCATATTGTAAATTGAGTTCCTCCTTTGGCTGGAGAGATTTGTGCAGCCTGGTTTGTTTGGCAGGGTTTTTTTCTGTGATGTATCATGAGTTGCTAAATTTCAGCATCTTTCAAGCTTTTAATAGCATGAGCACATGGATGGCACACCAGGCTTCAACGGGCTTGCTTGGAAACAGGCCCTGTTGGTTTAACTTTTGAGTAAGCAAACTGAAGGTCAGGCTTTCTCCCTCTGTGCAAGTAACATGCAGAAGCAGTTGGAAGGTCGGGCCACCTCTGCCATGTGACACGCTTGGGTGATGCATGTGGAAGCTCTTCATGTTGCTTCATGTGTAACTTTCATGCAAAAATGCTTCAGGTGCTAAACTTTGTTTTGCAGAGCAAGAGCAAAAGAGAAATCTTGAAGTAGGTTTCCAGGTTTCTTGAAAACAAGAGCTCCTATGTTAGCGCAGCACATTCCCTGAGAGGTCTGTTGCTAAGACTTTTAAAAGCAAGGTTTTAAGGGCTATCATTTGTGCCAGTTGAAAGTGGGGAAGAAATGGCTCCATGTTGGGGACGGTCACATTTAAAATCCATTAACAAAAGAAGCTGTTGGAAAAAGTAATAAATCAAGTTTTACCCATGTTTGTATCCATGTTGCAGAAGGCTAGGAGACTCCCTGGGCCTTTTCAAGGTCTCTTGGCCAGTCCTGCAAGACCTAATACGTATAAAATTTTAAATAGTTTTTTTAAAAATCCAGGGTACTGTTCTTTTGACACATTCCAAATGTTCCTCTCTTTTTTTACTGAATCAGAGCAGCCAGCTTAATTTCTCATTTACATTTTAAATCCAGGGAATATTTAAACCCCCACTAAAATCTTGTGTTTTTTAAAAAAACGTAGTGAGTCTTCTGCAATTTGGTCTTTGCTTTCTATTCAGTTTCAAAACAAAGGATCAGCTCATCACAGTAGTGCTGAATTGTGAGTGTTTGCTGAACTTTTTGAAGTAAGGGCAAGCTGAAATGCCTTGGCCATGTGTGGGACTGCATGCTGCCAAAGACTTGATAGCTGGAAGAACTGATTTGAGCAAATAACTGAGTGCCTTATTTGTGAAAGAGTGCAAAAGGTGGCTTAACTACAAAACTAGCCAATTTGAGCGTGCATGGGGTGGGGGGTGGGTGTATTTACCAAGGTGTGCCAGATCAAGAAATTGCTAAAGGGCAGGTCTGATCTTCACATGTGATGGAATGAGATAAATCTGAATTGACTGAGTGAACTGAACAGGAAAAGGGAGGGGAAGCATTTTGAAATGTTCTCTCACGTAAAATGCGCCTTCCAAGTTTAAAAGACTAGCACCCTAAGGAGAGAACTTCTAGCCTCCTCCTTTCTGTGCTAGTTTGTAACTTGCCAAGAGGTTTAGTTTTTGCTTTTAACATGAGAGAGTATTCAGTAATATGTTGTTATCCCCCCTAACCCAACACACAGTGCATTCTGAAGTGGTACATTCCTTTTTCACTCATCAGGACTACCACCAAGTTCTCTCAGTTGCATGCATAGACCTGGCCTTGATATTCTCCTGTAACTTCTATGCTGATCTACGGCAAGGATCAAGGAAAACTGGGGAAGAGAGCAACTGAGTACAAAACACTATGCAATTCTCCCTCCCATCTGCCTCAGAGAAATGTTATTTCAGCTCTTCAAATCAGTTTTTTAGACCTCCGGATAATTGCCAGCCACTGGGAGTGGAGAAAGAAGAGAGAGAGATGGTTGGAAGGCAGCGGTTGGGCCTGGTCTTTGAACAGTTAGCTGCTCCTTTCTGGTTTGTGCCTTGTTAAGCTGTTAGACATTCTGGTCCTCTTTCTGGGTTTTATTTTTACAAAAATACAAGATTTGCTTTAGAGAATACATTTTCTTATCTTGCTCCTGCTGTGCCCTCTCCTCACAATTCTTGATTGAAATTGCCCACCGCCAGCCTCTGGAGGGGTTGTGTCTTCGCTTGTGTGAGAATGGCATAGTCTGTTCTTTGCTCTCTGTAAATGATTATTTGGAAATTAAAAGTATCCATTTTCACAAAATTGATTCTGCCCTCTTGTTAAGCAAGATAACAACATTCCCTGCCTCACTTGCACACACCTGTGAGCTCATCTTACATACACTGAGTTTACTTGCTTATCAAAAAACAAGGTAGCTGGGGAGGGGGGAGAATGCAAACCGAAGACATTGGGCTCAGATCTCAGCTAGGGTCACTTGATGAGCCTTGGCGTGTTCATGTCTTGGCACGTTTCTGTATGTTGGTGATGGGTTAGAAGAAGTAATGGGAGCCTCTACAAGCAATGCAATGTGTCCTTTATATCCCCTAATCTTATATATTCAGGATATCATTTTATGCATAAGGTACCAGATTCATAATAGAAAGCCTAGGCCCGTTTTATCTTCAGGAGGACCAGCATTTATTATCCTTTCAGGTATTCTTATGCTATAGTATTTTCCATATGCCGATCTTATCCTTCCCCTACCGGGTGAGGTGAGCTGCTTGTCTGTATTCTGACTTGGGGCTGCCTTGAGTTGAATTTCAGCATTTTTACGAATGAGAGTCCTTATGAAGCACAACTGGAATCCAGCCAGACTAGATCATTGTGGTCTCCCTGTCAGCCAGTGTGATTATCGCTGCGGCTGAATTTCATGAAGAAGCTTAAATCAAGTGACTTCCTCACCATGGAATTCTCCACTGCCGGAAGACAGCCAAGCAGATTTCCAAAGCAAGCTGGGAAAATGTTGAAGAATTAAACATGCATCTAGATTTTCTTTTTTAAAAAAAGCTTTTTGTTTGCAACACTTAGAGCGATTTACAATTAATAATAATTTCCAATGTTTAGTAATATATATTACCTTATAGAAACCCTCTAATGTAAGTTAATATCATCTATCACATTTTTACCCTGTTCTTCCTCCAGGTTGCTCAGGGCAATGCACATGGTGCTCAGCATCACAATATTATCCTTACACCACCTGTGTGAGGTGGGTTAGGTTGAGGGCCTATTGTCACCCTGTAAACTTCATGGTCAAAGGGGAATTTGAACCTGGATCTCTCTGGTTCTTGTTTAACCACTACAGCACATTGCTGCCCCCCCCCCCCCCCATCTCATGCCACCATTGAGCGGCAGAAGGCTGCAGGAGGCCACCTATAGAGTCCCGGGTAAAGGCAAGGTCTGAATCAAGGACTTCCTGTTTCAGAGCAAACTTTATGTGAAATTTAAATGTAATAAAGACCCAACTTTAAAAAACAAACTGAAAAGTAGCCTCAGGAAGCAGCAGTTCAAAGTGCTATGTGAATAGTGAAATCAACCCTTTTGTTAAGAATCACCCTAGAAGATGAATTTTTATTTCTATGAGAGGTTTTGGTCCCAATTTAAATCGGAGGTAAAGAGCTGTCCTTGCAAATATGAATTTATTTTACTTCATTTATAGCAGGCCTTTCTTTCCAATGATCACCAAAGCAGCTTACAGCATTCTCTTCCATTGTATCCTTACAACAACCTTGTGAGGGAGGATAGGCTGAGAGAGACTGATTGACCTAAGGTCCCCTAGCAAGTTTCCATGGCACAGTGGGGATTCCAGCTTGGGTCTCCCAGAGCCTAGTCTGACACTACCACTACACCACACTGCATGGACTGCTGCAACCCCTGCAAAGTTATGACACATGCTGAGCTTGCATGCCAGCTTTCTGTAGCCCTTGCAGATACTGTGCTGGTGTGTTAACTGAGCACGTGTAACTGCTTTGCCAGTGTTTCAGCATGGTACAAATGAGACACTGGGACTGTGTGAAGTTGCACAGGTAAGCTCTTTCCAGCATCCACATTTAAATTGGGCCCTAGATGCATATTTGCCAGAATAAAACCATCTGACCAGGCAGAAAAGCAACGAGAGAGGGAGAGATTGAATGTATGAATCATCCACAGAGGAAGGATTAAGCAGTCTCCTTCTGATCAAAATTGCAGCCCCCTGTGGTTACTTTTCATATAAAACAAAGAAGTTGGGAGTTTTGTTGTGCATGCGCTGCTGCTTGTCTTAGTCACTTAGTTACATTACTGTAAAAGCAAATAAAATACTGCAGCCGAAACATAAAACCATGTTAGGGTCACTGAAATCCAGGCTTTTAAAGTATTTAAATAAATGCATTTTCTTTACCTGCCTCTAGGCCTCTAGTGAGGAAAGAACCAGACAGACATCTGCAGGCAATGCATTTTAAAGGCTGGGTTGCACTATGGAGACAGTGAAACGGTAGGCTTGATTAATGAGCCACATAATGCATCTAAAGTATGATTATGTATGTACGCATGTCCTCTCAAATCACAACTGCCTTATGGTAACCCCAGCAAGGGGCTTTCAAGGGAAGCGAGAAGCAGAGGTGGTTTGCGATTGCCTTCCTCCGTAGAGCCTTCCTATATAGTCTCCCATCTCATCCAAGTGCTTCTGAGATCTGATGAAATCGAGCTATATCATGCTGCTTTCCCAAAGTGTGATTAGGCTGTCTAAAAAAATCTCAGATCTTTTTCATGCAAGTTTCTAGACTCATGGTTCCAGAGAATAGTTTGAACTTGAGTGATTGATTGGAGATGGGGTGGGGGGAGTGGAGATGGGTTGTATTCTGTCATTTAAGCAGATTTAAATGAAAATAGCGTACAGGAACCCGATGGGAGGCTTTTGTGGTGTTCCCACAATCCTGCCTACTCTCAACTTTGCTTCCCTAGTGTCCTATTATCTAGCCCTTGTTGAAACATAACTTAGTCTATGTAAAAACTCAAATATCATGAATGCATTCAGTTTCAAGAAATAAAAAATGCGAGTAATTCAGAAATGTGCAGAATATGCCAAATAGTAACTAAAACGGGTTTTCATTTGTGGCCCTCTGGGAAACAGGAATTAGGCCCCAGAAAAACACTTTGAGAGTGGCGATTTCAATGTATCTTTAATTATAACTGATCTGCAGTCTGCAATGGGAAACAAGACTGTTTTCCCTTTCAAGCTCTCATACATCTTCCTTAAAGTCTTGTGATCTGGTGCTGAGATAACAGCTTTGTGGAAATTTCCTAGGATGGACAGCGCAGATGTAGATGTTTATCCATGCAGAATCATGGAAGAGCACACAACAGGCCTCTCAGAAACCCAAGCAGCAACAACAGTCCTGTGACACCTTCGGACTGGCCGATTTATTGGGGCTTAGTGTGCCATGAGCTACAACTCATCTCCACAGATAGCTGGAAGGGAAAACACATGGACTACAATCAGATTTAACAAAGTGGGCTCTAGCCTATGAATGCTAAAGCCCTCTTAAGTCTGTGAGTTGTTAAGGTGCTTTGAAGGTGAATCTTGAAGGCTTTCTGCAGCATACTAACACAGCTGGCCTTCTGCAATGAGAAAGCGCAGGCTGAAAATTGCAGTCGTGAGTCACCTTGTGAAATTCAAAGGTCTCTGTTAATTCTTCTCTCTAATCCAAAATAAAGTATGTGGCCAGACTGTTGCATATCCTGCCCATATATGCATCGACACGGAATCCCTGATAACAATCCTGATAGAAGCTGGGGAAGAGCACCAGGGAAGCAGGGTCTGAAGTCATGTCACCCACTAGACTATCCAAAGAATGGTAACCCCTGGACTTCTCTGGGCCTTGACCACTGACTGATCCCAGCTCCCAATTGTGTACACAGAAGGTCAACCTGCAATAAAAGAATCAGATAAAGCCGGCTGAAGAGTGTCTGCTCTCCTGAAAGCCAGCTCCCCCAACACCAGATGTGCCTCCAGAAAAAGCACCAAGAATTTGAGCCACAGATAAGAGTGTGCTCACATGAGCCTTCTAAGGCACATTTAAGGAGTGTCTGTATACCCGGTGTTAACAGGTTCACTGTGCAGTGTAGTTTGTGTACAAGAGATGGTTAGAAATGCTTAGGCCTAGGAGGGTTTTTCTTTACCTGCCTCCCCCTATCAGCGGTGGACATGCAGGTGATATCCCACAAAGGGTAAAAATTCAAGGGGCAGTAGAGACAAAAGGAACAGTATAAACTTTTTTTTGTTTTGGCCCAGGCTGATTCATCTAATGGATTCTTCTAATAGTATTTACCCACTGACTTCATAGGGCAGAAGCGTTCATGGGTGTGGAGTGGGGGGATGAGATACCTACCAAGTTGGGAAATTTTGCAACGTGAGATTTAACCTGTGCAAACTCTCTTGATTTTTTTTTGTCTAGGCCTCTCCAGAGACCTACTTGAGGCAGTTAGCAATAAAAGTTGAAACAGAAATATCTCCCCCTCCAAATCAGAAATATTTCACTAAAACTAATCCCGCCCATGATAAAACGGTCACAGGCTGTAATCAGCTGTCAGTATAGGCACTGAAACTTCCACAGAATAATGACATCAGATATCATAAAGAGGTTAGCCTGGGATCTTCTGCATGCCTACCGGATGCTCTGTCTTTAAACCGTGACCCTTCCCCCAATGCACCTCCCCCACTTCCGACCAGGACGCTAGTCTCTTGAGAGGGTTCTATGTTCTTTCCCCCAAAGGCGCAGTTTCATAACTCACTGGGTATGCAGGGGTGCTATTTCTTTATAGCAGGGACTGTTCCCCCCGCACAAGAAGACAGAGGGGTCAAGCAGCTTTGTGTTTAAGAAAACAAAGCAAAGAAGGAAAACCATTCCCTTCAATAAAGTTTCACAAGCAGGTGTCCCATGAGAGTCATAGGGGTGGAATTCCCCCCCCCCCCACACTTCCTACCTGGCTGCCTCAACTGGTGGCAGCATTTACTGCCACTGCAGGCTGCCTGACTCCAGGTTTAGTACAGTGACAGCGGCTCCCCCCCCCTTCATGTTCGCCATCTCGGCAAGGGCAATGGTGGTATTTCCTCCCAGCTGACCCTGATTTGGATGGCAGTGGTGGCTCCCTTCCATGGTTGCTGCATCAATGGGGGTGTCAATGGTGTTTTCCCCAACCCATCCCACCAGGCCCCTTTTAGAGTCCACTAAGCTTTGCTGCTGTGGTCACGGCATCTCATCCATGCCCATCTGACTGTTTGCCACCTCAGTGGAGGCAGCGGCGCTCCTCCTACCCTGCACAGGTGACCCATTTAACAATCTCCAACCCATGCTTAGAAGCCCCTCCCCCCCAGACCCTCCTGATCATACTGCCTGCCAGCCTTGCATGGCTTCACTTGGCTGGTCTATTTGAATGCAGCAAAGATGGCGGCAGTTGCACTAGCACAGACGGAAGTAACGCTGCATTTAAACCCCCTAACGTATTTTTTCAGACTTTTCTGCAAACCTGGAGGGTTCCCTCAAGTTTGCAGAACCATCTGGTTCGAAGCTAAATGATCCCAATTCTTGGGGTTTTGGCATGCCATGAAATTGAAAAAGAAAACCCCACAGATCACTCCCTGTCCTTCCTTACACCCATGTCCCACTGTAAGGTAGATGGGTCTTGTGCAGGTTTACGTGCACCCAGTGTCAAACGCACTCACAGATTCAGGGACTTATTGGCCCTTGAACTTCCTGGCAAAGTTCCCAGTGGGCCTCTGCTTGCCATAGGTGCCTGGTGGCTCATGCTTATCTCTTGCTGGGAACGCTCTGTAGAAGAGGTTGCCGTGAGTCAGTTGCAGCTCTGACGCTGCTTGCTGCTGGGCCTTTTTAATGTCCCAAACCGCCTCAAGTGTGCCCAAGAGTCCTGCTTGAGGAACAGGCAGCCAATTCCAATAAGGCCGCCTCAGTTTTAAAATGAGCCTCCTCATCACTTTTCTCATAATCTGGATAAAAATGAATACGTACTATGTGGGGAATGACTGAATCAATCAGTTCTGGTGATTCTGGGTGGGGGAAAGAAGAATGGATGAATTGATGGGACACTTGACCCTTTTGTTGGCAGTGATGAATGCCCTGGCGTCAGGACGCAAAGCGGAGGAAGGCAGAGGAAATGCTCTTGCCACTAGTGAATCACCAGTGTGGGTCTTTGGTGCTGTCGGGAAGAAGAATGCCTTTCTAAAATGCCCCTTTTATTCTTCAGGGCTCGTTATATTTTGTGTAAGGGGGAGATGCTGCATTCTGAAAGATCCATCTGCCCACAAGGAGACATGCAGCCTGCGGTTTACTCATTGCCTTGCTGTTAAAAGCAAGTAATTAGGAAGAAAGGGGGGGGGGGAAGCAATAGACACAGTTCCTGACTGGGGAAGATGGAAGAGTTATTGACAGCCATACTTCCTTGCTAATGCCGCCAAGTATCAGCCAGCCTGCCTCTCAACCTGCTGATCAGGCGGGTATTGCAAATGGACCTTGAAGGATGCATCCAGAAGGGAGAAGGGAATATTCCTGAGATGTGGGCCTGGAAGGTGGAGGGGTATGTGGCAAGGCTTGGAAGGAGACAAGGCTGTGCTCCTTGCCTCCTCTACTACACATGTGCTGACACTCCGGCATAACTCACTGTAGCAGAGCTGGAGCCATTCAAGCATCTGTGTGGTGGATCTCATAGAGCATGAAGTGCTCTTCTGTAGTAGCGGAGCAGCTCCTTGTGAGCATTGCTTTTCCTCAAGAGGCTGCCCAGAGCACTCCTACCTCCGGCATTTGAGAGGAAAGAAAGGTGTGTGAGTGGGGGGCGGAGGCGCTTGATTAATTATTAACAATTTCCATTTCTACTTCACTTCCCAGCAAGGCTCTCAAAAGTAGCTTTCAAAGTATAGCTTAGAGGTAGCTTTCAGAACTGATGAAGAATATGGACAGAAAGATCTGTCAACTGTCTTTAGAAGGACATGAAAGCTGGACAGAGCCTTTGCCTGCAGAGGAAGTGTACTGTACCTCTGAACATGAAATGCTCATGAGAAGCAATGTGTGTGTGCTGGTTTCCTGCCCTGGCGTGCAAGCATTTAGAGGCATCCGGTTGTATGATCTTGGAAACAGAGTCTGGACTAGGTGGCCCTTTGCTCTGGTCAGCCAAGCTGTTCCGATGTTCCCAAGTGAGAGGGAGGTACCAAGGTTAACAAAAAGTCAGGTTCAGATTGTGGGCTGGTTTGTAATTTGCGCTAGTTAATTTTCACTCCTGGTTGGATCCATTCTTTCAGATGAAAAGAGCCAGTGTGGCGTAGTGATCAGAGTGGTGGATTAAGTTTTGGGAGTCCGGGGTTCAAATTCCCGCTCAGCCACCAGAGGATTTTGTGCCAGACACTCTTTCTTGGCTTAATATGCCTCACAAGGTTGTTATGAGGATAAAATGGAGTGAGGGAGAACCATGTATGCTGACCTCAGCTCCTTGGAAGAAGAGGAGAATAGAAATGTGACTAATAGGATCCAATGGGAAACTCATTTTGGGGTGTAATTTTTAATTTCCCATTCAGTTGGGAAATGCAGCATTAAAGGATGAGAGAAAGGAAAGGAAACTTCACTGTCTAATATGACAATCAATCACACACTTGCAGCTAAGTCATTAGCAACAGGGAAAAGCAATGCAAAGTTCAAAAGATTCCAGATCCATTACTAAACGAATTCCCCAGGAGTGTAAATGATCTGTGCTAGTAGTACAGAGGCAAATTGAAATTCATCTCTGCTCCAGATTATGATGAGCCAGTCAATTCTGATAGCCATCCCAGGGCCACAAAGAGGATGCAATGACTAGTAGAAAATAGAAACTCTGAATACAAAAAGACCTGTTAAATGACCTGTTTGGTGGGCAAATTAATAAATTGTTCAGTTGGACAACATCCCTGCTACATACAAATGGCCAGATGCTGAGTCACTCTCTCTTTATCTCAGCCTCTCTTGCCTCAATAACCAGACAGTGAGAAACTGGAATGAGCTATCAGACTAAAAGGTTTCCATTCACACCCAAATGTTGGAAATTTGTTTGGATTCAGGACACTCCCAATATCCATGCCAAGGTTGTGTCAGATCTTTATCAGTAAATCTCTTTCTGCTCCTCTCTAGGCCCATCTTCAGTCAGTAAAGCACTTCCCCTAATTCTAGATGTGGGACAGTATTTGGGGAGTGTATGTCTGATAGTATTAACCCTAATTGTAAGATAAAGGTAATCTCCTGGAGTTGGGATATAAAAAAATACAGGCACCCAGTTGCCACTGACATAGGAAACAGGAATTCTAGCAACTGATGTCCAGGTTGCTGAAAAGAGCACTAAAAGATGAATTGTTCTCCCCATATGTGCTGCTGTGGGTAAAGGAGTAGACAGCAGAACACGTTTAGCATACAGAGGATTCCAGGTTTAGTCTGTGGCTTTTCTTGGTAAAGATCTTTCTTCTTCTGGAAACCCTGGAGAAGCACTGCTAGCCATAATCGACAGTGCTGAATTAGGCGCGCCAGTGCGCTGGCTCTGTAAGGCAGCTTCATGTCTGCAGGATCTGGGCACCTCCTCCTCTTCCTGGAATGTAGGGCTTCCCCTGGCACCCCTCTAGAACCTCTGCCTGTGGCTCAGCTTTGCCAGAAATGAAGTGGAGCAGATAGTACAACTGGCTGCAACAGAGCTGGCTGGAAGGAGGAGAAGGTCCCCACCTTTGTCCAACACAATCAGGTCTTTCATATTTCCCTCCAAGCTGGCACTTAGGAAATGGAGGTTTGCTGGCTTTCTAAACCGTTTGCTCCATTGGTCAAGGCCCATCTCTTTTTAACGGCTGCTGGATATGCCCCAGAGCTGAAACCAGATATCAAAACTAGGTCATAGTGCTAAACCCCAATGTCAGCTGGTCAGCAGCACTATGGAAGTATAGAAAGCAAGAGTCTACCAAAGGATTTCGAGCACAAGGAATATTTGCTGCTTCTAAAATGCACTATCTGGACTCATCTCAGTTGCTGACCGCTTCATGACGTGGCTCCCCCTGGGGTCTCCCATCCACTGCCCTGCCAAGCTGGCACCCTGTACAGAAAGGTGAAAGTATACACTTCCGAAATCAGGACACTCAAATGAGGCAGGCCCAGGAGGCTTCTCTCAGTCATTACCCATCCACCCCAATCACAGACTCCACATTGCTGGAAAAGAAAGACCTTGCTTCCATGTGAATCAAAGGGGGGCTGATTCACCTCCTGTCCCCCTAAGCCTTCCTTCCTCTTTTGCACACACACCCAGTCCTTTGTCTGGTCAGATCTGAGCTGCGTACCCTGGAGAAAAGGGGGTCAAGCCCAGGTGGCAGCTTTAATGAGGAAGGGAATGATTTTACAGCAGGTTAGCCCCCCAGCCAGGAAAAAGGAGGAAAGCAGTGACATGATCCCCCCCCCCTGCGGCCTTCTCTCCGCATCTCTCTCCTGTCTAGAAATCAGCTGGTCCCAGATGCCAGACCCCCAAGCTGGGGAATAAACTAATGAGGCAGCCCACAGACAGTCACAAAGCAGCTGAGACCGCTGGCTTAAGCGAAGGAGTCAAATTCCATTTGCAGTAAAATGCATGTGGTTCCGTGCGCCTAGAGTAAGCCCACTGGCTTTCTCAAATGGAGCAACGGAGGAGGTCTCTTAAATCAGGGGACCATGCATGGCTGTCCTGGCAGGCTTAAAAATAAAACTCTTCTGGGCTGCATCTAAGAGGAAGGTATACTGCGTCTGAACATAGGATTTCCATTTTAAAGATGGCTTCACAACTGTGCTCCTTTAATTTTGTCAAACGGGCAATGCCTATTAATTTCATAGGGGCTTGAGCTGAAGAAATTCTCCATGGATTATGCCTTATGAGATCCGATATTTGAAATTAGGAGCTCCCATCTGACAAAATTCATGGAGGACCGGCCTGTTGTTACTAAGACATCAGTAAGATGAAAACTCCACATTCAGAGGCAGTATACCTTCTTCCCTGATGCTGCACCTAAAACCACAGAAGCTAGCCAAAACCAACAGCCACATTTAGCACCGGAAAGGCCTCCTCCTCTTTTTACAGAGCAAAGCTGGGCCAGCCATTGATCTGTGGATTCACTTAGGCACTGGGAAAACATCTCTGCTTACAAAACCAGATCCAATCGAAACATGCATTTAGCGAGAATTTAATCTACTTCCAGGAAAGAAGCAGGGGTACCCTGTGGGAGGATAACCAGAGCCCAGCCCAACTCGTAGAATGGAAAGGGGTGGGTAGATTAGATCTCAAGCAAACACCCCTAGGAAAAAAGGGACGATGGAAGTTTATCAAAACATGACCCGGAGGAATTTTTCTTATTAATATAACTGTAAAACATCTACCAAATGTTTATCTCACCCTTTCCCTGAGATGCTTGGGGAAGCTTCCACACCCCTCTCCCTTTATCCTCGCAACAGCCCTGTGAGTTAGCTCAAGCTAAACAAGTATAACTGGCCCAATGTCATCCAGCAAGCTTAATGGCTGAGTGTGGCTTCGAGCCCAGGAGTCCTGCCTCTAGTACTTTAACCACTGCATCAACGGGCTGTCCTGACTAGATCTCCCATTCATCCAAAGGAAGTGATTGGTAGTAGATCTGGACAAAAGGAAGTTGTTTTCTTACTGAGTTTGATAGTTACGATAGGCATATCATAGGCATATAATTTTTTAAAAAAATATATGGTAATCAGAAATGAAACTTTCATGTTCTGTTTTCAGGCAGTGTTTCTTCTTGTTAAAAGTTTAGAGCAGTGGAATGCCACATATATACAACCACACCGCTTGTAAACCACACCGAAGTATTTGATTTCCACCTTTAATTCCATTCTCAATATAATCACTTCTCCTTATCTAGAGATACAGATTGAAAAGGTGGGGGGAAATCCACCCTTACAGTATGTGCAACTGAGTTGGTAAATGAAGTCAAAAGCTCCAAAAGTAATTTTCAGTGTAAGCCCAAACATCACCACACGGAACCCCATTTTGTCTGTCACAAAGGCAAAGAATGTTTAATTCATTTGAAAAAAGGGTAAAGAAACATTCCTAAAGAAATAATCTACCATTATTTGCCATGAGAAGCAAACGGAACCTCCACATACAGGGGCACTATACCTCTGAGTATCAGCTACAAAGAACAAAATGACTTTGGAAAGCCATCTTCTTCATGTCCTGCTTGTGAGTTTGGGGGTGGCATTTGGGTGCATCAGAAACATTACAGGGGAGTAGATGCACAATTGTTCTGATCTGCCAAAGGCCATTTTTATATCCGCAAAACAAATTCGGCAGAGCTACAAAACCAGATTGTGACTTGTCATTCTAGATCTCACTGCTAAAGAAGAAAATTCCAGGGTCTGGAGTCGACTTCTAGTTATTCCCAACTCCGGCCCCATTGCAAGAGCCCCAAGTCGGCACAGCACAACTCGGTCACAATGGTATAGCCCAAGCAACATTTTATTGTCACAGCCAACCATGACACCACTTTCCTTGGACAGGGCGCTTGGGATCATTCCTGAATAACCAAACCCCCTACCCCATCTGCCTGAAACGCCCTCCCACCCCTCCTAAACTTTGGATTATTTATGCTCCCCACCCCTCTTCTTCTATCTCCTCCTAAGCTAAGCCTAGTGGTTAAATGTTCAGGAAGATGCCAGAGCCGAAATATCTCTTCTGGCAAAGTGCCCAATGAAAATGGGTGCTCCGGGGAGCTGGCCAGCACCCCCGAAGTCTCCAGAAATTCCATGGCTTTTGCAGATAACACTGGGAAAGTTCTGAAGCTGGGCACATTCCAGAAGCATTTGGGAAAACGAGCATAAGGAAGCCTATTTTGGGCAGGAACGCAGTGATCTTTCTTCCTTCCATGGCTAAAAATAGAAGACCTTCCCCCAAACTGGGTCACCATTCTCACACTGGGAATCTGGGGCCAGAAAGAAAGCCTTGACTGAGCCTTACCCCAAGTCCCAGAGGAAAGTCTGGCCTGGGGCTGTCTCAAAAACGTTCCTGTTGTTACGACTTGGCACTGCAGAGAGAAAGAGTGATGAATGCGCTCGAGGAGCTCCGTTTCAGATTGCCACAAATCTCAGCCTGCTTTTCTTCCTCCTTGCCCGCTGCTGTGCCATCAGCTGGCTTCCCCATCCCGCCGCCTTTCAAAAACAGCATACATGAGATGGGGGGAGGAAATGTGGCATTCTTCAGGATGGCAAGCTTTCGTTAGGTTAATTCAGGGACTCAAGTTCCCAGGGCAGCCCGTGGCATGCTGAGACATTGTGCCAGGGTGGCTGCCACCAACTCCTCCCCAAAAACCAGCCTAGTTACTGCAAAAAACGGTAATGGGAGTAAGGCCACTGAAGGCTGGTCTTTTTCAATAAATATTGCATGAGGATAGATCAGGCCCTAGCACCCGCCAGTGGGCACTGTTCCCTGGACCTGCTGTGAGCTTTGGACCCAAGGCCTTGCAACCAAACTTAAAGAGTTCAACAAAAACGATTGATTGACAACCCTACACATGGCACAAATGATGGAATTAGGAAGCTAACGGGGTTGCCCCATAATGGCAGTACTCTGTGCCCCAACTCAACCTCTCCCAAACAAACTCCCTCTAATAGTGCAGCACAGATGTCAAAGACACATGAGCCATAGGAGACTGTTGGGCAGTGGACTGGGCCGGAATGGAATGTACAACAGCACGTTGTTTGCAACCAGAGGGATGGGAACTGAGGGGGGCGAGTATACAGCTCAGCAGCAGAGCAGCTGCTTTGCATGTAGAAGATCCCCGGTTCAGATCATGGAATCACCTAGTTATAAAAGGAGCAAATAGTTACCACCAATCAAATAGAAGCCTCCCTAGGGCGGCAGAATGGTAGGTGTGAAAAGAGATGGCACCATATATGGCCACATTGCGACCAAATCTGCTTTGAGTATGATCTTTAAGTACTACAGATGCAGTGGAGAAAATCAGGTGAGCAGTTTTATGACAGTGGATGAAAGGGGGACAATGGTATTTGGGGGCTGGGGGGGATGTGGGTGAAAACCTCCAAGCAGAAGCAACGTTGCTGCACGGAAGTTTTCCTATCTGCTATCTTTCATTTTCCTATCTGCTATTAAGAACAGGGTCCAGAACAAAAATTCGCACCCTGAGCAGTATTGTTTCTGGCAGGTAAAACTCTCACTGCAACTTACAGGTTCTGGTGTATGCTTGCTTCTTACACAAAGATATCAACAAAAAAAGATTTGCATTGTATTAAAAACATCTTAAGAAAGACAGTGTACGCATACATATAAACATTAACAGCGCATGGATCACATAAGAGATTCAAATCTGTCTATGAAAAAATTCCTAGTATAGGATTTGTATGTTGTGGAAACGATAAACCTATAGTGTGACAGTCTGAGTTGCTGGACCAATTCTGATTAAAGAAACCTTTCATTCTAGGCTTAGGGGTCCCTCTAGTGGCTAAACTGCTCCCAGCATCAATATTAGCCTGGTTAAACATTTTCACAGGTCGAGCAGTGTGAAAGGGAATTTGGGGGCCATTTCCTTTATATTCCCTGGCAGACAGCAGACTGAGACTGGTCAGTGTTTCAACCAACTATAGTTGATTTTGCCCCCAGGTTCTTAGCTAGGAAACAGACACTTCCTAAACACATTTGCAGTATGGCTTTGATTTTTCATGACAATACAAGGTAGGAACGTGGCTGCAACAGCAACTTGCATTCCAATTTCTTTTGGGTTGAAAAAAAAAGATGATAAAAGAGTGGTAGATTGGAAACTACTCCTTTCTTGCAGGGTAAAAAGATTGTTGGAATGAAACTGTCTGTGATTTCTTGTAGTAGCTGTTGGAACTGATGGCCAGTACAGATGGATGGAAACTTCTAAGAATGTGAAAGAGTCCAGTAGCAACTTCACGACTAACCAACTTTATTGTAGCGTAAGCTTTCCAGAACCTCAGCTCTCTTCATCAGATGCATTGTCAGATGCATCTGACGAAGAGAGCTGTGGTTCTTGAAAGCTTATGCTACAATAAAGTTGGTTAGTCTTAAAGGTGCTACTGGACTCTACTATTTTGCGACTACAGACTAACACGGCTAACTCCTCTGGTTCTGAGAATGTGGCATCCTAGTTAAGAGGACAACATGCAAACAAACCTGTTACTAATTATTATTATTATTTAGAATTACTTTTATGGCACTTTCCATCGTGCAAAATAACATTCCACTCTTCTCTCCTGACTCCCTGGCTGTATACTCTGTCCAGTGCTCCATACTGGCCCTTATCTATCGGGGAGTTGAGGAGGGAGAGAAATGGCCCAAATCATGTCAATTTGGCTGCTTCTGAAGACAGTGAAATGGAGGGGAAAGGAGCTAGGTAGTTTCAAAGAATACGCTTTGCTTACTACAGCAAAACACACATATTACTTGCTTCTCTGTCAGACGGTTATCATTTCCTTGGCTTGGGGTTGTCTGGAGAACATCCTCTGCTGGTCAGAATGGAAAGAACCTAAGACCCTTAAATGGGCATTAACTAAAGGGGTGTCACACCCCTTGGGTTAAGAAAACATGTTTATCCTGTGGATAATGTCTGTGGCAGAGCTAGGAGTTCTCCGCTAATCATGTGATGGCGGAGTGGAGGACCTTGACAGTTAAGCAAAAACGGGAGAGTTCGGCCAGTAGGAATAGACCAGAAACCCCGTGAAGGTGCTGTCCGTCTTGACACTGGCGTAGAAGCCAGTATAGTCTCCCACCCCGACCTGCACCCAGACTTCGTCCTCGGGCTCCAGCCGTACCAGGGTGCCACCAGACAATGAGGTGGGCTTGGGCCAGTTGCCGTAAAACTGGAAGAAGGAAGCCACCGACTTGCCGTTCTTCATGATGTCGAACTGGAGGCTCATGCGGTACACGGTGGCGTGGACGGCGAAGTAGTACAGACCAGGGATCTCGCAGAGGAACTTTCCCGTGTTCCCATCGTAGTGACCTTGCTCATTGATCAGCACGATGTCAAAGACGATTGGCTGGTCAGCCAGGGGCGGGCTGCGTGACTCCGAGCGCTTGGCACTGAAGGCCGAGCGGGGTGCCACTGCGCACTCACCCTGGGTTCCCTTCTCTCCTGGCAGCCCGTTTATGCCGGCACTTCCTCTTTCTCCCCTTGGTCCTGATGGTCCTTGAAAAGAAACAGAAAAAAACCAGCGTAAGTCATGCCCATAATCCTGCTATCAATTTCTCCAGCACCAGTGAGATTGTTCGTTATAGTTATAAATGAGTTATAAACAGGGCTTTTTTCAGCAGGAACGTGGTGGAATGGAGTTCCGGCACCTCTTGAAAATGGTCACATGGCCGGTGGCCCCGCCCCCTGATCTCCAGACAGAGGGGAGTTTAGATTGCCCTCCGCGCAGCTGAGCAGTGCGGAGGGCAATCTCAACTCCCCTCTGTCTGGAGATCAGGGGGCGGGGCCACCAGCCATGTGACCATTTTCTCCGAGGGCAACCCACTGAGTTCCACCACCTCTTTTCCAAGAAAAAAAGCCCTGGTTATAAATGTTAGTTATAAATGTTAAAATGAGTAACACGAAAGGCCACCCCCTGCAAGGTCATGCATAGATCAGAACCCCTCCCTGCCCCTGTTGATTAGCCTAAACAAGCCAGACTGGTACAAAAGAAGAGACAGAAGCTAACTCAAGGTTGCAGAAAACTGAGACTTCCAAATGACACGAGCAAAAAAGCCAAGCTACATGGGAAAGCCAAACGACAGTTTGGCATAGTGGTTAAGAGCGTGGGACTCTAATTTATTTATTTATTTATTTATTTGATTTATACCTCGCCTTCCCCACAGATGGGCTCAGGGTGGCTAACAACATTAAAAAAAATACATTAAAAGTCACAAAAACATAAAAACAATAATAATTTCTAAAAAGTCATTAAAATAGTCCGGGAGCAGGCTATTTAAACAAATATTGGGAGTCCGTATGCAGGCATAACAAGATGGCCGAGGGCAGCACCAGAAGAAGTGGTGGTCTTAGATGGAAGAAGGAGGACACCCGCTGACACTCAGCCAAAGGCCCGGCGGAGCATCTCCGTTTTACAGGCCCTGCGAATCTGGAGAGCCGGGTTTGATTCCCCACTCCTCCGCTGGAAGCCATCTGGGTGACCTTGGGTCAGTCATAGCTTCTAGGAGCTCTCTCAGTCCCACCCGCATCACAGGGTGATTATTGTTATGGAGATGATAATAACTTACTTTGTAAACCACTCTGAGTGGGCTTTAAGTTGTCCTGAATATAAATCGAATGTTGTTGTGGTTGACACAGTTTAACAGTTCCCTCCCGGAAATACATATTTCATTTGCTTCATTTACGCCCTGTCTTTCTCCCCAATGGGGCTCTCAAGCGGCTTGCATCCTTCTCCTCTCCTACATTTTATCCTCATGTTAGGCTGAGCATCTGTGACTGGCCCAAGGTCGACCAGCGAGCTTTCCATGGCAGAGTGGGGATTCGAACCCAGCTCTCCCAGGTTCTAGTCCAATGCTCTAACCTCTTGTGCTGTGGCTGGGAAGGTGGCTTCAAATGCTTCCAGCAAACCACCCTCCTGTCCCACAAACAGGCTAGGCTTGCTCTATGGAGTCATTTGAGAGCCAGCGTGGTGTAGTAATTATGGCATCAGACTAGGATCCGGGAGACCCAGGTTCGAATCCCCACTCTGCAAGGAAAGCTTGCTGGCTGACCTTAGGCCAGTCCCACACTCAGCCTAACCTACTTCACAGGGCTGTTCAGATGATAAAAAAGGGGAAAACAATATAAGCCACTTTGGAGTCCTAATAGGGGGGAAAAAGCAGATTATAAACTAAATAAATAAATAAATTTTGGTTGTTGTGGATTTTCTGGGCTGTAAATAAATTTTGCATACAGTGGAATCTGCAGGGCAGCCATGCCAGACTCCTCTGGATTAGCTCCTGTCTTCTTCAAAGCATGTTTTCTTACCCTTAGAATGATGCAAAGGCAAGGGAAGGCAAGGGGAAGGGGAAGGGAAAGGGAAGGGGGAGGGAAAGGGAAGGGGGAGGAAGGGAAGGGGATTGCTGTGAGGCCGCAGACTACATCAACAGCCAACCCCAAAAGGTGGCCTGTAGACATCTGGACTTCAGCATGTCCACCAAGGCAGATGTCCTCTTACCTGGCTGCCCCAGCTCGCCCTTCTCCCCCGGCATCCCCGCTGCTCCATCCCGGCCGTCGCGTCCGTCTCTGCCAGGCAGCCCTTGACTGCCATGAATCCCAGGGTTTCCTGGGATTCCCGGCTGCCCTGCACACAAGCTGGGGATCTTGTTGTCCTCAATCTGGTTGGAATCTTCAGTCAGGGTAAGGAGGAAAAGGCAGAGGCAGAGAGCACGCTCCATTTCTAAGGGGCTGGAGGAAAAAGCTATGGGTTAGCTGGAAAGGGTCACTGTAAACAGGAAATGGTGCCACAGCTTTGCAATAGTTATTGCCCCAAGGGCCTTTTTTTTGTGCCAGCCTGGTCCAGGTAGCTCAGTCTCATCAGATCTTGGAAGCTAAGCGGGGTTGGCCTTGGGTGGGAGATCTCCAAGGAAGACTAGGGTCGCTAGCCGGAGGCAGGCAATGGCAAACCACCTCTGAATGTCTCTTGCCTTGAAAACCATATGGGGTTGCCGTGTCAGCTGCAGCTTGACTGCACAATACATACACACCTACCTCCTCATGATACATCTTTGTAGCCCAAACCTCCCAAATTTAGGCGGTTTCCACACACCCTTAAAGGGATGGCCCACTCACGGAAAGCTGGCGATATCTCCGTTTGCAAAATGTTTGCAGGTCATTCAGCTTCCGCTTTTTCGGTGCCTTTTCTGTGACTGCGGAAAGTGCATTTCCAGAAAAGGTGCTAAAAATAGAAGCCAAACGGCCTGCAACTGTTTTGCAAATGGAGAGCTCTGGATTCCTGGGGGAAAGCCACCAGCATTCGATGAGTGGGCTGTTCCTTTAAGGGAGTGTGGAAACAGCCTTAGTAAAGCTTCATTGTGTGGTCACCCACAGACAATGTCTACTCACCACTGGTGATCAGGGAACTGTTTACAAGTGTGACTTGATTGGCTGTTGCAGACCTCCAGACTTTGAGGTTCCCTCTGCAGATAGAACACAGAACTTTGAGAGTTCACAGAGCCAGTGTAGGGTGGTTGGCCTTCTGTTCTGGGGTGAACTCAATTTCCCTGTCATCCGCTCTGAGGCAGGATGAACTAGAATAAGCCCTCCTAAACCTACTCCGGCAGGCCATAAAGTATCTGTGGTGGAGTATCTGCTTTGTATGCAGAAGGTCTCGGCTTCATTCACTGGCACTTCCAATTAAAGAATCTTCAAGGGCTGGTTCTGAGTAAGACCTTCATTGCCTGAAAGAACAGGCAATACTGGTCTAGACTGACAAACAATGCAACTTGGTATAATGCAGTTTCATTGGTACAGTGGTTGGCCTCTGGCAGAGGTGGTAGGACATGGGCAGCCCATCCCTGAAGGAATACAAGAACTAGAGGGTGGCCCCTACAACTGGATTTGGGTTTTGGAGAGACTTCATATTAGTCAAGCCAAGCAAGAATCATTGTTCATTTCTCAGAGTTGCTTTTCATTTCGGGCTGTGCTGATAACATCCAATCTTTGACACGTTAATTGGAAAAATAACATTCTTGAGCATGAGCAAGGTGTGTTCTTGACTGAAAGACACTCCCCCAAATCTGGGACTAAAGGGACGATTTCAGAAGCAACAGGGTAGCATTCGTACATCTTGGTACCCGTATGTTCTCCCGCTGGGTCAAAGAATGTTGAGAGGGATTTAAACTGAGAACACAGCATAGGAACGAAAAGGTAAAATCCTCTGTCCCAGCACCACAGGCCTGATCCTGTTCAGCCTTTCCCACCAGAAGTTGTTTTTAAAAGCAGAAAGGGAAGGGAATCTAACTGCCAGCCCTCATTGCAGAAATTTATCACAAGGGATAGATAGATAAAACGTTTCTGGAAGTCTAGTTGGTCAGTCCGGCAGCAAATTATACCTTGGCATGGCTAATCTCCTGAAATTGTGGCTGCCCCAGCTAATTCTGCCCCTCCCCAACAGTCCTGATTGGATCACAAGACTGGACCCTGTAATTTAAGCCATCACAATTCCCAGCTTCTAACATTTGGGGCCTTTAATGACTCAGAATTCTGCACACTTCCTGCGCCGGCATCTGTGCGCCTTCCAAGGTTCTAAAGTGCGGAGCGATGGGAAAAAAAGAAGCCAGGCATCAGCTGAGGATGTCTCCCTCCTCCCTTCCGGTCTTTCCCTGTGGAATTGAACACAGAAGGAGGAAATGGGGCTCCCAAGGGGCTAGTCCTTCAGAGCCAGGGCGGATGCCAGGAGCTGGCTGGGCACGCAAGAGGGCTTTGAAGTGCAGACTCAGCAAAGAGTCTGGGAACTGGGCTGGGCCTCCCGCTGTCGTCTCCCCCCCACCCCGCGTTTCCCCCTCATTCAACAATCTTCTTGTCTAGTCCATGTGTCTGCCTTCTCCCTTCCCTCCTCTGCTTTCTCCCTCTGTTTCCTCTCTCTTAGCAAGTGCCCAGGTTGCCCCGTAGGCCCAAACATTTCAGCTCCAGGACTGAGTTGTAGCTAATGGATCTGGAATGCGAGGATCTTTCCAAAATGTCTGTTTTGCATTCCTTCTGCATTGCTGCGGTCTGCCCCTAACTGGGACTTGGGTGTGTGGGGAGCTGGGATGGGCTTGGGGGACAGAAATGGAGATGGGGGGGGCATAGCTCTTGTCTCTGTTTTTTCGTCCAGGGCAGCAGGAGGGGGGTTGTATGGGGCTTGAGTGTTCTGTGGGTTGGGAAGTGTTTTGTTATGAGCTGGGCATGTAGGAACCTAGCAGAAAAGACGTTTCTACCGGGGAGATCTGGATTTGAGCTCTGCTTTTCCCAGGGACTGATAGTGGGTTTGGGCGAGTCATTCTGCTGAGTATCATGTTATTTGCGAAAGCAGAGTCAGAATCAACCTGTGTAAAAGGGAGAAGAGCTACCTATTCATTGCTAATAGCCAGGGCAGCTAAATGGAACTTCTGTGTATGGAAGCACTATACCTGTGAATTCTAGATACTAGAAACAAATGACAGGTGGCGAAGCAGGAAATGCCACCACTGTTATGTCCTGCTTGCATGCTTCTCAGAGGTGCCTGGCTGGCCACTGCTGGGAAAAAATTGCTTGGCTAAGTGGAACTCTGGTCCAGTGAAGCGAGTCTCTTCCTAAGGGAACCACACTGGCCTACCTCACAAGCTGTTATGGGAGGATCAAAAAGATCCACATATTATATAAAGATGCTACATGAGGTATTAGGCTATAACAAATTGTACAAAAATAGAGAGTCAGAAACGAGTCCGCAGGAGTAGTGGGCTGGGCAAGAAGTTGGTTTACAAGCAGGGTAGTGTAGTGGCAAAAGGACAAGGGCCAGAAAGGAAATCCACAGTTTTTTCCAGCCTCAGCCTTTCCCCAAGCTGGTTTGCCACAGAAGGTAAATAACATTGGCCTACTTTACAGGGCTGTTGTGAGATAAATTACACAAAGCTCTTTGAGCATTCAGGAAAAACCCTATATAAATATTAATTGCGTGCAACATGTTTGCACTTTGTGTTGTGTGTCATCTTTATGGGTGTCGAAATGTGTGTATGTGGTCAATAATGCGGCACTTCTGCCAGGCAACCTTATCCAGGCCAGAGGCCCTTCTCATCCCGGCTGAATTCCACTAGCAGCATCAAAGTCCTCCCCTCCTTAACTTCCAGTGCGGTCTAGTGGATGGTGCTGGATTTGCATTACAGGGGCCTGAGTTCAAATCCTACCTCAGTCTCAGCTGCAAAACTGCTGGTTGACCTGAGGTCTGTCTGACAGCCTGACTCATCAAGGGAGGGGAACTGAGCTTCTTTGCCAAAGGGAGGGATAAAGGGGAACAATAAACAATTAACTTTTCAGGGCGGGAGGTGGATGGGGGGGATCCCAATCGGACTCGAGGCTGGCACCCGCTCCAAAAGAACGGCTGATGTGCGAATGCTGCTTTCTGTCTGCCCCCTTCCGCGCCTCAATGCCAGCTGAACTTCTTTGGCAAGCCTTTTGCCCGGCTCATCCCAAATCGGAGCTGCTCTGGAATGCCCTGCAAAACCTGGCCTCCCCTGGAGAGGGCAGGGGTCTGTTGCAGCCGCCTCTGCTTCTTCGAGGTTGCCGGCACCGGGTCCTCCCCAACACGCAGGGGTCTTAACACGCAGCCAGAATTCGAGGCGAGGCTGCCGGCTGAGCCCAGCCTGCTACCGTTGCCAACCTCCAGGCCGGGCCTGGCCATCTCCCAGAATTGCAACTGATCTCGAGGTGAGATCCGTCCCCCCAGAGGAAACAGCTGCTTTGGAGGGTGGTCTCTGTGGCATTACACCGTGCTGAGGTCCCCCCCTGCCCCAAGCTCTGTCACCTCCCCAAGATCTCCAGGAATTTCCCAACCCGCACTTGGCAACTCACCTCGCAGCAGTCTGTGCCCCGAGCAGGGGTTGCGCTCCGGGGCTTCGCCCTCGCGGTGCCCGGGAACCGAGGGCGCGCGGCGTCCCCGATCGCAGCCTCTCCGGCTCTCGCAGAGGCCTCTGGCGGAGCAGCCTCTGCCGGCCGGCCGGCCTCCCCCTCCCCCTCCCCCCGCCCAAACTCTAAAGGAAGCCGGAGAGTCGCAGGCGGGAGCCAAGAGCTACAGGCGAGGGGGAAAGATTGCCCGGCGCCTGCGAGGAGCAGGGCGAGGGGGGGCAGGGTTGCCAACTCCAGGCTGGGAGACTCCGGGAGATTGGGGGTGAAGCTGGAGAGGGAGGGGTTTCCTGCGGGGAGGGACCTCAGTGGGAAATACTGCCATAGGGTCCGCCTTCTTCCAAAGTAGCCATGTTTTGGGGTTGTCAACTCTGGGTTGGGAAATTCCTGGAGGTCTGGGACCGTGGGGTACAGAAGGAACTCAGTGGGGCATAAGTCCATAGAGTCCACCCTCCCAAACTGCCGTCTCCTCCAGAGGAACTGATCTATGGGACCTAGAGATCAGTTGCAATGCCAGCAGATCTCTCTGGCAACCCTAGCTAAGGCAGGGCGAGAAAAGCCGGGAGGAAGGCCCCCGAAGTCCCTTTTGAGGAGGGCGCAATGGCAGACTGGGGAGAAGGAGAGGAGGGCATGGGGGGGGGGGGGTCCAGCTCCAGAGAGCATTCCGAGGTCAGAGCTCCAAACTTGGGCCATTGCCACGAGTCTGTCTAAGGAGAGCAAGAGCAGCAGAGAAGCGGCTCCCTCTTCTCTGGGTAGGCAGCCGGGCTTAAGTGGGGCCAGGGCCCATCGGGGCATAGCCCAGGAATGGTTCCGATGCCCCAAGACGAGCAAAGCCATATTGTGCCTGGGAGCAGATGCAGAGTGCAAGTCCCTTCTTTACAGAGCAAAGGGATCTTGCTCCTCTCCAGGGAGAGAGTCAGCTGAGGTAGGACTTCCAGGCAGGGGACCTGTCAGGAGCTGACAACAATTGCTGAATTTTCTGAACGGGATTTCCTGCCGCCTTTGGTTTGTTCTTCCATAGGGTTGCTTTCCAACAGCCTCTAGATTAGGACACTGCAATGCACTCTTTGTGGGGCTGCCCTTGCAAAGAGCTTAGAAACGTCAATTGGTACCAAATGCTGCTGCCAGTGTCACTCCAGTCGTGGCCCATCTCGAGTGGCTCCCAATCTGTTTCTATGCACAGTCCATGGAGCTAGTGTGGACTTTTAAAACACTAGATGGCATGGGTCCAGCATACCTGAAGGGCTGCCTACATGCTTATGAACCTCCCTGACTACTACAGGCATTTTCTGAAGCCCTGCTTCAGGTACCTCCACCTTCTGAGATTAGCCAGGTGGCAACCTGGGAGAAGGCCCCCTTGGTTGTGGCCCCCAAACTCTGGCTCTCTTTCCCTGGCAAATCCTCCTTTCTCATGGTGTGATGCTCCCCACATTTCGGCATGCTTCAGATGACATCTGAGGGAAGGTGGCTGCATGCTGATCAGCCTGCCCCCTTCCTTTCCGTGGTCTTCACCAGCTGGCAGGTGACGGCTTTTTTGTTTCATTTGGCATTTCCTCAACGATCCCTCCATCCAGCTTTCCCATTGTTGTTTTCATGTATGTGTATTTCATTGAATTGTATGTGTATTTTAACTTGGTTTTCATTGTTTGAATGATGTGGTTTTGCTTAGTTTTAATGTGGTTTTTAAAAAATTGTTTTTATCAGGGCTTTTTTTCAGCGGGAACGCAGTGGAACGGAGTTCTGGCACCTCTTAAAAATGGTCACATGGCTGGTGGCCCCGCCCCCTGATCTCCAGACAGAGGGGAGTTTAGAGGAGTGCAGAGGGCAATCTAAACTCCCCTCTGTCTGGAGATCAGGGGGCGGGGCCACCAGCCATGTGATCCTTTTCTCCTAGGGCAATTTAAACTTTAAAAAACTCCCCCCTTGTTCCAGCTGACCCAAAGTGACGTCATTGTGCGGTCCTGAGTTCCACCACGGAGTTCCACCACTTCTTTTCCCAGAGAAAAAGCCCTGGTTTTTATTATGTATAGTTTTAATCTGTTAGCTGCCTTGGTGGCCCTGATGATGGCAGAAATGCAGGGTTTAAATTCTGAAAAGAAATAATAAAATAAACAAATTCTTGGGTTCAGTGAGTCCGCACTCCTTTTAAGCACACCAGAAGGAAAAGTTTGGAATGGGCAGGGAGGACCAAGCCGTCCGATGAAGATGCGCACAGTAGGCAAGTGGACAAGTCAGCATTCTATGCCCCCGCCTGCTTCCTCCAGGTACTTTGGGGGAAACTTCTGCGGGCTGCTCCTTCCGCTGCACAACAGGTAGAAAATGCATCAATGTATCTTCCCAGGGAAAGGCGGCAACAATTATCCTTTGCATTTGTAGAGCATTTTCAGCCTTCAAGCCACTTCACAAATAATAATCCTTACAAAGCCCTTTGAGGTAGCCCAGTATTATTAATGCCATATGGCCAATCCAGGGGAGAAGGGCAGCTTGCTCCAGGCCACCTCCTGAATTGGTTGCTAATTGGGAACACAGCTCATATTCTTCACCACTATGCTGCATCAGCGTTGCATGCACTCCAAGCTCCGAATGCAGCATACAAGCCCCACGTGCGCTTACGCACACCAGCATGCGTGCCACCCATGACCTATTTGACAGACCAGAGATGAGCTCACACTTCTTGGACTGAACTCCGGGGTGTTTTTCTGACTCGACAGCAGCGGCTGGACAGGCGTGGCCTCCCCGATGGCTTTTGCAGACTCTGCCTTCGCCAGCTGTCTTCCCCAGCAAATCCTCCCTCCTCCTGGTGTGAGGCTTCCCAGATTTCAGCATGCTATCGATGACCTCTGAGAACCTGGCTATTAAGGGAAGGAGGTTGCATCCAGATCAGCCATACGGTCCAGGAGTGCTGGGCCCTCCCTTCTTCAGGTTGGGAATTGCATGATTGAATTCCATGTTTAATATATAGCACCTCAAGGAGAAGGCTAGGCTAGTTTTCCATGGGCAGAGAGATTTCCAGGACCTCAGGAGACACACACATACGTGCGCTCCCGCACCTGCAGTCTAGCTCCACGGCCCCAGGAACGCAGTGCTACATGATACATGATACTTCTGTATGCATAGACTAAGCCCTTGCCAGAAGTGTCGTGACAAAAGCATTCCATCTCTCCAGAAGGGAATTAATTAACTTAATTAATGGGGAAAAACTGAAAAGAGTCCAGTAGCACCTTTAAGACTAAACAACTTTACTGTAGCATAAGATTTTGATGCAGAGGAGTTAGCCATGTTAGTCTGTGGTAGCAAAATCAAAAAGAGTCCAGTAGCACCTTTAAGACTAACCAATTTTATTGTAGCATAAGCTTTCGAGAATCAAGTTCTCTTCGTCAGATGCATGGTACAGAAACTTCTGTACCATGCATCTGACGAAGAGAACTTGATTCTCGAAAGCTTATGCTACAATAAAATTGGTTAGTCTTAAAGGTGCTACTGGACTCTTTTGGATAAGATTTTGAGAATCACAGTTCTCTTCGTCAGACTGGGGAAAAACTGGCTCCTAGTGCAAATGCTGGGGGCCAGCTTTTTTCCGAATCAAGTTATTGATTGCTGTTTTGTTCCTGTTATTGGTTCTTTTTTGTTGGCTGATGCTGGACTCTGACCCCCCCCCTCCCCACCGCCCCAGCTGGGTGTGGTTCCGCCTGAGATGCTTTGGGTGGTTTTTGAGGGATGCCGTCAGCAGCCTTATCTAAAATACATTAAAGGGTCTGCAGCTACAGTGTACCGTCAGGTTCATCTGTGGGGGAGCCCCAAAACAAGGGCCAGCTGTGGGGTGGGGAGGCAGGCATCCTGGTGGCCTCGGCCAGGCTGCAAGCTGATAGCTGAGATCCGGTCTGTTTCTGACATTTTATAAATTACAGGAGACTTGAATGAAATGGGAGGAGGGTTGTCAACTCCAGCACAGGAAATTCTGGAGATATGGGGGTGGTGCCGGGGGAGGGAGGCGTTTCCTGTTCTTCTAGCCCTAAAATCTTCCATAGCCACTTTTGGAGGGCAATTGTGCTATGGCTGCATTAGATCGCCGAGGATCAAGACCGATAGAATGAGTCGGAAACTGCTCAGCAGTCTTGTGCCATTGATACCCCCGTTCCCAATTTCTCGCAGGCTCCCACTTTGAAAATAACAGCCAAAGAAAAACTGTAGTCCAATTAATCTGGGACAGCTTTTTACTTGGCTGAAGTTTTTAAACAATGGACTCCTCGATGAAATGTTGTGCCCCTAAGTTATTATGGGGTGCCATGCAGCTCCATTGCCTGAAATGTAATAGCACCCCCACATTCCCCTTGTGGAGGTCCTGCTCCATCAATTTTTTACAGAGATGTTTGGGAGCGATTCCCTAAAGCAGATCTTGACTTGAGCAGACTCCAAGCCCTCTTGGAACTGGGGGGCACATAGGGGCGTTTGGCCCTGCAGCATCTTAAATGCAAGCTCACAAATCCCGTCCGTGCTGGAGTGGTCCCCTCATGGCGTAAAACACTCCAAAGGGTTGTTGGAATTGGGCAGGACGTTACAGTTCAGAGGCCACGGGATGCCTAGAAGGCCGAGAGATTGCTGGCAGTGCTGCTCCGCTTCCAGGCATACGGAGCGGCATAGCTGGAGGATGCCCCCGTCATGGGTACACTTGGGCACAAAGAGGCTGCAGATTAGGGCACGCAGGTATGGGTAGCAAGCAAGGCTCTCCAGCACCTGAAAAGCAAGAGAAGGAAGGGCTCTGTCAGGTGCTGGTGTGCACAGACCTAGAACCTTGGGAAGCTGGGAACAGAGGCTGCTCGCTGGAAAATCACCTGCCGTGGCCATTCCTGAGGAGTCCACGGGTCCTGAAAACCCTGCATGACATCTGCTAACCCCATTGTTTCTTTTGTGTATTATTCTGCCGTCACTCCATTCTTTTCTATAGATGTAATATCATTTAGCAAATATAGCAAATGATGTAATGCCGTAACCATTTTTCTGCATTGCATGTGAATTCTGAATCATGCCTAATATTCTATGTTTGTTTTAGATTTCTGTAATCCTAGTTCTAGTACATTGCTTATTAGACATTTCATTCTCCTGATCATATTGACTTACACTGTGTAATCCTCCTGTAGTCTCAGGGTGTCTCTTGAAGAGACCTCTGACACATGAAGAACACGTATCGGGAGATGCAATGTTAGCCGGGAAGGGTAGTTTAAGAAGACAGAGCTGGCGGCAGGGCAAAGGCTTTGCTATACACTGGAGCAGTGTGAAGGGGCTGTGAAATGCCAGAAGGGAAACTTCAGCCCATGATAACCTCTCCAGGTCCAAGCTCGGCTCTGGAAGGCAGCTCCAGCCCATTTCCATTCCTCACTGCCCTCTGGTTGCAATCCCAGACAGTTTTAGCATGGAGAAGTGAAATTGACAGAGCCTTCGGGGAGGCGAAGATGAAATTAACAAGGAGTGATCACTGAGGAGTGATCTCTGCCAGCTCTGACTTTTTAAACTACGCTTTCCAGATAACAGTGCTTCTCCTTATACTTAATGAACACACGCCGAGGCATCTTGTATAGAGAGACTCTCAGTGAGTAAGCTAGATTTGAGACTGGTAGTACCTTAAAGACCAACAATATTTCCAGGATATAAGCTTTTGAGAGTCAAAGCTTCCTTTGTCAGAGCTTTGACTCTCAAACACTTACATAACCTGGAAGTGTTGCTGGTCTTTAAAGTGCTACTGGACTCAAATCTTTCTGTTCTACTGCTGACAAACATGGCTACCCTCCTGAAACAGTAAGTGAGCAAGGGAGACTGTAAAGGTAGTAAAATAAATAAACTCCTAGGTTTGCACAGTGGCCTGGAGGGCCTTGGTTTTTACATCCTTCTGGAACTGTTTGGATCCAGGAAAATCAGGATTGTTGTTGTGGGTTTTCCGGGCTGTATTGCCGTGGTCTTGGCATTGTAGTTCCTGATGTTTCGCCAGCAGCTGTGGCTGGCATCTTCAGAGGTGTAGCACCAAAAGACAGAGATCTCTCAGTGTCACTAAATGGTACCAAGGAGATGTGGGAAGAACCCAAAAGGGAATGGCTCCCTAGCCGTAGCAGTAACACGCAGGTCAGATCAAAACACAATAATGAGGATGTTGTTGCCATTTTCACATCACTCTCTTTCCAAAAGGGGCAGAAACTTTTGAATGAGAAAAAGAATTCAGGAAGTGAAATGCAAGCAGTGATAAGACATGAGGTGCAAAACTGTAAAGCGTTCAGTAGCACCTTTAAGACTAACCAACGTATTTGTAGCATAAGCTTTCGAGAAGCACAGCTCTCTTCGTCAGATACATCGTCAGAGCTGTGGTTTGAGAGCTGTGGTTCTCGAAAGCTTACGCTACAAATAAGTTGGTTAGTCTTAAAGGTGCTACTGAACTCTTTACTATTTTGCAACTATAGACTAACACGGCTAACTCCTCTGGATCTAAGACACGAGGTGGACTGTGCTATCTCCTGGGACAAATACCGCTAGCAGAGAGTGTCAAAACCATCTGGGGTGGGTGAACCCCAAGGATCGACATGCTAAAAGGCAAAATCAGACCTGGTTCTGTCTATTCAATGCACATTGGAGGTTTGTGCTGCCTCAATATAATCGTGGCCACGGAGGGAAGAAAATGTACTTCTTTAACCAACACTTGGTTTTGCTAATTGAAAACAAAAGTTCTGTCATCCCCAGCTGCGGTTAGCATTTTAAAGGAAAAGATAGTTTCAGGTGGGTAGCCATGTTGGTTTGCAGTAGAAGAACAAGATTAGGGTCCAGTAGCACCTTAAAGACCAACTAAATCCCCAGGTTATGAGCTTTTGACAGTCCAAGCTCCCTTCTTCAGATACATTATGTATCTGAAAATCTAGTTGGTCTTTGAGGAGCTACTGCACCAATCTTGCTCTTATCCTGAGTTGGGGCCATTGGTCAACTGAGGCCAGTTGTGTCTCCTCTGACTGGCAGAGGCATTCCAGTGACTCCGATAAACGTCTTTCACATCACTGTGTTCGTCTGCAGTAGAAGAGCAAGAATTGGGCCCAGTATCGTGGATTTCCAGGATATGAGCTTTCAAGAGTCAAAGCTCCCATCTTCAGAAATTGTTTTTCCTCTTCAAATTGCTGCCAGCAGAGCAGTGGAGCTGGTTTCTATGATTGCAATAGAGAGGTGCTGATGTGGACAGCATTCGTTTCTCTGCCCCTTGCACTGGCTGTCCTATGCGAAGCCTTCTCCTTCCAGGCACCCAGGACAGTCCAGCTGCTGTTACCCTCCCCTCCTTGGCCTTCTTCTTGGCTCACCTGATAATCTTGGAGCAATTCGGCAGCCCCCTGCTGATCTGCAATGGTCAGCCAGATGTTGGGAAAGGAGGTGGTGTTGTAGCTGAGGCCCAGGCACATCTCCACTATGATTGGCTCACAGGTAGACCCTGCAGGAGGTGGGAAGAGAAAGGAAGACGTTTCCCTTGGGATGAGACGACCAGTCTTTCTGGAGCAGACCCAAACCAAACATAGCCCAGCATCCCAGTTACAACAGTGGCCAACCCAGGCCTCTAGGTTGCCCTCAAGCTAAGTTTGCTGCTCTTCAGGTGGGACTTGGAGTTCGTCCAGAATTACACCTGATCGTCAAGACTGCAGAGATCAGTTCCCCTGGAGGCTGGACTCGTATCGCATCATATCCCCACTGACCTGCCACCCCCAAACCCCATTCTCCCCAGGCACTGCCCCCAAATCTCCTGGAATTTCCCCAAGCCAGAGTTGGCAATCCTACCCCAAGCAAGGTATTAAGGTGTCAGGCAGCCCCTGTTTTGTCTCCAGTTTGTGGTAAACACAGATAGACTGCCTCTGAATAGGCAGGTTCTTTTTTTTTTAACCAGGGCCAAGTTGGTGAGGAGGGGGGCTTGCTGAATGCACTGGGTGGGAGCCTTTGCTGGCTTTACAGATTGCACAACAGCAACATTTTAGTGTTCAAATCAGTTTGCTCACGTTGTGCATTATGTGCCATCAGGTCGCCTCCAACCTATGGAGGCCCTATGAAGGAAAGACCTTTAAAATGTCCTATCATTAACAGACTTGCTCAGATCCTGCAAACTGGAGGATGTGGCTTTTTTTATTGAGTCACACCATCTTTTTTTAGGTCTTCCTCTTTTCCTAGCATTATTGACTTTTCCAGAGAATCTTGTCTTCTCCTTAACTTCTTGCTCACATTAACTTCTTGCTTTTATTACCACAGCCCTTTAAAGCAGGCCAGTGTGGTCATGCTCACATTGCAGATGGTGCGGGAAAAGGGTCTAAGAGAAAGGAACCATAGCTTGCTGAAGACCATGGAGGGAGTTGGTGGTAAACAGGGCTTTTTTTTCTGGGAAAAGAGGTGGTGGAACTCAGTGGTGGAACTCAGGACTGCACAATGACATCACTTTGGATCAGCTGGAACAAGGGGGAGTTTTTTAAAGTTTAAATCGCCCTTAGTGAAAATGGTCACATGGCTGGTGGCCCCGCTCCTTGATCGCCAGACAGAGGGGAGTTTAGATTGCCCTCCGTGCTCCTGCGTGGAGGGCAATCTAAACTCCCCTCTGTCTGGAGATCAGGGGGCGGGGCCACCAGCCATGTGACCATTTTCAAGAGGTGCCGGAACGCCGTTCCACTGCGTTCCTGCTGAAAAAAAGCCCTGTTGGTAAAAAAGATGAGATTCAAAAGGGTAGGAGGTGGATTTCCGATTCATAGCAGCAACGGAGACGTAGCCAATGTAGGATCCAGTTCTCTGGGAAAGACCACTCACCGACAACTGGGTAGGTGATGCTGGAACAGTTATATTCATCACTTCCATCTGGGCAGTCATGCCAGCCATCACACACCAGTTCCGCCGCCTGGCATTCACCATTTCTGCAGGTGAACTCTGAGGGACTGCATGTTTCTGGAGTGCCGGGGGGGGGGGAGGGGAATGGAGAGGAAAACAGGCAGCTAGTTCTGCACCCAAGCCCTAAAGATGCTCTGACACCACCTCAGCTATACAGCCACTTTTCTGAGTATCTTTCTACATGAGACATCTGACTCGTGAAGAACACGTGTCGGGAGATGCAATGTTAGCTGGGAAGGGTAGTTTAAAAAGAGAGAGCCGGCAGCAGGGCAAAGGCTTTGCTATACACTGGAGCAGTGTGAAGGGGCTGTGAAAGTCCAGAAGGGAAACTTCAGCCCATTAGAACCTCTCCAGGTTCTGGAAGGCAGCTCCTGCCCATTTCCACTCCTCTCTGCCCTCTAGTTGTGTGGGAGAGGTGAAATGGACAGAGCCTTTGAGGAGGTGAAGATGAAATTAACAAACTTTCTGAGGAGCAATATCTGCCAGCTCTGTCTTTTAAAACTACACTTCCTGGCTAATACTGTGTCTCTCTACACTTGACCAACACACACTGAGGTGTCTCATGTAGAAGGCTCAGAGAATCCAGCCTTTGTTTCTGCTCCCAGCTGTGCTACTGAATTTGCAGAATGACTGCAAGAACTTCCTTTAATCCCTTTAAGAAGAAATTGTTTTAGAACCTGCCCTCCGCTGTTCCATCTGCAAAATTCATATTGATCCTCTGCAGGGGGGCCAGTTCTGACTAAAAGTTTGAAATTCTGTCTCAAGGCTGAGGAGCAAGTCAGACCATGTTTCTCAGTGTAAATCCTTATACACATCAGAATGCACTTGCTTGCAACTGTCCGCCTCGCTCCTCACAACATCCGTGCTCTTAGAATTCCATCAGCAGGCTTGGTTAAGGTCTGTGCCACCTAATGTCTGAACATCACTTGGGAGACATTCTACAGACTCCCTTTTGCTTACGCTTCAGTTAACCTCTGACTGGGGAAGGCAATGACAAACCACCCCATAACAAAAGTCTGCCAAGAAAATGTCCTGATGCGATGTCCCCCCATGGGTCAGTAATGACTCGGCGTTTGCACAGGGGACTACCTTTACCTTTTACAGTTAACCTCTGCAAGGTTATGCTCTAATCTGTGTGGGAACTGAGATCTTGCAAGGACGCTCCCTGTCTGGATAAGTGAGGCATTAGCAGTTTGCACTGATCAAGATCAGGGTCCAATAACACCTTAAAGACTAACTAGATTTAAAATCCAATGTTGGCAATCCTATAGCATCCTAGAATTTTTTCACGTTACAGATGCTAAGTTTTCTGCACTTTGCACCCATGCTCTATCAAGCTAATTACTACATGTATTATAGCTAGCTTCTTGACACACTAATTTAAAAAAAACCTCCCTCTTTCTGCCTGGATTGTAAGGACTGCTTCCCTTTTCCATTCCTCATGTCTGACAAAGGGAGCTATGACTCTTGAAAGTTCATATCCTGGAAATCTTGTTGCTCTTTAATGTGCTTCTGGACCCAAATCTTGCTCTTCTACTACAGACCAACACGGCTACCCACCTGAAACAGTTTACAGGGGAATCTTTAATGTTAACAGGCTTTTTAAAATAGCTCCCATCTCAGAATCAAATTACACGTTATATCAGGAGTCCGTGCCTGGATGTCTTGACATGTACTTTAGGAGTCCAAAAGCCAACCACATTTATTCCTGCCCAAACTTTTGTGAGTCAGAGCTCAGATGTATTCAGAAGGTACAAAGCAGGTTAAAATACAGGTCGAACTGATTACAGATCCTGACGTGATTTGACGTTGGAAAGCTGTTTCCCAGGAAACAATTCAAAGGAATGTAAAGGCTGCATCCCAGGAGGTAAACTATGTGCCTGGTCCCTGCCAGACCTGTAGATTTCAACCCTCTGGAAAGAGGCTTAGCAGTTCACAAAGGCCACGCAGCCTTCCCCTATTCTTGTGACATGTTTGCATGAGAATGCAAACTTCATTTGTGAGCTGGCCTCCAGTTTGGGATTTTTCTTTGTCCTGGAAGAGCCTTTCTGGCTGCAAGACTAAGCAATAATTATGGAAACAAATAAACAAGCAAAGGAAGAAAACCCTCTGATTGGCAAACTGTATGTAATCTCAGAGCAGCTCATTTGTGAATAAACACATGCATATCTGGTGGGGGAGGTGGGCGCACAGGCCAACCCCCCACCCCCTTTTGAAATCTGTGGTTGAGGCTCAGTCCAAAATTCGAGTGCTGAGAGAAGTCAAAAGTGGAACGTGGCAAAATATATCTTCCAACATTTCCCAGATGAAAACTGGGAGTCAGAGTTGTGATATCCCACAACTCAGAGTTGTGGGATCGGTGCCCAAGGCTAGGCACTTCTACACAAGGCTGAAACTATTATTTAGTCTGAAAGAGCACCCATGCAAAATCATGGCTAAACATGTGAATGGCAGGATTCTTTAATGTTCATGTGCGATACCATGGCCAAGCTCAGCTATAATAACTAATAATTAATTGTATGCTGATGGACCTCATACAAGCAGTGATTTCTTATGTGTTTGCAGGGCTTTTTTTCTGGGAAAAGAGGTGGTGGAACTCAGTGGGTTGCCAGCACAGGGGGCAACTCCTAGAGGGAGGTGGTTCCCCTGGTAACACATGTGCAAAGTGCGCGTACACTCCCAGGAACACACAATGACGTCACTTTGGGTAAGATGGAACAAGGGGCAGGGTTTAAAGTTTAAATCGCCCTTGGCAAAAATGGTCACATGGCTGGTGGTCCCACCCCCTGATCTCCAGACAGAGGGGATCGCCCTCCGTGCTGCTCAGCGGCACAGAGGGCAATCTCAAATCCCCTCTGTCTGGAGATCAGGGGGTGGAGCCTCCGGCCATGTGACCATTTTCAAGAGGTGCCGGAACTCCGTTCCACCACGTTCCAGCTGAAAAAAAGCCCCGTGTGTTTGCAATAAGCAGTTCACAATTGCTTAGTAACTTTGAGAAGCTGTGTTTAGTTACATTGAGTACCGAAGGCAAGATGACGGTACAGGCTAGCATTGTGTTTGCCAGATACATTCAGGCAGAAAGGAATTCTTGAAAAGTAATGTATTCAGACAATGGCTTATTCTGCAGGATCACACGAGCTCAAACGTAACATGAGCTGACTTTGCACTAAAAAAGGTGAAATGCGTTCTGAAATTTCTAACTGTGATCTAGACTGTAAGCCAATCATAGTGTAATTAGGTACACAGATATTGTGATGTCATTGCTATGAAACTCTGCTGCTCAAGGGAGGAGCCAGAGGGAACCATTTTTGGCATTTCGTTCTCTCTCCTATAATTGCAGTTAAAGTTCTCAAGACCACTCCCTTCACTCCAGCCCTTCGTGTCTAATTGGGATGGGTGCAGAGGGTTCGCTGTTTCAGGCAACCCCCTGGGACTCCCCTGGGAGTCTTCCCACCACTGGTGGGCACCTGGAAAAAATGGCTGCCTTGGAAGGTGGCTTCTATGACATTATACTCAGCTGAGGCCTCTCCCCTCCCCAAACTCCACCATCCCAGGCTTCACCCCCCCCCCAATATCCAGGAGTTTCCCAACCAGGAGCTGGGAACCCCCCCCCATCAATCTACCTCTCCACCCCCACCCCCATTTAGAATGACAAATGGTTAATTAGCCAATAATGGAAGCTGAACCTGAGACTAAACACCAAAGCAAAGCCTCAGGGCTTATTTTTGAAGGCTGGATCTCAGTCTCTCTACACAAGACATCTTACATGAGGACACTCAAATGTAGGGAGACACAAAGTTAGCCGGGAAGCATAGTTTAAAAGACAGAGCTGGTGGAGATCGCTTATCAGAGGGTTTGTTAATTTCATCTTTGCCTTCCTGAAGTCTCTGTCAATTTCACCTCCTCTTCAGGAGGCAAAGATGAAATCAACAAACCCTTTGAGGAACAATCTCCACCAGTGCTGTCTTTTTAAACTACACTTCCCAGATAACATTAGGTTTCCCTAAACTTGAGCATCCCCTTGCAGGATGTCTTGTGTAGACAGACTCTCAGTCTTGGACTCACAAGGAACCAGTAACAATAAAAAGGAGAGTCTCTCTCTCTCTGAGCGTATGCGAAGTGCTTTTCAGGCAGCAGTGTGTATTCGCAGCTAGCCATTACAGAGCTAGGCCTAGCAGAGAATGGCTTCCGGGGATCTTGCTCTGTGGCATTTCCCTTCTGCAGCAGAGAGAAAGAGAAGGGAACCCGGAGAGGGAGATCAAGAAAGGAGAAGGCCGCCTGGACAGAGGAGAGAGCCATTCGGCCCATTCTACTGCTGCCAGCAGGAGGCAAAGTCCTAAGGAGCCACGGTCATCACCTACTTTCCGTGGCATTGTGGGCACGGTAGGTGGCAAAGAATCCATCATCCACCATTCCCTCATCTGCCACAAACAGGACCGTCATGAAGTGTTGCGAGGAGGTCAAAACCGGGGGTATTTCTGAGCCGCAGAACCTGCCAAACAAGAAAAGAAACTTGACTTCTATTTTGAAGGGGAAAAAAATGACCTATGTTTAAAATGGGAAAATATTTGCACAGCTTGAGGGCTGGAGGCAAACCGAGCTCAAAGCTGGCAGATGAGACCACAAACCGGCAAGCGAAGGACAAGAGCAGCTTATCCTCAACTCAAGCGATGGATTAATAAGACGGAAGAGCAAGGCTGGAATCAGAGGCTTTTTAGGACCAGGTGGAAACCTATTGGCCTCCTTCTGTCTCCTGACAGCACTGAGCGAGTACTTGTAGTACCGCTTCTGAACTGCAGCTCTGGTGGTGCTGGTGCACAGCAAAGAGTGGGCCAGAGCCCTCTGGCAAGCTACCATGGTTCTGCAGAGACTAAAGCATGTTGGAAGGGGGCATGGGGGCTGGTGTAGGGTTGCCAGGTTCCTCTACCCTCCCGCCAGGTGTCTGCTGGGAGGCTAGGGTCCCTGGCACTTATCTTACGCCGAGCACGAGGTCCTCCTTTATGCATGCACCCCGATACGATAATGTCACTTCCGGAAGTGACGTCACTGTGCTGGATGTGTGAGCGCTTCCGTGCTCCACACGGGGCCAATTCAGCCTGTTTGGGGCCTAAATCAGCCCCGAACGAAGTGCAGGAACGCTCCTGTGGTCAGAAGTGATGTTCCGCGCCTGTTGGGAGTGCACGTGCACGGTGTGTTCCTGAGGTGCCTGCTGGTTGTGGGCAACCTCTGAGAGCTTGCCACCTCCCACCAATCGTTGGGTGATTGGTGGACAAGGGGGCAAATCCCTGGGAGTTTACCTGCCACTGGTGGGCACCTGGGAATCCTAGGCTGGTGGTGGAGAATACCATCAAGTTATAGCTGACTTATGGTGACCCTTGGTGGGGTTTTCATGGCAAGAGACCAACAGAGGTGGTTTGCCATTGCCTGCCTCTGCAACCCTGGTGTTTGTTGGAGGTCTCTCATCCAACTACTAACCAAGGCCGACCCTGTTTAGCTTCTGAGATCTGACAAGATCAGGCTCAGGGACTGCTTTTTCAAGGCTTTCGGCACCTTACATTGCGACTGTTGATACGCATAACCAGAGATCTCCACGATCAACATGGAAATGCCATTTGGGATCCAGCTTCCATGTGCACTGTGGGAAAACGTGGTCACTGAAGTGTGCACATGACATTCACAGCATTGTGTGGGCTTTGGGTCGTTTCAGCTGCCCCAACAGCAGACTCCCTGTTGGCACCGTCTGCTGTGAAAACAGCTGGGAGGGAACCATAGTAGGGGAAGCATTACTCCTCTGAAAGCTGCACCCGTTTGAAGATGGGCTGATTTCCAAAGCATTTTCTGGAACGAGAAGCTGCCCTACCTGCCCATAATGCTGGCACGTCCCATCCCCGCACTGTCAAATACTTCCACGAAGTCAAAGGTGCAATCCTTCTGAGGCTCTAGGCTGAAGTTGTGGAACTGCAGGTCGATCACATGGCCTACCGGCACTGAGATATGCCAGTGGCAGAGCTGAATCAAAAAGACAAGGCAATGAGTTTGTTTGGTTCACCAGTGGCAAGGGTAAATAAGCAAGAGGTAAGCAGGTAGTAATTGCATCATGTCGTAGTGCTATGAAACAGTGTTTGAGGTATCGACAAGGCTTTTGCTCGAGATGAGATGCCAGGTCCTTCCTTTAAGCTCCGTTTTTTAAGCAGCTCTTATTGGACTAGCCAACACCTGTAACATGCGAGTGGACTTTTTAAATGCCATCTCAAGCATGCACTTGCTTAGACGTCAATGTGCTTTATGTTAATGGGAGTCAGTGACCAAGCCAGCCTGAATATCAGTGCTGAGGCCAAAATGAGGATCTCCAGGAAGGCAAGCAAATTTTTCAAGGTATTTCCAAATGTAGGATTGAATCTGGTCCATACCCTCCATAAGGACTTGGGCCAGAGAGCAGCCAAGAGACTTGGCTGATGACTCTGTCTTACTTCATCCCATGGACTCTCCAAAAACCTTTCCTAGATCCCTCTTCCCTCCCTCTAGCTGGCAGCACCCTGGGTTGATTGTCCTCCTGTGCTAGGGAGTTCCTGTTTTGCACTTGGCAAATGAAATTATGGACAGTCCTGCCATCAAGAGGCTCATTATAATGGTTGTATAATTGCAGACACCTCTTAGCCCATTGCTGAAAGCTATTCAATATGGAGGGAGATTTCTTCTCCCGGCAACACTGCATCAAAGCAAGGTTGTGGATTCAAAACACACTGACTCACTCCAGATGGGGAAGCAGCACGTGGATCTGCTGAGATGAATAGTTCTTGTGGCTGTCACCCATTTAAAGAAATCTTAGAAGCATGGCTGCTAATTGATTAAATCTGCAAATAAAAACCGTTCTGAAAGGGAAAAACATAGTTCCTTATGGGATATACAGGAGTAGCAAGTGTCACCTACGAGCAAGAGCAAGGGGGAATGCCTCTGTGGCAGTCTGTGGGTTTTGGAACTGCATTGGAAAGAATTAATTTTTAAAATTCAGACAGCCTGTGCTCCAGGGCTGTATTATTCATAAGTCTGAGTAGGCCGAAGCCTAGGTCAGGGCTGTATTATTCATAATGTTGACTAGGCCGAAGCCTAGGTCAGGGCCGTATTATTCATAAGGCTGACTAGGCCGAAGCCTAGGTGAGGGCCGTATTATTCATAATGTTGACTAGGCCAAAGCCTAGGTGAGGGCCGTATTATTCATAAGGCCGACTAGGCCGAAGCCTAGGAGCCTCGCAGGGACTAGGGGCCCATCAATTTTTTTTGCTGAGGCACACCCCCACATAAATTACAATTAACTGAGTCTCTTACCTAACCTCTATTAATAAGATAATTAACTGCTTCCTTACTGAAGTCAAACAAATGGTCTCTTATATTAAAACAATTATCCATAAATTATATTTTAAAATAAATAATAAAACATTTATTCACTTCAAAATATTACACTATTGAACAATTATACCCCAAAATGTGCTTTCCTGAAGAGTTCTACTCAAGCAATAAAAGTATTTTAAAAATTGTGAATAGAATTCTTCAGGAGACCCTCAAAATGGACCCTACGGTACCAGGGCCAGGCTGTCAGCTGTAGTGGGGTAAAAGACTGAAGTGCCAGAGGGGGGCCGAAATACCTGAAAGCCTAGGGGGCTGGCCATGGGTTAATACGGCCCTGCTGTGCTCGCAGTGCCCTCTCTTAGGGTTGCCCAAATAGCAACAGCCAGGTCAAGGGTTTTTTTTCTTCTTCTTCCTGTGGCAGGTGTGGTTCTCTGGAATGGCATAGCAGAGTGGGCATCGTCAGTTCCCACATTCAGGAAGGTGCATAAAATAATTATATTTCGGAGGGCCTTTGGCAGAGGATAGATTGATTTTTGCAGATCTGGCTGCCCTGGTTTTATCTTGTTTTTAGCTTGATTGTTTTATAGAGATTAAAGCCTTTGCTATGTGTTGTTGTTTTGTTAGCCACCTTGAAGGAGAGAAGACCAGATAAATAAATAAAATCTATTGCATGAGGTGCTCAAAATGACCTTTTTGCCCTTCGCTTGAAACATTTATGTGGGAGTGTGTCGGGAGAAGGGCAGAGGGGGCACTCAGTCCGCATCCTACTGTCACTGCTGGCCAAATCCTTCGTCCTCCAGCAAGAAAGTTACAGCTTCAAAAAAAAGCTGATCAGTAAATTTCACTTGAGGTCAATGAAGGACAAAAATGACTCACTCCATCCATCTCCTTCTGCCACACCAGGCTGGGAAAGGCGAGGCTGATAACTTTTACCTGCCAGTAGGCAAATGATCTAACAGAAGGCAGATCACAACAATTTTTAGTGTCTCTGGAACCAAGCCAGCCACAATCCTCGCAAAACCACTGGAAACAGCTGTAGGACTTGGGAAATGGCCAACTGTGCTTGCACAGACAAGCGCTGCATGGCTCCCTCCTCCGATTCACAACCAGATCACAGCTGTCACTCACCTGCAGGTCTGGGTACTGTTGGGGGTGATTGGGGCTGAAGAACTGGCCCTCCAAGCCAGTCAGGGTCCCCCCACATTCTGCAAGGAGACAGACACATCATCACCCTGAAGTGAACAGGCTTGCATTATGAGCAGAGAGCAGAGCAGAGAAAGGGGGGAGCACCCCACAAACATTAGACCATTTAGATAAATGGTCACTTTATTTGCTGTGTGCTTCTCCTTCTCTTAAAACAGAGCTGTCACTGGCAAGAGCATCGCTGCTCAGTTCCCCCCACCTCCAGAAACTGATCGAGGAGGGATTAGTCCCCCCTGGAAAAGGAGCAGCCCCACCTGGTGAGAAAAGCCTCCCCGCCTTGCCACTATTCTTGCATAGCCTCATTGCAATGTGGGTTTCTCGCATTAGCCGTGCAGCGTACCGTTGTGTTTGGTGCTGCAGTTGGCCTCGTCACTCCTGTCCATGCAGTTGTACAGGCCATTGCACACCAAGGCCGGAAGAAGGCAGAGTCCGTGGTCACAGAGGAACTCACCCCAGGAACAGTTCTCTAGAACAGAGGAATATCTTGGAGGAGAAGCTAATAATTGAAACCAATTTGAAACTATTTGAAAACCACAAGGAACCTAGGGGACTGTGGTTTTCTGAGCCTGTTGTTAGATTCCCTCGGCCCAGTTTTGGAAGAGCCAATCCCGTGGTTTCTTGGGGTGGGGGTGGGGGAACATGACCCTTTAAACTTGTTTAAAACTAGCCTGAGTGTTAGAGTAAGTATCTTTTGGTTTATTGTCGAAGGCTTTCACGGCCGGAGAACGATGGTTGTTGTGGATTTTCCGGGCTGTATAGCCGTGGTCTTGGCATTGTAGTTCCTGACGTTTTGCCAGCTGCTGTGATTGGCATCTTCAGAGGTGTAGCACCAAAAGACAGAGATCTCTCAGTGTTACAGTGTGGAGAAGATGCTGGCAGGTAATTTATATCTACTCAGGAAGGTGGGTTTGGGCTGAGTCATCCTGTAAGCACCATGAGCTCAGGCATCCTGCCAAGCACCAATCCATATGCAAAAGAACCTCCTCAGGATACAGTGAAGCCTCCCTCCATTAGCATTCCACACCCTGGGAAACTCTTACAGGATGACTCAGCCCAAACCCACCTTCCTGAGTAGATATAAATTACCTGCCAACATCTTCTCCACACTGTGACACTGAGAGATCTCTGTCTTTTGGTGCTACACCTCTGAAGATGCCAGTCACAGCTCCTGGCGAAACGTCAGGAACTACAATGCCAAGACCAAGGCTATACAGCCCGGAAAATCCACAACAACTATCTTTTGGTTCCTCCCCCAACATCTAGAAATTCCTATGCCTAGAGAATAAAATCTACAGAAGGACTCAGGCTGCCATGTTATAATTGAATGTTTGGATAACTGACGAATGGGACCTTACTTTGAATTTTCTATTTCACTATTTTGGATAGAGACAGCTATCAAATTTGCTTCAAATAACAATGGCAACCCCCCCATCCTTCCTTTGAGTCTATGTTTGCCAACTTCTAGGTGGTGGCTGGAGATCTCCCAGAATTACAAGAGAGGTCTCTCCCTTCCCCACACCCCGAACTCCTCAAGTTCCACCCTCAAAATCTCCAGGAATTTCCCAGTTCAGAACTGGCAAATCTGTTTGTGACTCTTATACTTGGGTACGTGTGTGCACTCTTCAGTGGCAAAGTATCCATCCAATGGCCCTCCTTGCGTACAAACACACACCCTCCAGGAATATGGAGTGGAATGCATCCCTTTTGTGGTGTTGCCAGTGAAAGACTAAACACTGTGTTCCCTCGCATCACCTCTCCCAGCCTGAAATAGGAGAGATTGCCCCAGAGCAGCAGGGAGCTCTGCCTTGCCTTCTGTCTTGGTTCCCTATGCCTGGTGGGTGGGAGCAATTGGGTCCGTCAGTTCCATTGGGCTGTGGAGCTTTGCAGATGCCCGACCATGACAACAACAACAACAACAGCAGCAGCAGCAGCAGCAGCAGCACCACCACCACCACCACCTCCACCACCAGTATAATGTTCTAGACAGATTAGTGCCCTGCTCAGAGGAGTGAACAAGTTAGTGTCATTATTATCCCCACAATACAGCTGGGGAGCTGGGCTGAGAGGAGCGGCTTACCCAAGGCCACCTACTGAGCTTGTGGCAGTAGTGGGATTCGAACCAGCAGTGTGCCGATTTGCAACCCAACTACTTAATGCCCCGCCAAGAGGGAACAAAGGAAGTGTTATTATTATCCCCACAATGCAGCTGGGGAGCTGGGCTGAGAGGAGTGGCTCACCCAAGGCCACCTGCTGAGCTCATGGCAGTAGTGGGATTTGAACCCGCAGAGTGCTGATTCACTGCCGAGCCTTGTTAGAACTTCCTCCACTAGTTACCTTAATTTCATCCCTCCCTTCCCCCTGATCTCCACTGACTAAGGCCGTAAGCTCCATGAGGCTGGGACCAGCCCTTAGCTTTTGTTGCAAACATCTTGCACGGTGATGTGGCTCTAATAATGAAACATTCCCCAAATCATGCAGGCTTTGGGTAGGGCATTTGGAAGGGCTTCTACTTACTTGCTAGAAGAGTTGTCCCCCCCCCCCAGCCGCAGCTGTGTACACTTACTTTCACTTGGTGCAATTGCTCGATACCAGGCAGAGAAGCCTGAAGCAGCTGTGATCCCGTATGAGACAAAGGTGACTTTCACCAGGCTAGAGTTGGTGTTGATCGTTGCAGGTACATCTGAGCCACAGAACCTGCAAAAGCCATGAGATCATAAGATAAATCATAAACCCGACAGGATCAGACCAGCTCCCGCCAACTAGTTATTCTAGAGGACTGACAACTAGAATTGCCAGGTCCAGGTTGGGAAATTCCTGGAGATTTGGGAGGGGGTGGAGCCTGGAGAGGGTGGGGTTTGGGGAGGGGAGGGGCCTCAGAGGTGTAAAATGCCATAGAGTTCACCCTTCAAAGCAACCATTTTCTCCAGGGGAATTGATCTCTGTTGCCGGGAGACCAGTTGTAATTCCAGGAGATCTCCAGCTACCACCTGGAGGCTGGCAAACCTACTGACAACAGGGCGTAGAGGCTGAGGCCTTCCCTTGTTGCTTCCTGGCAATGGGTTTACTACCTCTGAATGTGGAGGAGACTGCTAAGAAAAGTCAGGGTCTCTATGCAGAGGCTGGCAATACGCTTGCCCTGGAAACCCCAGCAGAAATCACCACACGTGAGCTGCGTTAACTTTATACACATCGTACATTTTTACCCTGCCCTTCTTCCAGTGGGCACAGGGTGGTATACAGGACTTCCTTCCTTCCCCATTTATCTACACAACAACCCCATAATGTGGGTGAGGCGGAGAGAGAGAGAGAGGCTTTTCCGAAGTTGTCCAGGGAGCTTCATGTCAGAGGGAAGATTTGACATCAAGTCTGCCGGAGTCTAGCCCAGTCTTCTAACCACTATGTCACACTGGCTGTCTGATATCACCCGGTGCTACACCCTGTTCTCTCAACATTCGTTTCTCTCCCATCAGATCTGCTTCGGTCCACTGGCGGCTACCAGCCCGGAAGGTGGTCTCCTTACCTGGAAATCCCATGGGATAAAGAGGGAGAATCACGTTCGCTGTATATCTCCAGCCGGTCATATAAGCAGGAGATGGAGCTTTCTATGTCCAATGCCTCCACTTTTAGCTGGATTACTGTTCCCTGTGCCCCTTGGATACGCCATGTGCACAGGATATTGGGGGGGTAGGGGGCTGGGTAATTGGGAGAGCTGATGGATCCCTTGGGACCATGCAGGATCCCTCCACAGGCTGCAAGGGGAGACACCAAGAAACATCTTATGGACTCAACAATAAAGCAAGAGGAGAACATTGCTAAACTTGTGCTGGGCACAAAGAAAAGCAGCATTTGGAAAGTCCGTTGCGATTACTCGACATACTGCTGAACCAAACTTTTCCTATATTTTATTTATACATTTTAAGTATAGGCCAATTAATTTTGGAGGGAGAGGGCTGAAAAGTGGGTGAAAATACAATAATTGTTTTGAGTTAAAAATCTTGTTTTATTTTACTTTATTTATATCATTCCTATTCCGCCTTTCTCACTGAGACTCAAGGCAGATTAGACAGTATGAGATGAGTACAGTCAATATCAAGGACATTTCCATAAACAATGCCATTGGGTAAATAAACACAAATTTAGCAGGAATCCAATACAGAGTTGAAGAAATGCTGAAACAGAGCACAAGCAATTCTAGGACAGATATTAGACCACATGAAGCACAGGTGGCTCATAGGAGCACATATTTAAGACAAGTAGTACATAAGGCGACAGACTAGTGAAGTTTACAGTCCCTAAATCATTCGCGAAGCATCTGAGACTCCCTCCCTACAATACTTCCCTCCTATCTAAAAAGCCTTTTTGAATAATTTGGTTTTTCATTGTTTGAGGAAAGCCAGGAGAGTGGGGGCTCTCCTGACCTCCTCAGGCAGGCCGTTCCACTACCCAGAAAGCCCATGGACAGGCTGCTGTTGATTTTGCCTATGCACGGGGTGGCACATTCTAGTTTCATAAGCGGGGCTTCTCTGAACATGTGCAGTGTGTGCCTCAAAGAGAGGAGGGAAGAAACGTTCTTCTATAAAAAAACGACCTAAGAATCTAGTTCCTTGAGTATGTGCAGAGGGAGCCGCAAGTGCAAACTGGGCCAGAGGAACATGACTGCTGTGGAAAATCCCCCTTGTACGGAATCAGCTCCTTTCTCTGTAGGCCTTTTGTAAGAGACTGGTCGTACAGATATGGTTGCATTGAGCCTGCACAAATGGTCCCCCTGGGAGATTTAATTCCAGAACTGTATCTTCCAGAAAACAGGCCCATAAACAGGATGTGTGAGAGCCAAACTACAAGTGACGCCTTACACAGGTTGGACACTTGTCAGCTTCCCTCAAGTTTTGATGGAAAATGTAGGTGTCCTGGTTTTACAGCTTGGCGCGCCATTACAGCTGCAAGACCAGGATGCCTACATTTCCCATCAAAACTTGAGGGAAGCTGACAAGTGTCCAAACTCTGTCAGGCATCACTTGTAGCTTGGCTCTGACTCACATTTGTTGAGCACAGCAAAGCAGATTCGACAGCAGTTTGGTACTCACAGGGTGCTGACGTCATGGCTTGGGGTGGCTGTCCTTGGGACATTGCGGCTGTGGAGTCCGGGGACGTCCCAGTGGAGGGAGCTGAGGTAGCATTGGAGACGGGGTGAGCGTAAGACGCTCCCGGTGAGAGACTGGCCAAGTGCGAAGATTTCAGCTCTGCTTTCACAGAACAGAAGTGGAGCAATGAGAAGACCGGCGCTAGAAAGGGGTGTCTGAGGCGTGGTTCACACATGCGGGAAAGTTAGGTGGCAAGAAATCGGAGGTCTCTTGGCAGGATCTATTTTCTACAAGAAACAGTTCAAATCTGGTATCTCCCCTTCGGAAGTCCGGCAGTCCATTCTCTTGCCCCGGCATGTGTGAAGCAGGAGCCTTCTGCCACCCAACCAGAGTTCCATTTTTAATACTAGATCCAGAGGAATTAGCCGTGTTAGTCTGTAGTTGCAAGAGAGCTGTGGTTCTCGAAAGCTTATGCTGCAATAAAGTTGGTTAGTCTTAAAGGTGCTACTGGATTCTTTACTATTCTTCACACTCACTCTGAATGTACATAGATCAAAATGGATAGCCATGTTTATCTGTAGCAGTAGAAAAGAGCAAGAGTCCAGTAGCGCTTATAAGACAAACATAATTTGTGGTAGGATACGAGCTTTCGGGAGTCACAGCTCACTTCTTCAGATACAGCTAGAATGGGAGTCCATCTGTCCTTATATCTTGGAGAGAGAGATCTCCACACTTACTACCCCTCTGCACCTATAAAAATTGTGGTAGGGTATGAGCTTTCATGAGTCACAGCTCACTTCTTCAAATACAAGTGAGCTGTGACTCATGAAAGCTCATACCTTGCCACAAATGTTGTTAGTCTTGTAGGTGCTACTGGACTCTTGCTCTTTTCTGAACGTGCAGACCTTCACGTTAATCTAAGTATGCGAGAATGAACTCTCGGGCCCACTGTCCACCTTTGGGAGAGGAGGCGGTGCAGCCAGGAATGGTCTTGACCATTTTGCTGCTGAATTCATCATTATTTGGCAACCCCCTCTGCCCAACGCACAACTAAACCAGCATTTTGCTTAGGCCTGCATGGACTGGCAGCAAGAATTTTCAGAGCCTGGACAGAATCAAACACCACTTGCAAGGAATGATCAACGATGGAGGAAATGGTACGAAAAAGAGCGGTCGCATCATGGCCAGTCAGGTCACAGCAGCATGGAGGGCTCCTCAGGAGGAGAGGAACCCTGGGTAGCCACCCCCAAATCAGGAACTAGCAAGCAGGCTGACCAGCCACAGGCTTGTCAAGACTCCCAGCCAGCAGCTGAGGCAGAGCCACTGACACCCTCCAGCCTGGAGGCAGCAACAGGTTGACCGTGCCCAGCCCTCCAGCATCACCCACCCCCTTGGAGTGCCGCAGACAGAGGGCCAAACCACAAGAGACGAATTACATGTGTCTATGTGAGTGAATATAATCATGTGTGTTCCTACCCGCTCGTGTCCATCTTCCCCGAGGTGAGCACGTGTCCTGTAGCCCTAGTCCGTGCACTTATGGGCTATATGTGTAATTACAGTGGTGAGTGCTTGCGGGCAGCATCAGCGATTCACTGCTGCAGAGTGGCCACTTTTGTCTGCTTCTGCTCCCTGACCAGGAGAACAGGTGGAGGCAGATAGGGAAGAGGGTGAAAGAGGGAAAAGGGATGCTTTGCGGGAAGCCTGAAGAGAAATGCAAAGGCCTGGTGGAACTTTCTCTCTTAAAATTATCAGTACGGTCCATCTCCTGACCAGGAGAAAGGAGGGGAGGGGGAAGAAAGAAGGAAAAGGGATGCTTGGGAAAATGGAGGTGCATGATGGGATAGCATCCCACATGATGGAGGAATGCTAAAAATAACCCGTGCCAGCCTGATCTGGAATTAACACGATGTGTGCAGTGTGGCCGTGCTGTGCGAGAGGGGAGCAGTGGGGAAACACGTGTAAGTGTATTCACGTGCCATTCATCTCGTGTAGTTCCACCCAGAGGCTAATGACAAGCCTACAGGAGAGACAGCACAGCGCACGTCTCCTGGCCTGACACCAGCTGCTTGCAGATAGCAATGAGCAGGGCTTTTTTCTGGGAAAAGAGGTGGCGGAACTCAGTGGGTTGCTCTTGGAGAAAATGGTCACATGGCTGGTGGCCCCGCCCCCTGATCTCCAGACAGAGGGGAGTTGAGATTGCCCTCTGCACCGTTGAGCGGCGCAGCGGGCAATCTAAACTCCCCTCTGTCTGGAGATCAGGGGGCGGGGCCACCAGCCATGTGACCATTTTCAAGAGATTCCGGAACTCTGTTCCACCACGTTCCAGCTGAAAAAAAGCCCTGGCAATGAGGAATAGCCACAGGATAACTCCCAAGCGGCTGGCTGCAAGCCCAGCCCTCCCGTCCCTCACTAAAAAACCCAGCCAAGGAAGACCATGAGGTGTGAAGGCCACAAGTTGTCACTCCTCTGACTCTTGCGTTGGATCCCGCCTTGTTTCATGCGAGTCCTTTGACTGGTCCTGACTCTGCCCTTGCCCAGCCCTGGAACTTGCATACGGACGACTCTCAGAACCCGACCTTGCATTTCGGACTGCCTCTCAGACCAGACTACGACCAGCTCTTGGACTCTGTGCTTTCGACCTAGGACTGGACTTTGACTACGCTGCTGAAATTAGCCCCTTGCCTGAGCCCCTTGCATTCTGGGAACGTGGCCTGCACCGCCCCAGCCTGGCACCCGACAGGCAGAGTTAAAGTTTTGGCAGTTTCCTGGGGCATACCCACACGATTTCTCCCATTTCGTCCCCCATACCAACGGAGTTTAGTCAAGCTCGCCCTCCCTCTCTGCAATCTTTACAGCAGAAGGTTCTCTAGCAGAGCTCCTGTGGGGTAAAGGACACTTGGCAAAAAAAAAAAACTATCCCAAATAAATTGCTGCAGATTGCCAGTTTGAAGACACCTGGCTGCACCTGAAGGACTGCCCTGGAGGAGGAAGAGCGCTTGAGGAGCGTCTGGACCAGGAACTTACGGGAGAGGACAATAATTCCCACCAGCAAGGTCAGTAACACCAAGAGAACAATGCTCAGGACAGCCACGCACAACCAGGAGAATTTGCAGTCCGGCTTGAATTTCCTGCTCGCCACATCCCGGACCTGTTGGGCTGGGACAGAGGAGCACAGGTCACAGTTTGGTCATTTGAACATACCAAATGGCCCTGCTCAGGTCAGCCCCTTCACCCATCGAGTTCACTGTTGTCTCCTCTGATTGGCAGCGGCTGCCCAGGGTCTCAGGCAGAGAGAGTTATTACTCAGCACTTGCTACCAGAGTCCCTTGAAATTGCCAGGAATCGAACCCTGGTGGACGGCGTGTGGCATCATCACTGAGCCACAAGCAGCAGCCCCCTGTGCAGCTGCTGCATGGAACCTCCAACAAATGGCATGGAAGTCCCTCTCTTTTTTTTTTTTATAAATTTTTTTATTTTTCATAACTACAACACTACACAGCACTACACTCTCTTGACTGGAAAATGGGATAAGTTGGGAGACAGAAAGGGTAACAAATTTTGATTCAAAAATCCGGGCTTCCGGCAAGGGACCAAAGGGAGGCAGTTTTTGGACAGGGGAAACTGCTCCGTATTGAATCTGACCCAGTGTTCCAGCTTGTTCAGTACTGCCTGCTGTGACTGGCAGCAGATCTCCAGGCAGAGAAACGTCTCCCCCAACTCCTGCTATGCTGGGAACTGGACTTGGAACCTTGTGCGTGCCTGGCGTGTGCTGGGTCACGGAGCACCTCAGCCACATTCAGCTTTGTGCGCAGGGACCTTTGAAGCAATCCTTCCCCATCCTTCCTATTCTCCTCTCTTGCCCTCGAGTCTCCATGCCCAGAGGAGTACAACTGTGCCTTAACTACCCTCTCCACATAGTCTTTCCCCCCCACGGTGATACCAAAGCCATTGGCGGAGAGCTTCACACTGGTTCCGTCTTCCCCATCTGGGTGACTTGGGGACGGTGCCTCGTCCTCTACTTCGAATACGGGGTTGGAAAACTCAGTCAGCAGAAAATGCGGCAAGGACAGAGCAGGAGAAGTAGCATTTTCCTGTGAGAAAAGCAGGCAGTGGTGAGACATACAGGAGTGGGGGGAAACAGGGAAGTGATCATGTGGGGCGGGGTGGAGAACTGACCTAATAATGTATCATCTTCACATAGGATTGCCAGCTTGAGAAATTCCTGGAGATTTGAGGGTAATACCCGAGGAAGTACTTCTGTTTCTCTTAGACTCTATGGTATACCATAGAGTCTGCCCTCTGAAGCTGCCATTTTCTCCAGGGGAAATGAACTCTATGCTCTGGAGATCGGTTGTAATTCTGGAAGAACTCCAGCCCCTACCTGGTGGTTACAACTAAACCAAAATGGGCCCCACCGGAGAAAACAGCCAATATACTAAAGAAACTCCGGTGTAAAGGAACTCAAGGGTTCCACAAACAAACTATAATGAAGTTTTTATGTATTTCCATATATTTTTTAAAGGTGCAAAGTGCTAATATAGTGCAACAATCAACCAATCCAACTATATACAATATAAATATGAAGCTCTTCACAATAAATAGTCAGGCAATATCATTGATCGATCCTGATGATATTGACTTTCCATATATTTTTTAAAGGTGCACTTTGCACCTTTAAAAAATATATGGAAATACATAAAAACTTCATTATTGTTTGTTTGTGGAACCCTTGAGTTCCTTTACACCGGAATCCCAGCTGGAGGTTGGCAACCATAGCTGCAAGCCACAGTGTATCTTCTGCCCACCCCTGAGGTAGTAGACATGAACAGGGGAGACCTACTCAGCCACAGAACTCACTAGTGACTATGGCTAGTTGTTCTCACTGAGCCTAACTTACAGGGTTAGGGACGGGTCAGGGCTTTTTTTCCTTGAAAAGAGGTGGTGGAACTCAGGACCGCACAATGACATCACTTTGGGTCAGCTGGAACAAGGGGGGAGGTTTTTAAAAGTTTAAATCGCCCTCAGCGAAAATGGTCACATGACCAGTGGCCCCGCCCCCTGATCTCCAGACAGAGGGGAGTTTAGATTGCCCTCTGCACTGCATGGCGCAGAGGGCAATTTAAACTCCCCTCTGTCTGGAGATCAGGGGGCGGGGCCACCGGCCATGTGACCATTTTCAAGAGGTGCCGGAACTCCGTTCCACCGCGTTCCAGCTGAAAAAAAGCCCTGGTTAGGGTTATGGTTAGCCCACTGTGGGGAGAATAAAGGGTGAATTTCAGGTTCTTGTAGTCCTGAGTCTATTACATTGTTTACTAGATAACTTGTTCTTTTGAGTTCATTGATTTACAACTTACATCGTGTGATCCTTCATGAGTCTTAGAGTGAAAGACAGACTATGAAGAAAATGAAAATTGTGTATTTTGGCTTCAGCTCTTTATTTATTTACTTCATTTATACCCTTCTTCCTCCAAACAGTTCATATTGTTCTCCTCTCCTCCATTTTATCCTTGCAACAACCCTGTGAGGTAAGTTAGATGGAGTACGTGTGACTGGCCCAAGGTCACTCTGCGAGCTTTTATGGCAGAATGGGGATTCGAATCGGGGTCTCCTGTACCCTAGTTCAGCACAGTAGCTGCTACTTCATGTAGGAAGGTCAGGATAAAATAAAAGAAAGAATGAGCAATGCATTTACAGACTTAAATATTCATGCTCTGCTTTTTTGTCTCTTAAGGACCTCAAGGTGACCTACAACAACCAATGCAAACGATAAAACCATGTTACTTTAACTGCAAAATAAAATAAAATATAATTGAAAAGTAAACAGTTGATGATCACCACAGCCTCCAGTATTAAATACATGCCACAGTGTGCAAACTTAAACACGCTCCAAAGACAGAAAACAAAGCCACCTTTACATGCTTGCGAATCACAAAGAAGTGAGGCAAGCTTTCCACAACCAAGGGGCCACCACAAAAAACGCCCTGTCGTGTGACGCCCAGCACTCACGTTCAACAATCAGGGCACATATGGCAAGTCCTCGGAAGATAATCTGATTGTTCAGAGAGGACCATTTGGGAGGTTTTCCTGGGCCCAGGTTATTGAGAGCTTTACGAGGGAAAAGAAAACAAGACAAAACAAAACAGCACCTCTGAATTGGATCTTGGGTGAGAACCAAAGATAGCTGTTACCAAACTGGATTACTCAGCTCCAGGCAGGTAACCTCAAAACTGGATTTTGGAACAACCACTGGCAGTTCAGGGTGAGTTGTCACCCCATGCAAAAGTATGGCCATTGCCATTTCCCATACCCTGCTAGCTGGTTCTGAATGGAACCCCTGTGGAATTGCAAGCAGCAGCTTGGATCGAGGGGTGATGCCCATTTTCTTTGCCAGAGGCAAGCCGAGCCCCTGAGAGCAGGGCTGGCGCCACCATTGAGGTGGTGAGGTGGGCACCATGGGGCTGGAGAGGGCACCAGAGGGGGCGTCGGGGGTGGAGGCGCACGCCATAGAGCTGGCCAACCCCACACCGCTGCTGCCGCCACTCGCCCCCAGCTGGGCGCAGCAGCCGCAGGCCAGGCATGGCAGGCATCCGGGGTGGCATGCGGAGCTCGGGCAGCCTCCGAGTGCCATCCCAGCCACCCGCTGGCCAATGGGCCCGGCTTGCTGCATGATGACATCATCATGTGGTGACATCATCGTGCAGTCTGGGGGGGGGCGTGTGTGCACTGCACGCGCATGCACGTGGAGGTGGACGTGGGCACCAGAAACCTTGGCACCGCCCCTGTTGAGAGGCTTCACTGCTCATTGTGCTTCCCCACTTGAAGAGGGGTGGGGGGCTGGCTAGTGAACTGGCCCTGGGAACAGATGCAACTTCTGAATATTTTTCAAAGTGCATTGTGGCACAGCTCGCTCTGAAGGTTACTCAGGAAAGTATGACTGTGCCAGAGCTCCTTTCTCTCCAGTAGAGTGCAACCGATACAAACAACCTCTGGAAATGCCTTTTTAAAAACCACACATCGAAGCATTTTTTGACGTGCACACCTGAACATGAATGACTGCTCAGATACATATTTTTTAAAAAGTGTAAAATCTCTGGCTACCAAGCTAAGAGGCTGGCATTACACGTTTGTCCCTGGCCTCGGAAAAAATAATGCAGGCAGACTGAGCGGATTTCAAAGCGTCGTCTATGCTTTCCCTTCTCTGCTGGGTGGATGTTCCGACCCTGACAACGAGACTTCTAACAGGGAATAAATGCATTAAAGCCATTCTGGCATATTTGCACAATGGGATAATTGGGCTTATTTTTAGGAGCGAAAATTAAAGTCAACAACCACTCGCTCAGATTAAAGGAGCCCCTGAGGACTAATAACATTTTACTCTCTGCAGTATCTGAGGTGCAGATCAAGCTATTAATAGCATTTACACAGCACGTTTGGAGTCTTCAAAGCGCTGCATCCAGTATTCTTACAACAACCCCGCATGGAAGATAGTTGCTATTATGCACATCTAGCAGTCGTGAAGAAGGGATGGAGGCCACAATGTCTTGCTTGAGATCTTCATTCATAAGCTGTTACACTACACCATGGCTAGTTTGTGTGTTAGTATAAACACAATTGCCACCATGCTAAGACTGAAATCCAAATATTTTTAGTAATCTCTACCATGCATGTGTATTTACAATTACATTCTTACAAGGATACACAATTCCTTAAAGCAATAGTACATAATTCCAAAGATACAAATGTGGTAGAGAGTGCCCTCAAGTCATAGTTCACTGATGGCAACCCCTGGTGGGGTTTTCATGGCAAGAGACTAACAGAGGTGGTTTTCCATTGCCTGCCTCTGCAACCCTGGTCTTCCTTGGAGGTCTCCCATCCAATTACTAACCAAGGTTGACCCTGCTAAACTTCTTTGATGAGATCAGGTTCTCCTGGGCTATTCAGGTCCAGGCAAAGATATAAATAATTATACAAAAATTCCAATGGTAAATGTGAAAATAACCGAAGTCTCTTAACGTTTTATCTTTTCTTCTTTTTTCTTCCAAACTCTTGTTGGAGAGAATTTCCAGCTTTCCAATGCCCAAATGTGTTTCTGGTGTGGGTGCGTTTTAGTGAACTTCCTCAAAGTCATTTAACATACACAAACGTCTTATGGAACCAAAGCCTTTATATATTATTTTCTGTCATCAGTTTGCTCTCCATAGGATAAATTCCTCCAGCGGTACAGGCAGCCGTCTGCTTCTTAATGTGATGGCCCAAAGGGACTTCGGCTATTTTCACACTTACCTTTGGGAATTTTGTACAATTATCTGTATCTTTGGAATTGTGAACTGTCCCTTTAAGGAGTTGTGTATCCTTGTAAGAACAGAATTGTAAAGACAAGTGTACGGTAGAGGTTACTAAAAATATTTGGATTTCAATCTTAGCACAGTGGTAATTGTGTGTATATTAGCTTTAGAACACCACAGTCCTCTTGTTTTGGCTTATATAGCTTGTGCATTAGGCAGGAAGCCTCAGAGTACAGCTCGTGTGAAGTAGTAGTTAGAGTGTCAAACTTGGACTTGGGAGACACTGGGTTCATATTCCCATTCAGCCATGAATCTCCCTGGGCAACCTTGGATCAGTCTTTCTCCCTCTCAGCCTAGCTTCCCTCATAGGATTGTTGTGAAGATATAATGAGAACAGGAGAACAACCCTAAACACCTTTGAGATAAGGAGGGATGACAATATATAGACAGATGTAGAGATGTACAGAAACAGTACACTGCATCATCCCATTGCTTCCAAACTTTCCCCCTACACAGCTTTGTGGGGACGTCAGGGAAGAAAAGATGCCTATTCCAAATCCTGAAATTGCATAGATAGGAAAGGATATGAGAAAATCCTTACTCCTCAGCAGAGCATCCTTAGCCCTGAGTAGTCTATCCCAGAGGAGAATTGTGGCATAGGTATTCAGACCAAAGGCCCTGGTGGTTAGTGGCCACTGGGTCCATATCCTACCATATATAAAAGGTAAGCCGTATTGGTAACGACTCACTTTTTATCCTCGTGCAGGCACTTTGCTGATGCCTCTGTCCTTGAGGCTGCTGCGAAGCGTCTGCTTGCTGCTGGGAGGAGGCCCGCTGAATCAACGGTCTAAGCATTCCTCCCTGAGCCTACCCTCAGTGCCCTCCAGGTCACTGCAAAGCGCCCACATGCCGTTGGGAGCAGGCCCACCGAATCAGTTTTCTAGAGCCCATTGTCTTTTTTTTACACAACGGGCAATATTTCTAGTCCTTAAATATTTCAGTGATGAAAAGAGAGAGACTCACAAGTATGTCTAACAGCCCCTCTTCTTCCATCAAAGAAAGCACCCTCCAATGCTCATGTTCCTGAAGACTCTCTCTAGAATAGTCTATTTTGCACCAATTTGAAAGCAAGAAAGGTTATTTCTTGGGGTGAAAGTCTTACCAGCAAAGCCCAGTATAACTACAGTGTCATGTATGCAAGCATCCATGCCATTGTTGTGTTCTGCATCTTAAACACATACTGATATAACACCAAAGTTAAATACTGTATGTTATGCATTTTATATAAGTCACCCGAGGGTGTCTAGACTGCTAATACTAATTTCCAGAGGAGCCAGTGGCCTCTTTGTTATCTCTAAGAAATATGCACTTTCACTTCTGAGTGTCCTTGGACCGGAGCTGCAGCTGTGTACTGAAATCTATCTTTTTCACAGGAGAGAATGATTCCACTTTGTACTTTGTCTAGACTAAACTACTCTGTTCCCATGTAACTTTTTGGGTTTTTGCTCCTGAATGCAAACGGGCCAGAGGGTGGGAGAACATCCCCTATAATCTGTAGTCCTATTGTTTGAATAATTACTTCTGCCAACTTCTACCTACGAGTGCAAACAAGAACTGAATAAATCTCTGAATAAAGTTTCTTCAACCAATGCACCTGAGTGCTTGCTGTGAGGGGCTTGGGGATTTAACTGCCAGGGACTTTCACCCTAGGACTGACATACAGTTGAGAACAACCCACACAAGCTATAGCGTACGGCTGCAGAAGGAGGCAAGATATAATCTTGAGAGATGTTTTTGTGTTCAAGCATTCACATTTGCATCTCTGCAAACTGAAGCTGAGATGCAGCCTCTTCCATTCAGAAACTTAATTCGACAGTCCTGGGGGATGGTACCAAAACTTGAACACTTATAGCAGTCCCAAGTTTTGAAAAAGCATCCTCCACATCTCCGCACAGGACAAACAAGGGGCGTTTTAACAGGCGCAGGTGCCTGGTCAGGAGTTATCCTGGAGTCCAGGTGCACATGTGCTCCCTACAACACCGATGGGCCCTCCTCATCTCACTCTTACCTTGCTTGGATCCAGCATGTCAGGGTAGAGTATGATCTCGGTGTAGTCCTTCATGGCTGTGGGAGAGGGTGTGTGGAATGTTGCCAAGATACCTGCCCTGCCAAAGTCGCTGCATCCCCGCACCCCCTGCGGCATCAGGCTCCCTGTGGTGGCCAACTGGCCGTTCCAATTCTCACCACATTGGTCAGCAAAGGGTCCCCCAGAGGCAAGAGTCAGGGCAGCACCCCAGGCTCAGCGTTCTGACCCGAAAAGTCTGATGCAGAATCAAACGAACGGCACTTGCTGCCTCTGTCAGCAAAGACCATTCCCCGTCAGGCACATTCTGCGGGACAAAGTGCCTTGCGACACAGGCTCCTGGGAGACCAAGGAATTTGCAAGCATTAAAGTCACCAACCTCCCTCCTACTTCTTAATCCATCTCAGCTGAGGACACGGAGGTCAAAGACCCTGGCGTTGGCAACACCAGCCTTAAAGGCACAGCATTGCCAAACCTTTTCTTAGTTGCCTGCATTCCCAGAGAACCAAAAAGGGAAAGGCACTGCCTGTCGGAGGGACTACAATACATGCTATGCATTTTTACGAAGTTTATATAAAGTGCAAAAAGTGCTCAATAATACAAATCATCACAATAATACAATAAATACATTCAGTACATACTGCAATGATAATATTCAGAAGAGGTCCAACAATCAATCACACCACTGGTAGAAGTCAAATAAGGTAAATTTGCAATCCTGAAACAGTATATAATCTTGTTTTCTTAATATTTCTTCTTGCAAATGTGGAAAAGTGCTGAATGTATTTATTGTATTATTGTGATGCTTTGTATTATTGAGCACTTTTTGCACTTTATATAAAATTTGTAAAAATGCGTAGCATATATTGTAGTCCCTCCGACAGGCGGTGCCTTTCCCTTTTCGGTTCACGTTCAGAGGAGTCCCTTATCTTGGCTTTTTGCATTCCCAGAGAGACTGGGAATGGGTAGCAGGAGCTGGAAAAGGTAATTTGCAAGTTGCCTTCCTGGTCTTGTCCCTTTGCAGTATGGCAAGGGGTTGTGCCACCTCTCTTGAATTTGCCTTAGGGCCGAGAACAGAAAGATGGCCACCGATGCAGGCCTACACCCATCCAATAAGCCCCAGAGAATGCCCAGCCCAAGCCCATGCTTTTTGGAAGCCTCCCATAGATCTCCTCCGTTCTTTGTCTCTCCCCAGTCCTCCTCCTTCTCCTCCCCCTGCTTTTTTCAGAGAGGATGGCATATTTTCCAAGATGGCACCACCTGAGACTGGCCAACTGTATGTAGTGCCGACATCACCGTAGACCTCATGGGCATGCTCACGCAAGGGTTTCTGGTGCAAGAGAAAGAAAAGTGAGGCCTAGAATGAACTGGACATTCAAAACGAACCATGTAGCAAAAAAAAAATGCCCTGAACTGGATAGCCCAGGTGAGCCTGATCTCATCAGATCTCGGAAGCTGAGCAGGGTCAGCCTTGGTTACTAATTGGATGGGAGACCTCCAACGAAGTCCAGGGTTGCAAAGGCATGCAATGGCAAACCACCGCTGTTAGTCTCTTGCCGTGAAAACCCCACCCCAGGGGTTGCCGTACATCAGTTATGACTTGCGGGCACTCTCCACTAGACATGGGCACGAACCAACCCCCCCCCCCCCCGCAAACCATGGGGTTCATGGTTCGTGGGTTTTCACGAACCATGCCGCTTGCAAGGGGCAGGAAAAGTTTAAATGGCCATTTAAACTGCCCCTTTAATATGAACCAAACGAACCAGTAGACCAGTTCATGGAAGTTTGTGGAAATGAGCTTCCACGAACCACTGCTTCGCGAACCGCGAACCGGCCTGGTTCGTGCATTTTTTGTGGTTCGTATTTAGGTTCGTCCCCATCTCTACTCTCCACCACCAAAAATAAAAATAGATGAGCCTTTCAAAAGCCCTCCATGTTCCATACTAGCAGCGACAGATGAGCAGTATCAACAGATATGGAGAGTCTAGAAGCCACTTCATGCTAAGCCTCCCTTCCTGCCAGTAGAGGCGGCTCCTTTCGTCTCTTTTGGTGCCCCTCAAATCGGGCGGCCTAGGCAATCACCGAGGTCTGCCTAGTGATTGGGCCAGCCCTGATTCCATACCTAGGATAACAAGGATGAGCCCACAGCGGAATGGTCTGAGGACCACAATTCCTTAATCAGCACCGTGTAACAAATAGATGAATCCTAAATGAATTAATCAACTACTCTTTTTATAATTTAAAGTGCTAGGTGCTTTGTAATTAAAAAGGTAATTCACAAAATTACACAACCCCAAAGCATGAAAATTTAAGTTCACGGTCCCAAGTCTTAATGAATTTCAATAGAAGAGCAATCTCTCTTGTTCTTGTCCTGGAGTGCTCCCCTGACGTGGTGCGCTCCGAAGACCAACTCCCGGGCAGGAGAACCCACAGTGGAACTGTGGAACTTGCTGAAGGAATAGCAGCCACCAAACGCTCCTGTTTTGGGATCTCTTTTTCAAGAGCGTTAGCGAGCAGCAGTCATGCAATTCTGAAGTTATTGACTCAATCCTCTCAGCCCAGTTAGGAACCTGATACCAGAATAATTTTCCAAGCATTGAATTTCTAAAGTTGGGACATGGTGGGAAGAGGATTGGAGAGAAGCGGGGGCATCCCTTGGAGTGTGTTTTTCCAGTCTTTTCTCCTTCCTCTTCAGCTGTATAAAAACATTGCAGAGGACTTGTATTTTCAAAGCGCTTAAACAGAATTACCCTGCTGGTTCCCCCCTGTTGTGCATCCTTCTTTTTACAAATGTCGCGGCTCCTGTTGGAACTGCGTTTTAACATGTAAGCATCTGGCAAGTTTTCCACGCACTGTTGCTAAGTCATGTACATTCCTGAAGTCTCTTAATGCAAAATCCTTTTTCCATGTTCCTAAAGCAGGGGAGAAAGAGGTCATTGTTTGAAAACCAGAACTGTAGGGAGAGAGTGTTAGCAGTCGGCCTTGACCCTCACGCTAATGGGGAAGCTTATGAATATGGCTATATCATAAGCCCTTCTCCTCATGTGTTTTAAACACAGAAACACTGTCTAGCAAGGCAGAAAACGGCTGCCAACCCCCAGCCGGGAGTTGGAAAATTACTGGAATGTGAGTCATAAGCCTCACAGATGTGTAAAGATCTTAAGACAGAGAAGTTAGCCATGTTAGTCTGTAGCTGCAAAAGAGTAAAGAGTCCAGTAGCACATTTAAGAGTCAGTTTGGTATAGTGGTTAAGAGCATGGGAGCATCTGGAATCCTCACTCCTCCGCTTGAAGCCAGCTGGGCGACCTTGAGCTAGTCACAGCTCTCTGGAGCTCTCTCAGCCCCACCCACCTCACAGGGTGTTTTGTTGTGGGGATAATAATAGCATACTTTGTAAACCGCTCTGAGTGGGTGTTAAGTCATCCTGAAGGGTGGTATATAAATTGAATGTTGTTGTTGTTATTATTTAAGACTAACCAACTTTATTGTAGCATAAGCTTTCGAGAACCACAGCTCTCTTTGTCAGATGCATTGTCAGCTTTCGAGAAACACAGCTCTCTTCGTCAGATGCATTACCAGCTTTTGAGAACCACAGCCCTCTTTATCAGATGCATTGACAGCTTTCAAGAAGCACAGCTTTCTTTTCAGATGCATCACCAGCTTTTGAGAACCACAGCCCTCTTTATCAGATGCATTGACAGCTTTCAAGAACCACAGCTTTCTTTGTCAGATGCATCACCAGCTTTTGAGAACCACAGCCTTCTATATCAGATGCATTGACAGCTTTCAAGAACCACAGCTTTCTTTGTCAGATGCATCTCCAGTTTTTGAGAACCACAGCTCTCTTCATCAGATGCATCATCAGCTTTCGAGAACCACAGCTCTCTTCATCAGATGCATAGACAGCTTTTGAGAGCCACAGCTCTCTTTGTCAGATGCATCAGTTGGCTAGTCTTAAAGGTGCTACTGGACTCTTTACAATCATAAGACAAAGAGCCTTCCAGGAGTTCCTCAGTTAATCGCATCCACACCTTGCCAGTCTTCCCTTATCTGCTCTCCCAATCTGGGTTATTCAGGATCTGAAAAAACCCACCTGTCCTCCTGTCCATCCTCCATGGGTCATCAAGCACTTTTTTCCTTTAGTAACACCCAGGAAGGTTTAATCGAACCTTTCCTTTCTGGACAGAAGACGTCCCCCTGCCCCAGGGGATGTTCTACAGTATAACTGGGCTACCCTCCACCATACTTGTGTGTGCGTGTCCTTGGATCCTACACCCACCCTCAGACGGGTGTCTGAGCCTCTCTGTGTCAGGCCTGGCTAGGGGATTCTCTCGGAGTCTCCACGTCATCAGCCACAGATGAATGAGTTAAAGGTCTTTATTAGAGATTTGCTCCCTAGAAATATACTGTACATAGCAATTGCCTGGAATGCCAAAGCAAAGTCCTCCCAGAAAAGTCCCCCCCCCGTCTCCTCCCCACAGTTCAAATGACAGTCAGTTGAAGTTGGCGTGGAGCTGCAAAGCGTGAGAATCCTGGCAGAGATGCAAAGTTGAGTTTCTCAAGGCTGGTTGGTTCCCAGATGCTCAGTCCCAGCTGTACTGATAACACTGCTCAGCTCAAACGGCAACAAAGCCTAGCAAATCACAGGGAAGCAAGAAAGCAACTACAATACTACCTATCCCCGCCCAGTAACTAGACATTCACAAGGCGGTGACCCCATCTTCAAGACTGGTAAATATCACACATTTGCTGAACTGCCCTCCCATTTCCTCTGTTTTTCAGTTAGCTCTGCATGTGTATTGTGTTTTATGCAATTGCTCTTTATCACTCTGTGAATAAAAACCTTTCCTGTGGAACATTCACCTGTTTCTTTAAGCGTTCTCTAGAGGAACGATCCTCGTATTCACTGGTATACTCTGAAACTGTCTGCCGCTTTTCCTTGTAGCACCCCCTAAAAACTTCTCTGGACGACCTCCTCCTCTGGGAATTTGTTCCACACAGTAGGAGCCTCTAGTGCAGGGGTGACCAAACTTGCTTAATGTAAGAGCCACATAGCATAAACCTCAGATGTTTGAGAGCCGCAAGACAGTAAGTACTGAAGTGACTTCAGAGGAAGAGGCGGGTTTGGGGGAGTGCCGTGAAAGTGACATCACAGGAAGGGGTGGGGTTTTGGAGCAGTATGCTGGAAGTGACATAATCAGAAGGGGTGGAGCTTGGGAAGAGCCATCACCTGACCTTTGACAAAAGTGACATCACATCCTTGCTAGGCTTCACCCCCAAAGTCCCCAGGTATTTTCTGAGTCGGACCTGGCAACCTCAACATTTTTATTGAAAATATTAAAGAATGGAAAGAAGGAAAGAAGGAAAGGGAGGGAAAGACATGGAAAGAAAGAAGGAAAGAAGAGAAGGGAGGGAAGGAAATAAACTAAACTAAAAAAACTGTACAGCCATGGCGATACTCAGAGACCTCAGGGAGCCGCACAATATGTCTAGGAGAGCTGCATGCGGCTCCCGAGCCACAGTTTGGCCACCCCTGCTCTAGTGGAAAGGAATGGGCTCTGGCAGAGTCCAGGCAGCCCGCCTTAAGTAGGGGGGTGGCCAGAAGATCACCCCTAGAGGACTGCATTTGATGCATGGGAACATATAGGAAAACCTTTTCTCATCAACTGGGCTCATGGAAAGGAAGCTCTCAAGAGACACCAGGATGTCAACAATTTTCACCCCAGCAGCAACCACATCAAGGCCAGTCCATGCAACAAATACATTTCCTGGACATCACCAAGAGGCTATGCTATGGACCCATAAACACCACCTTGTATCAAAAACCCAGCAACGGCCAAACACACCTGCATGCTTCCAGCTACCCTCCAAAACACATACAATGATCCACAGTCTACAGGCAAGCATTGCCTTACGATCACATTTGCTCTCAACAGGGACCCTTACCTGAAGGATTTATAGGAAATATTTTTAGGATTTAGAGATCCTCCGAGTAAAGTAAAGAAGCAGATCCATAAAGCCGGACTGGTACCTAGAGGCTGCTGGCTATAAGACAAACCCAAAGGAGGTAACAACAGACTAGCACCAGCTGTCACCTACAGCTCAGGACTTAAACTGGTTCAATGTATCACCAATTACCTACTGCCTCTGTAGGATAAGGATCTCTTGGGCTCATCCAACCTGTATCTACAATATCCTTCAACTATCTGATTTGAGCAAATGGGTTGTTCCCTAGGTGAAAGAATCAAGGAACACACATCTGATACGAAACAATATTCAGAAACCAGTGGGAGAACAATTTAAGCATCCTGGACTTCGATCTCCCTGCTGTTGCAGATCTGAAAGTCATTGTTCCACACACCCCCACACACCTCTACCACAGACTTCAAAGGAAGAACATAACATGAAAGTGCTGGATTAGAACTCATTAAGAAATTATTCTCCTCACACTCTAGCCTAAACTGGACTTCCATACTCACTATAATTGCCAATAGCTTGACAGGACCTACTTTTTAGGTATACGGACTGTCTTTTCTTAACATGTTGTAGCTGTGACCCTTTACTGATGATATTTTTATCTCATGCTTCTGCCTCTTTCTTGGTTTATCTGACTTCAATAGATTATCCCTATCCCATGAGAGACTGGAGACTGACTTCTCATCATTCATCATATGTAACAACCAAACCAGTTGCAGTTCCTTAGAGGAAATCACACTTGAAAGAGTTATAGCAGGATCCACACCTGGCATCTCTCTGCTCCAGATGCTTCCCCCCCCCACCCTGTTGTGTCATTTTGTTATAAAATTTTCCAAAAAGATTTCCTCCCCATTTGCATCTGAAGAAGTAAGCTTTGACTCATGAAACCTCAAGCTAGAATAAATTTTGTTAGTCTTTAAGATGCTACTGGACTTCTATGTTATTATTATTGCTGGCCATTTTAATAGCTCGGTGTGCCGGTCTCCCCATCTATTCTGTTTATCTTTTGTGTGTGTGTATACACGCACACAAACATATATGTAGTCTGAGAATAACACTTCATGCATCTGATTGAGTGGGTTTGGACTCACAACAGTTTATACTGTAGGAAATATGTTACATTCTTAAGGTGCCAGAAAGTGGATATTCATAGATCTTGTGTGTGTGTACTTCTGGTCACTCCGCGGGGCCACAACTGAGGCAGAAACAAAATCAACAAGCAGCGCTTCAAAGGCACAAGTACATACACAAGAATGCACGTAGAACCCGGTGAGGAGTTTGTCACACTCCAATTTTATTTCTGTACAAGTCTCCCTTCTGAATGACAGGAGCCTTTCCCCTATTCTTGCTTACACAGTAAACAAGACGGTAAATCAACCTGAAAGGTGCTGAGAGGGGGCTTCTCTCCTCTTGCAAACCCTGAACATCTTGCATTACCCTCTCTGTTCCCCTGTGAGGGGGGGGGGCTCTTTACCCCTATCTACGTTGACCTTGGAGTGAAAACTGCAAAGAGGGGGGCAAAAAAAAGAGAGGACTTTCCCTTTGAAGCCACTGAAGTGGCCCAGAGGGGGTGGGTTTCACAGGGAAATGACACAGGAGTGGATTGGGCCTTCAATTTATGGGGAACATGCCTGGCGGGGGGGGGGGGGCTGTTGCCCGAGAGAATGGCCAAGAACAAGCTGAAACAAAGGGACCCTCTACAACGGGTTGAGGGGGGTGGGAACACACGAGCATTGGGTTCAGCTTGCTCCAGGGATGTACGGAAAGTATGGAGGGAATTTTGCAGTCATCTCAGGAAGTGGAAACAGTCGAACAGTATGCTCACTGAGGGGGTCTGCCTTATAGGACCCTGAGGGGCTCAGTTTGCCCCCCACTGTTTCCTAAGTTGAACTCTTGTGCTGTCAGCAGCTTCATAACAAGAAAAAAAAATATTCATCCCTATGGATCATTCCCCCCCTCCTGCCCCCCTTAGTGAAATGCAGCAATAAGAAAATGTTCACACCCGTTGAACGATTGCCTATCACAAAACCATTCAAAGTCCTGTGTGGGTTTTTCGAGCCCATCAAGTACAATACCAGACGGCCTGTGCAAGCATCAAAAGGCTCAGCGCTTGTGTGTGAAGGGAATCACTAAGACAAAAGGTCAAATAAGGCTACTGACGTTCATCAGCTGACCGGAGACTGGCTCAGTTCCTTAACCTCTGCGAGGGACGTGGAGATGGCAGGAGAAGTCATTGCCCCCACCCCCAGCCTGTAGCGAGGACTTGTTACCTCAGAAAGTCCAAAGCAATGCCAATCCCAGCCAACGTGTCACTGGGATCGTCCCGGTCACCTCTGGCACTTGGCCCAGACCGAATGCCCGAAGCATTTCTGAACGGGTTGGAGAGGACTTTGTCCCACGACATCAGTGTGGGGGGGGGGGGGTGCCTGATTGTCTGTAGGGAAAGCAGGAAGCATTTGCCATGCTTGCACCTAGCCCTCCTTCAAAGAGCATTTTTGTTCATTTTGAATACCTCACGTCTTCCCCAGAGGGTTTAAGGCACTGTCGTGAAAGGAGGCAGTTAAAAATCCATTCCCCCAACCCCCCCCATGTCCTCTTTGTCATAGTTCCTAAAATTCCAGTCAAAAGTTGTTGTTTTTTGGACAAAGTTTGTTTAAAAATAAAACAAAACACAACCAACAGGCATCCCTCAAAACATAAGGGAGTGACGGTTACAGTTATTCCAGATCCGCAGCTCCAGTTAGAAATCAAGCTGGTGCACCCATTGCGGGTTCTACGAAGCTGCCCTCAAAGCTGCCTTCTGCGAAACGTTGACACAGCGTGCACCCGTGACTGGGAGGAGAGGACAGCTAAAGCGGCTGTCCTCTTTGATGGGTTGGACGAGTGGCCTTTCCCCAGGTGCGCACCCAGCCATCTGTGCAGAAATGCTGACCCAGAATCCTAGTGCAATTTGAACAGTTTCTAAGCTGCAATGTTCATCGGCACTCTCCAGGTGGTGCCGTCGGACACGGAGAAGAAAAGACGGTTGTCCAAAGTCGGGAAGATGGTGGCCTTGTTCCTCGAAGCGCCACTCACATTCCTTCTCAATGGGCCTTTTTCCGGCAAGGGAGCAGCTTGGGGAAGAGAACGGGTTGTGTAGATAAAATGGGACAGACAGGTTCCTGCCCCACAAGAACAACTGTTCATGGTTTATTACACACCAAAAGAGAGGAGAGGGGGGGAAATGAAAGAAGAGAGTAAGAGAGAATAAAAGGGAGAGAAAGAGAAAAAGAAAGGAAAAAATGCAAACCCTTCCCTAATCTGTAGGAGATTTGGGGAGCCAAGCGCTGCCCCATCGGTGGTTCTGTCCCCGGAGTCCGCAAGGCCATGCTGCTGTGCTGAGTGACTCTTCGGGATTAGCCCTGAAGCAGGACAAAGGCCTGTCCGTAAAAGTCGGCATCATAAGTCAATGCTTTATTAGGACTCTCTTTCTCCCACTTTTTTTTGGATGTTTTGTTTTTCTTTTTTAAGAAAAAAAAAACCAGCTTAGAAAAATCCCTCAAGAGCCCCAGTTGTCCTGGGTGTCTCTGTCAACGAGCTGGTGCCAAGCTCCCTTCCCTCCGCAGGGACGGGGTGAAGGGAGGGGGCCTGGGGGAGCTACATGCGCGAAGATGGGCTGGCGAGCTCGTAGAAGAGCAAGTAGGCATCGCTGCTCCGGACGTGGCTGGAAGAGAGCGGCGTGACCCTGCCAGAAGAAGAAGAAGAAGAAGAAAGGTGTTAGCAGCCAGCTCTGGAAGTGGAAGAGAGTCTTCGAGTATCCAAAGACCCCGGAGGAGAAGGCCAGAGGCGGCTGTTATTGAGGGTAACCCCAAAATCTGTGCAGGAAAAAAAAATCTTATTTGCAGCTATTTGTATATGAAGTTTTAATGTTTTAATGTGGAACGTTTTAAAATGATTTTAAGCAGGGCTTTTTTCTGGGAAAAGAGGTGGTGGAACTCAGTGGGTTGCCCTTGGAGAAAATGGTCACATGGCTGGTGGCCCCGCCCCCTGATCTCCAGACAGAGGGGAGTTGAGATTGCCCTCCACGCCGCCAAGCGGCGCAGAGGGCAATCTCAACTCCCCTCTGTCTGGAGATCAGGGGGCGGGGCCACCAGCCATGTGACCATTTTCAAGAGGTTCTGGAACTCCGTTCCCCCGCGTTCCCCCTGAAAAAAAGCCCTGATTTTAAGGTTGTTATTCACCCTGAGCCCAATTGTGGGGAGGGCGGAATACAAATACGATATAAAATAAATAAATAAATGAATCTGAAATCTGTCTATTTCTGACATGCAGCAACTAAATTCTCAATTTCAAAATTAGATTTTTAGGAACATTTTTCTAAACTTGGGCCTCCTCAGATACTACAGGGGTTAACCTGCTTAAGGAAAAGAGAAGGGGAGAAAAAACAAAACCCTGCAAATCAAAGGCAACCAAAGATGTTGGAACAAAGGAAAGATTTTTTTTTAAAAAAACTATAGAACGTAACTAAAAATAAGAATTTAAAACACTGGTATAGATTTTAATAATCAATTAGAAATACACCAGTTAGATTTTTATGGTTCTGCATAAACCTGGTGTGTGTGTGTGTGTGTATGTATACACACACACACACACACACACACACACCTGGTATATATATACACACAATAAAATCACTCACATACAGGTATAATAGTATATGTATTTATAGCGGATTATTAAATTTTATACTGGTGTTTTAAATCCTTATTTTTAGTTACATTCTATAATTTAAATTCTTTCCCCCCCTTCGTTAACCTGCGTAGCCAAATGAGAGAGGTTGCCAATGACTGTTGCAGAGAACAGTCTACGTCCTTTTCTTGATCACATCTAGATGGGTAGTTAACAACAACAACAACATTTGATTTATATACCATCCTTCAGGATGACTTAACATCCACTCAGAGTGGTTTACAAAGGATGTTATTATTATCCCCACAACAACAAATACCCTGTGAGGTGGGTGGGGCTGAGAGAGCTCTGAGAGAGCTGTGTCTGACCCAAGGTCACCCAGCTGGCTTCAAGCAGAGGAGTGGAGAATCAAACCCGGCTCTCCAAATTAGAGTCCCGCGCTCTTAACCACTACACCAAACTGGCTAGTTGTGTTAGTCTGTAGCAGTAAAAAAGAGCAAGAGCCCAGAAGCACCTGGACTACCACAAATTTTGTTAAGTCTTATAGGTGCTACTGGATTCTTTTCTATTGATCACATCTGCATTTCAAATAGTTATATCTCAACCTGTACTTCCTGTATTTCATGGCTCTTTTATCTGGCTGTTAAAAATAATCTTTTCTTCATAACCTCCTATATACATGTCCACCTAGCAAGGACCTACTGAATGCATTTGATGGCAGGCTCTAGTCCACGAACCTTTGTGCTGGAATAAAAACTTGTTAGGGAAGAACGAGTTATGGTATTTCAAAGGCTGGGCCTGAGTTCCCAACTCAGATGTTCCTTCAAGCAAAGGGCAACAATGGCCGTTTTCACACTCTCTAACATTGCACAAAACTCACAGAACGAGGGTGTCTTCATGGCGCGAAAACAGAATCATGATGGGGTGACGTCAGAAATCGCACCATGAAGACGCCCTTGTTCCATGAGTTTTGCGCGATGTTAGTGTGAAAACGGCCAATGAATCCTTCTTGCAAATTCATTTCCAAAATGCATGATTAAGATTGGGACTAAGATAAGAAGGGGCTTCTGTCTTCCTTCATATGACATCTTCTGGACCAAAACACCCCCCATCAGTAATCATGCAGGCCCTGGGAACAAACAGTCCCCCTGCCCCTGGGCCATTTCAGGTCAGGAAAATGGCACAGAGACAGGGGAGGCAGAATCCCTTCTTGCCTTGTGCAGCGATACTGATCTGACTTGAGACCAATCAAAATGGGTAGTCGTGTTAGTCTGTCAGTAGCAGTAGAAAAAAACAAGAGTCCAGTAGCTCCTAGAGTCCAGACTCACAAAATTTGTGGTAGGGTATGAGTTTTTGTGAATCACAGCTCACTTCTTCTTGATATCTGAAGAAGTGAGCTGTGACTCACGAAAGCTCATACCCTACCACAAATTTTGTGAGTCTTATAGGTGCTACTGGACTCTTGATTTTTCTACTGAATTGAGACCGTATCTGTTTGGGAAATGAGTTCCCAGTAGTTTCAGGTGGGTGGCTGTGTTGGTCTGCAGTCGAAGGTCAAGATCCAGGTCCAATAGCACCTTAAAGACCAACCAGATTGAAACTAAAAAGCTCAAACCCTGGAAATCCAGTTGGTCTTTAAAGAGCTGTCGGACCCAGATCTTGAGTTCCCAGGAAGGAATTGCTGCTGCTGTTTGAGTGCCAGGTTGGGAACCCAGATCGGTCTTGTGAAACACCATCATATGCAGTTTGTGCTCTACTAGCATTTAGGGTGCCACTAGGACTCCTTTTTATTTTTAGTTCCAAACATTATAGATCACTGTGGCTTACGAGAAACCACCTCACCCTCCCTATAAAACAGAGCCCTAGCCTGGCACAAAAAATGCTGTTTAAAAGTTCATCCAGTTTCTCACAGTGGCCAACCATATGCCCCTCGGAAGGTCTAAAAGCTGGGCACAGAGGCAATCTCCTCTTGTGTCTCCCCACCCCTCACTGCCCCTGCTATTTTGAACATGGAGATTTAATTTAGTCTGCACAGCTAGTTGTCACTGAGAGACCTAGCCACAGTGGATTTGTCTAGTCCCTCTTTTAAAAGCCACCGCCACCACTACTTCCCGTGGCAGTGAGTTCCACTAGTTCACAGCTCTCGGAGTGACCAAGTCCTTCCTAAAAGGCCAGATTTACCGGGAGTCGTTGAAAGCGTGCCACTCTCCAGACACGGGGTTCTTGCAGTATGCCGTGTAGTGGCCCCCCATGGTGGTCCCACTGTGGTTGGAGACGGCGTACAAGTTGTAAACAGCATGATCTGTAGGGTAAAGGAGACACACACGATCACTGTCCCGTTCTTATGTCAGGAGGCCACTGGCTGGGTTTTCTGTGTCTCAAACAAAAGACCTGCAGACACTCTTTCTCCTGCCCCCCAATGTTCGCGCAGTGCCCCAAAACTGTTCCTAGAAGGCCTACAAGCAAAACCAGCCGCAAAACCCATTTTGCTCCGTGAAATCTTTGGCACCGTCCTTTAATTCCCCCTTTCCCTGGCGGTGGAGAGTGCCATCAAGTCATAGCTGATTTACAGCAATCCCTGCTGGGGTTTTCAAGGCAAGGGACTAACTGAGGTGGTTTGCCATTGCCTGCCTCTGCACAGAGACCCTGGTCTTTCTTGGAGGTCTGCCAGCCAAGGCCGACTAACCAAGGCCGACTCTGCTTAGTTTCTGAGCTCCGACAAGATCCGGCCTGTCTGGGTTCTCCAGGTCAGGACCACCCCCCCCCATCTTTCCCTACTCAAACTAAACTTAAGTATATGTAAGTGGAATGAATGGGGATGCTTCCCACTGTTTATCCCAGCCTTCTCTTTCCTTCTCCCTCCCTCTGTGGTCTACTTTGTAACAAAGTTTATTTATTTAACAAAATGTATATTCTGCTTTTTGGCCCTCATAAGGGCCACCAAGGCAGCTAACCAGTTAATATAAACATAAAATGATTTTTAACACATTTTAAAACGATCAGAACCAACCAAAACAATAACAACAACACATTAAAACAGTTAAACCAGAGCTAAAAATGTACAAAACCCAAACAATATTTTTTGTTTGTTTGCATTTTAGACTTTTTAGATTGCAAGCTCCGCAGCGCAGGCCCCTGCCTTCTGGTACACTGCAAACGCACATGGGTGGCACTTAAGGAAATAAGCAGGACGTGGCAGCAATGGCTTTCCCTCTTGCTGCTGCTTGCCAGCGTCTGACAGAGAGAGGTACACTGCCTCTAAATGTGGAGGCTTCATTTAGCCATCAGGGCTATTAGCCATTGATCGACATATCCTCCTCAGCACTTTTAAATAGTAGTCTCTGCTTCTCTGAAAACTTGTTGGATGTTTTCCCCAAGCAACATGAACCTCAAAACTCACTTGGTGGTAACTTAAGTCTTAGAGCCAAGCCACAAGTGATGCCTGACACAGGTTGGACACTTGTTAGCTTACTTCAAGTTTTGATGGGAAATGTAGGCGTCCTGGTTTTACAGCTTGGCTCTCCATTACAGCTGCAAGACCAGGATGCCTACATTTCCCATCAAAACTTGAGGGAAGCTGACAAGTGTCCAACCTGTGTCAGGTGTCACTTGTGGCTTGGCTCCTAGGCTTTACCAATTTCGGCTATGAGGTGGGGGAATTTCTTCACCAGCTCCTGACTCCCAGTGCAGGTAAAGCTAAGCTAACTATGTCCTGTTCATGTTTTCTATGAGTCCCAGGGAGGGGATGTGTAGAGGTACCCTGGAAAACTGAAGTCAAACTTGCTTGCCTTGAAATGTGTTTAGACTAAGAGCTAAGCTACAAGAGATGAATTACACAAGGAGGAGCACATGAAGAGAGTCGCAGTGTTAGCCAGGAATTTAAGTTTTAAAAGAGATCGGAAGGCTTTGTCAATTTCCCCTCTCTACAGAGCCAGAATGCTCCTGAGATGGTCTGTCAATTTCCTCTTTGCCTCTGGAAGGCTCTGTCAGTTTCACCTCCCCTTCTAGGTGGGGAAGAGGAAATTGACCAACCCTCTCAGCAGCATCTCCCCTGGCTCTGCAGAGACAGGAAATTGACAAAGCCTTCTGGTCTCTTCTAAAACTAAGCTTCCCGGCTAACATTGCAACTCCCTTCATGAGCACATCCTCGTGTAATTTGTCTCTTGTAGCTTAGCTCTCAGTAGGAATCTGTAAATTAGCATTGAAATTCCACTGTGGGCAAATCTCCTCCAAATTTCTGTGTATGATGATATACAAAAGGCAGAATTTTTGTTGGGTGATGTGACCTGCACACTTGGACAACAGATTGGTACAGCTGGAACATTCTATATCCCGTCTCTCCCATATCCTGGCTAACAGGAAGTGACATGTTAGTCACGCTGTGTCGCATAGGAACCTATGGGAGCCAAGAATCACGTTATTTCCTCTGCACCCCTTCACCTGGGCTCCTCCTGTTCACTCCATCTGCGTATTCCTATTCTCAGCATCCTGTTGGAAATACTCACTGCAGCTTTGGGAAGCAAACTCTCTCAGGTCTAGATCCTTGAGCGGGAAGTTTACAAAGGTGGTGAGCTTGCTGGATCTCATCCGGGCTTCAGAGAAACGCTTCAGGTCTGGTACAGGAAGTTAAGGAAAAAGAGAAACTACAAGGGCAGGCTTATGGGGTGAAAAGGAAGCTCCTCTGATTCCTTTCTTTCCATCAAAGCAGGGAGCTGTTCCTATTTGGTGCTTCCTAGCACTGGAAAAACTGCTTTCCTTGCTCAGTGGAAATGGGTTGGTCTGTTAGCTTGTTTTGCTATGCCATAACTCAAAATTCTATGAAAAGCTAGTTTCTGTGTCCTGTATAAATTATACACTCCAAGCCAATCTGCTTCTTTGGAAAAGCTCATTCTGCTAAGAGCAAGATTTGGCTCCAGTAGCACCCAAAAAGACCAACTAGACTGCCAGGGTATGAGCTTTCAATGTTAAAGCTCCTTTCTTCAGATACATTTAGGCAGGGGTCATTTCATAGAAAAAGAGCTGGACGGACTCATTAGCATAACTCATTAGCATATGCCACACCCCTTGACATCATCAGAAGTGTGTCATTAGCATAACTGATTTGCATATGCCACACCCCCTGACATCACCTAGCCTGGCTGTTTTGGACCCAATCCTGGCCATTCAGGGCTGAAATTGGACCCAGAATGGCAGAAAGGGGCTGAAAATGGCCGAAAAGGGGCCCAAAATGGTCAGGACTGGGCCGCTGCTGAGTGGGAGAATGATCTATCACCTGTCAGAGGCCCAATCTGGGCCATTTCGGCCCCAATCCAGGCTGAAACAGGCCCCAAATGGCTGAGAGTCAGGTGGGCGGGGCCACCTGACATGTGACCCCTTTGGGGACCTGCCGGAACTGCGTTCTTGTGCATTCCCCCTCGAAATGAGCCCTGCATTTAGGAGTGAAAGAGTGTAGGGTTTTATCCAGCCAGAAAGTAGGAGGAGTATTTAAAGTAAGGGTGTAAAGTATAATGATACTGTAATTAGCTTGATAGAGTTGGGGTGTGAAAAGCAGAAATTCAGCATCTGTAGTAAGAGAAGAATCCCATGTCCCTGTTAAGCCCTGAGGGGACCCTTGTTCCAAATTTGCCCCTCAGGGCTTAATAGGGACATTGAATGGAGACAGAGCCACATGGTAGAAAAAGGATACGCAGCACTAGGATCTTGGGGAACCTCTGGATGCTGAACTTCTTCGTGCACTTCGTCCTGGCCTTGCAGCGGCAACAAGTCTGGGGAGAGGGGGAAGAAATCATACTGAGCATTGGTGGTGTGGGGAGACACTAGCGACATGCCCTGAACTGCTGTCCCAACGGCTATTTGTGCTGCTGCTTGCAGGGGACCCAGTGCTACACTCTCACACACACACCTGCCATGCTGGCACGCTGCCTCGCAAAATGACATCTGTTTATGTAAGGATATGCAGCAGCGCCATAAGGACACATGTCCATTATGACTGGGATCAGAGGAGGCCAGAGGGCTTGTTAGAGCCTGAAATATGACACGAGCTTCTAGCTGAGGAATGAGGGGCTGAAAAAAGCACATTCTTTCAGGGCAAGCGAAACATGCGAAGTGGGCAGGGCAAGTCTCTAGCTTACAGAGTTGCTCTGAGGATAAAGTGACGAAGGGAGGACCATGCACAAGAGGGGCTGTGACTGAAAGCCAAGCTACAAGAGACGAATTGCACGAGGAGGAGCACGTGAAGGGAGTCGCAACGTTAGCCAGGAAGCTGAGGTTTAAAAGAGATCGGAAGGCTTTGTTAATTTCCCTCTCTACAGAGCCAGGGAGATGGCTGCTCAGAGGGTCTGTTCATTTCCTCTTTGCCTCTTAGAAGGGGAGAGGAAACTGATAGAGCCTTCAAGAGGCAAAGAAGAAATTAACACACCCTCTGAGCAAGGATCTCCCTGGCTCTGTAGAGAGGGGAAATTGACAAAGCCTTCCGATCTCTTTTAAAACTCAGCTTCCTGGCTAACATTGCGACTCCCTTCACGTGCTCCTCCTCGTGTAATTTGTCTCTTGTAGCTTGGATCTGAGTGGTACAGCATCTCCTCGGCACGCAGATTCAGTCCCCAGCATCTCCCATTAAAAGGATCAGGTAATGTGACAAACCTCTGGAACGTGGGAAAGCCATCACCAGTCAGAGTCGATCACACTGACCTTAAAAGACCTCATTCAAAACTAGGCAGCTGTGTGTACATCACTCCGAGCCCCTTGGAGGAAGGGCAGGATAAAAATGTACCAGAGAGACAGACTGTGCAAAACTCCTGAGCACCCGAGACAGTGGGCCTAAATTCACATTATATTTTCCTTGAGTCCCCCCCCCCCAGGTCCTTGGCATTTGGACATGTGCTGGAAATTCCACACTCGGAACTCCATTTCCAGGTGTGCATGTGTCGATTCCGATTGGGACCATGGTGGGCTGGGACAGGAGGCTTAAACCTCCCCTTGGTTCCTCATGCGGGGGGGGGGGGGGAGGCACAAGTTGCCCCATTGAGGAAAGCACATAGACCAATGGATTGCACATAAGTTTCCACAAGAGGGCAAATCTGTCCCTCCTTAATGGGGCTATTTCAGGTTGATGCAAGGGAGTGTGAAAGAGAACACAGCCCTGATCCGTATCAGCCCCATCCACCTAGAAATAGTTCCAATGCTTTGTTTCGGCTCCGATGTGGATTTCTACTTGTTTCCCATTTTCTGCAACCCGAACACTATCGTACTGTTTATTGAATGTCCCAGCCGCTGCTCGTATTGATTTACACTGTGCAATCCGCTTTGAGTCTCATTAAGAAAAGTGGACTATAAATAATGTAAATAATAAATAAATAATAAGAAAACCTTACAAGTGCATGTCGGATCATTAGGACCTGGGGACAACAGAAGGAAAGTGTAATGTGTAGGTTTAACGCCCCCCCCCCTCCAAGCGTGTACACTTCAGACAGGGCAGAGGGGAAAATCTTGACATTCACTGCTCATAAAATCCTTTCTGAAACTGGTATATGCCATGCACGTTAGGGAAGGCTGCTTACAGAAACACAATCTGCTCACTTCATCAGTACATTCTCTCCCCTCCCCCCCTGGACTTTCATCTTGGACCGTTCCTTACGGGCTTCTCGTCTCCGTCCAGCACGTCCTCCTTGGTAAAGAGCCGCATGCAGTCAATCAAGTTCACCTCCCCGTAGCTCTTCTGGGAAACGAGAGAAAGAAAAGGACACGCACCCAGGAGCTGGGGTTAGAGAACCATTGAGCGGGAGATCTGGGAGTGAGAAGTTTAGGGGCTGAGAAAGCAGAGTCGAGTCCTAGAACTGAAAAGGGCTTTCAAGGCCATGAAATTAAACCCTCTGATCTAAAACATTCCAGAGAGATGGCTGTCAAGCGTCAGCTTAAAGATCTTCAGAGAGGGAGAGAGCTCACCCACCCCGAGGTAATTGGTTCTACTGTTGAACCTCTTAACATGCGTGTGTTTTTTCTAATTAACTTAAGCCCTATAGCTCTTTCTCCTCTAACTTAAGCCCCATAGCTCTTGTATCACTCTCTGGGGCAACAGAGAACTAGTCTTTGCCCTCTTCCACTGGACAGCCTTTCAAGTAGTCACAGAGTATGATCATGTCTCCCTCAGGCTAAACATACCCAGTTCTTTAAACCTCTTCTTGTAGGATATTTTCCAGCTTCCCCCAACCATCTTAGTTGCTTGCCTCTGTACCTGTCTACATCTTTCTTAAAAGGTGTCACCCAGAAATGGCCACAGAATGAAGAATATATGTCAGAAGATGCAGTGTTAACCAGGAAGGGTAGTTTAAAAGGCAGAGCCAGCGGTAGGTCAAAGGCTTTGCTGTATGAAGGGGCTGTGAAATGCCAGAAGGGAAACTTCAGCCCATGATAACCTCTCTTGGTCCAAGTCCAGCTTTGGAAGGCAGCTCTAGCCCATTTCTATTCTTCACTGCCCTCTGGTTGCAATCCCACACAATTTAAGACTGGAGAAGTGAAATTGACAGAGCTTTTGGGTAGGTGAAGATGAAATTAAACCCTCTGAGGAGTGATCTCCACCTGCTCTGTCTTTTAAAACTATGCTTCCCGGCTAACACTGCGTCCCCCTACACTTGACCAACACGCACCGAGGCGTCTTGCGTAAAGAGACTCTAAGAGGGAACTATTCTCCTGACCTAGATATGATGCTGTTATTAATGCAACATTAGCCTAGGGCGTGATTACCTTGGCAATGGGCAGCGACAGGTCCCAGAAGGGATCAAAGGCCGTAGAGCAGTATCCGCAGGCACCACATGTCAAGGAGCTCTTCAGCTGCCCCACAAATAGATCTGCAGAGGAAAGGAGACCATGAGGAGGGAAGCAGGCAGGTAAGGCTGTCTGCTGACAGCCACTGGCCAGTCCCGGACAGTATCGAGGGGCTGTTGAAATTCAACTCCTTTCCCGTAAGCAGCAGCATCAACCGACCCTCAGATAGATGCGAGGGAGGGTCAACAGGCAGTCTTCAGGCCAAATTCACCCCCAACGCAATTTTATTTGGCCATTTGTAGACCTACCAATTTATCTTTCTCCCCATATCAAAAAGTGGCCACCTTCTTTCTGATCTGTGTGTGAGGATGGCTAATCTGTGCCTTTCTGTATATACATGCTGGTTCAAGTTCCATTTTGAACCTTAGAGCGGAACCACAAGTGACAAAAGGCACAGGTTGGACACTTGTCAGCTTCCCTCAAGTTTTGATGGGAAATGTAGGCATCCTAGTCTTGCAGCTTGGCTCTCTGACTGATGTCCAATGGGCTTTTCAACTGTCACTTGTCCAACATTCCGCCAAGCTGCCTACATTTCCCATCAAAACTTGAGGGAAGCTGGCAAGTGTCCAACCTGTGCCTTTTGTCACTTGTAGTTCCACTCTTAGACTCCATCTTGGAAGACATCTGGCTTCTAAAGGCTGCAGCAGTGACTCGTCCTCCTCGGTTGTCTTAATTACTAAGAAGCAGTCTCTGCTCTGAGCATGACCCTTCCTGGGGAGGAACCTATCTGAGCCCTCCTAGTTTCATTAGGCACCTCTTCGAGTCTGAAATTCAAGAGCTCTTCAAACTGGTCTGCAACACCTGCATTCACCCGGAGGCGAGCAGATCAAGAGCTCACTGCCAACGTGGCGTCCTCTTCTCTGTGCATTTGCAAATAACCACATCAGGGGGCTGCTGTGCAAAACAACGTTTAAGTTGTGGCCTCTGAGGAAAGTGCAGCTCCTTTCTTGTACCCAAACACTCTGCGGTTCAGCTAATCACAACATCCCATCTTGTTCAGAGCACAGACAATAAGTTGATTCAGAGTGTCAATTACTGCTTGGTTCAGGGAGCTCTGACGCTCGAAAGTTCATACCCTGGAAATCTAGCGTGTCTTTAAGGTGCTACTGGACCTCGATTTTGCTCTTCTGTTATATCTGTGTTTGCAAAAAGGTTGCCCTATAATTTACAGTGCAATCCTAAACAGAGTTACTCCAGTCTAAGCCAATTGATTCCAATGGCTTAGGATTCTGCTTAGGATTTCGCCCTTATGTATCTGAAGAAGGGAGCTTGACTCTACAAAGCTCATCCCCTGGAAATCTAGTTAGTCTTTAAGGTGCTACTGGACCCAAATCTTGCTGTTCTACTACAGATGGCTACCCACCTGAAACTGCTTGTATCTCAATCTCCTCTACTTAAGATTCTCCTGATGACAGTAACCCCTTCCCTATACCTGTAGGGTGATTTCTGAAAACGACTATGCGGTCGGTCTCCAGAGCCACACCTTATTTCCTACCTGCCACCCATCATTCAAAACCTCCTTCCTATTGTCACCTGGTTTTCCTGCCAGGCACTCACCCCCAATCCGGCTGTCTTCTCTGTTCAGGTATTTCATCCACATCTGCCTCCCTTTTTCATCATCACTGGAAGAGAAAGAGAGAAATTGGAAGAAGCTCACCAACTGGCTCCCTCCCCCACCCTAGCCCATTTCAGGGCTGTAGGACATCCCCGCTTCTTATTTCTCACTCTAACAGATACCCATCACATCTCTCTGTCAGATGGCTGCTGAAGCAGCTAACTTGCTTAAAATGCCATTGAAACAAGCACGCTACCAATAAAACTTAGCAACAGAGAACAACAGCACTTTAAGAGTCTCTCTACACAAGACGTCTTACACGGGGATGCTCAAGTGTAGGGAGATGCAATTTTAGCCAGGAAGTGTAGTTTAAAAAGACAAAGCCGGCAGAGATTGCTCCTCAGAGGGTTTGTTAATTTCATCTTCTTCTCCCTGAAGGCTCTGTCAATTTCACCTCCCCTTTCCCCAGAGGTGAAATTGACAGGAGGTCAATTCTCTTCTCCTCTTCTCCTTGCTACTTATGCTTCTGTACAGAGGTAGAGACTCTTATAGCTCATCTACACTTCCATTTTAAATTGGTTTTTACCTCTTTAACTGTCATGCCCCCCCTTCCTCCCAGAATCCTGGGAACTGGAGTTTGGTGCAATCCTGATAATGCTTTGTTAGAGAGCCTTCAGTTCTCTCCCACAGAACTATAATTCCCAAAATTCCACAGGGAGAGGAAATTAATGCCAGCCCAATTCAAGTTTGTGGTGCATATCTCCTTGAACCTGTAGGCTTGCAAGAAACCTAAGCATCTTGTCAGATGTGATGGCCACTCTCTCAGATGTAATAGCCATGAAGAAATGGTAGTTTCAAACATAAACATCCTCACCAAATTTTGCAATGGAGCAGAATCATATATGTAGTTCTGAACCATGCCATAGAATGTGGATCAACAAATCCACAAAATGGAGCTAGGGACAGAAGGGGGGATTTTTGTACAAACCTGAAGTCCAGGTTTGCAGAAAAATCTGAAATCTAAAAAACCTGTGCAACTGGGCCGTTGTGCAACTGCCCCAAATCTGACCCATGGGTGGCAGCCACAGCACAAACCCAGCCAAACTTTTCCCAGGGAGAGGCTTCCTAGGGGAGGGAAGGAGGGAAAGCTGGAGGAGGGGGGCAGATAAAGGCAGGTAGGCTGGTTGCGTGAGAAGGAGAGATGGAAGCAGGAAAAAGGGACATGCTATTGGAGCTGCCGGGGAGGGGAAAGAGGAAACAGTGGGAGTGAAGATGTGGAGGAAATTAGATGCCCCCCACAGGTCCTTACAGGTCCTCTGCTTGCCAGAATCTATATGCGACCCCTTTCCCCTTTGCCTGCTCTTCCCTGATTTGCCACATTGCCCTGCAACTCACGGGAGATGGTCCAAGTTATCAGTGCCAGCCTTGGGGCGCACCAGTACCCGATTCACTTCACTGTGGAGCCCGTCGAGGAGGAACCGCAGGAACTCCTGAGCGTCTTGTTGGCTGCAGAGAGCAGAGAGGCAAGAGTTACCCAGCGGCCTCCTGAGAGCCAATTAGGTGCTACAAATGGGATCCTGAGAATCAACGCAATATGGCAGCTCATAATGAGAGGATCCAGTGGCTCTCGGCAACTCCCACATTAGCCATCCATTTGCCACCACTCCAGGAACTGAACTATATGCAACATTTTTCTTATGTCCTCTCTGTATCAACAATGAGGATTTCCAATCAGACGTGTGCTGCAAATTCCATGCTTGGAATACAGTTCCCAGACACACAGGAGCCCGGTTTGGATCAGGATTACAGTGCGCAGGGGGGGATTTAAACTCTCCCCCCACCACATCATTTTACCTGACCTGCACAGCCCCACAGAGACGCTATTTGCCCTGCTGAAGAGACGTACATGTATTTATGGCACCCTCCACCATGTACTAATATAAAATACATCTTGTCTACCTTACAGGGTCGGTGCAAGAATTCCCGAGATAATGTAGGTGAGCCTTCTCGTACTCTGCCATCACCAATTTCCCCCTACTCTCTGCCTGCTCCTTTGTCAGTCTTAGGATTGGACTAGAACAGACTCTGGATGGGAGGTCTGCAATGGGGTCTTCCTGGCACTATTTTAAATCCATACTGCAGCCACATAAGGGCCATTTCCACGCACGTTGAATAATGCACTTTCAATGCACTTTCGCAATCCTTTAGAAGTGGATTTTTTGTTCCACACATGGAAAATCAGTTTCAAATGTTCACTAAAGAGCATTGAAAGTGGATTATCCAACGTGTGGAAGCAGCCATAGTCCTAATTTGCAGAAAGAAGGTTCGAACCAGCATGGGTTTGCCATTGAAACTGCCCTCCCTATGTGGCTATTAACCTTAGTAGAAAAGCAAACAGGCGTCAGTGTTTCCCCCCACTCTTGTAGGGTTAAGAGAAGCACTGGACAGTTTCAAATTGCATAGGAGAGGAAGAATAAACCTCCATTTCTCCAATACCAATCAGGACGGCTTGCAATGGTAGTTTAGCTTTAAATACCCTGGGAAGATCCAACTACAGATCACCAGTGTTTTGTCCACCTTAGCTCTTAAGACCATGCACTCCATCCTGGTGTACACATTCAGTGTGTGTGTGTGTGTGTGTGTGTGTGTGTGTGTGTGTGACACTGCTTTGATGTTGTGTGGAGCACTTTGCTCTTGGCTGACCCCTCTCTACCACATGTCTAACAGCAGTTGGCTGCGGTGGGGATTCTGTGGCTCACCTCACTTGGCACCCAACACCTTAAAATGCAAATGGAAGCAAAACAGTACATGGGGGGGGGGGGGCGGAGGAAGGAAGGGAGTTCCCAGCCCCGTTTCGCTTGTAGGCTCTGCCAAAGGAGGTGGAGTGGGATTAACAAGGAACATTTAGTGCCATCAAGGCATTTCTCCCTTTTTACTGTTTTTCTACCATCCAAGCTCTAAGATAGAAAAAAAAATCAGCATGCAATGACCAATGACTGGGGTGGGCTGGCAGAAGAATATGAGAACTGCTGGGGGCTGGAAAGAATAAGCACCCCAGATTTGGCATTTGTCCCACAGCAACATACAGGCCATTTGTATATTTCCCCCCAATGGGGAAAGTATTGGCTAGGTGGGGCATCTAAAGTTGGGAAAACGGCACAGCGGGAATGTTGATCCCTTCCTCCTTCCTATAAACAATTCTTATCCAAATCAGTGTCTACCGTAAGCAGGGCTTTTTTTCAGCCGGAATGCGGTGGAACAGAGTTCCGGAACCTCTTGAAAATGGTCACATGGTTGGTGGCCCCGCCCCCTGATCTCCAGACAGAAGGGAGTTTAGATTGCCCTCTGCGGAGTTCCGGAACCTCTTGAAAATGGTCACATGGTTGGTGGCCCCGCCCCCTGATCTCCAGACAGAAGGGAGTTTAGATTGCCCTCTGCGGAGTTCCGGAACCTCTTGAAAATGGTCACATGGTTGGTGGCCCCGCCCCCTGATCTCCAGACAGAGGGGAGTTTAGATTGCCCTCCGCGCCACTCCAGCAGCCCTGGGAGCATGCGCACACAGAAGATAGCGTCTTCTCGCAAGAGTTTTGCACAATGTTTCACGAGTTCTGCACAATGTCATGCAAAACTCTCGTGACAAGACGCTATCTTCCGTGTTTTTGCGCTACATCTCGCAATGTTTCGGAAGCAAGTAAGTAGTGTGAAAAGGGCCCTTAAGTGATATGTAAAAGGGGGAAATGTGTTGGAGACCTGATTGGGGATCTTCCAAGCATCTGGTCTGATTTTACCCTTTACAGTGCTGTCCTTTCTTGGTGATAAGCCCCACTGAATAACCTGAGTAGCAGACTGCTCAGGATTGCTCTCTTAGCCATCCTGGAGGAATTCAAAACATGTGCACATTCCAGGAGGCACACAACCTAATCACTCCTCCCTCCTTCTCAAAACGAATCACTGCCAAGTAGAAAGGGGGAAATGGACAGGTGAGAAGATCTCTTACTTGTAGCCAACAAAGCGAGGGGCGTATCTCTGGATCTGAGTCTTGAATTCGGAAGGACTCACGGACTCATTAGGAGAGGACGTCCACAATGCTTGGATGAGCTTGGCAAACTCTGGAGCACAACGGGGAAGGAAGAAAGAGTGAATTCTGATAGGGTAGCTTTGTTGGGAGAGATCAATCATATTTCCTCGGAATACATTGGACAAAAATGAGCACAATTGGTCTGAATGATGTCTGCGACTTGTCAAGCCAAACGGAGCCACGAGCTGTGCATGGTGGTCCACCAAGCACTCAATAAAAACTCTGCTTTGCTGCTTGCCAAGAATGGAAAAAAAAACTAGGGAAGGGGGCTTTGCTGAGGCCCTGGTAGGCCCCAATACTGTGTGGCAGCTGTATTTGCACAAGTGTTACTCAAGCTGGACAAGGACAGATCAGCAATTTGAGGGGCCTTGAGCCCACAGACAAATCACACACCCCCGTTATCTTTCCCCCAGTTCCCCATCCAATATTACCTCCTCTCTTGTCCTTTAAAGTACAGTAAAATCATATATACGCATATCTCTTTATAAAAACCATACAAACACCCCCCACTTCCCATTCACTGCACATTAAAATGTGCCTTCCAAATGGGATGGAAGTTTTCACTGGTCAGCTTGAAAACTAGAGCCAAGCAACACCTGACATTGAGAGATGGGTAACCCTTGGGGGTTTTTTTTGGTGAAAGAGATATAGCAGCTGTGCAATGCTCAGATTCAGACTGGGCACTGATGTTGGGACGGGCAGCCCTTTAACCCGTTCCTCTCCCATGGTTTCTTCAGCTGAAACCCTCTACACTGTTGTTATCTTTGGAAAGGAACAACAGAAAAAATGAAGTGTCTCTTTTTCCCTACCAGAGACAAAAACAGCAGGGCGGTGGTGGTATCAATTGACTAAATTCCACTGGGGGGTGGGAATAAAGGTTAACTCGCCCAGTCTCCTTCTGCCCAAATTGGAACCCTTTATGGCTGTAATGTCTCTTTAATCCAGAGGAGTTAGCCATGTTAATCTGTAGTAGCATAATAGTAAAGAGTCCAGTAGCACCTTTAAGACTAACCAATTTTATTGTAGCATAAGCTTTTGAGAACCACAGCTCTCTTCGTCAGATGTGCATGCATCTGACGAAGAGAACTGTGGTTCTCGAAAGCTTATGCTACAATAAAATTGGTTAGTCTTAAAGGCGCTACTGGATTCTTTGCTATTATGTCTCTTTAAAACACTGCTGGGAAGATTCTTTAACAGACCCCTTAGTGTAGGGGAGGACGGAAGCTTTGCAAAATCCCACCCTATCTAGGGAGAAAGCTGTTTTTTCTCCTTGCCCCCAAACCCTTCCAGTATGACTGCAGAGCATGTTGGCCCATGCACAGAAGAGCTCCCTTTATGGCAGCCACAGGCAAGCCGCAAACATCCAGAAAGTTGATGAAGTTCTGGATGGGCCACCATGCATGGCTGATGGTGTTATGCCTGGTGGGTCACAGCTTGGGTGGGCCTGCCGCATAGGAAACACCTGTGAGGACCAAGAAAAGCTTTCTTTGCACTGCAAGTCACCCAAGGGGACTGCCTCATGCATGCCAGTTTAGAGCTGTCAACTCTAATTTGGGAAATTCCTGAAGATTTGGAAGAAAGACTGGAGATGGGCAGAGTTTCGGGAGGAGAAGAAGGTTCAGTGGGATTAGAATTCCATAGACTCCATCCTTTAAAACTGCCGCTGCCTTCAGGGGAATTAACCTCTGAGGTCTGGGGATGAGCTGTAATTCTGGGAGCATTTCCTCATTGTATTAACTTTGAGCCAAGCTACAAGTGACGAATTACACTTGCCTGGCAAGTGAACAGACTCACGTGTATTCCTCCCTGTTCACTTGCCATTCACTTGCGCTCCACTTGATCAAGTGAAGAGCAAGTGAACAGCGAGGAATACACGTGGGTCTGTTCACTTGCCAGGCAAGTGTAATTCGTCACTTGTAGCTTGGCTCTCTGTCATTTGCATGGCAGGAATCTCCGAGGAGTGAGAGAGGAGGGCACAGCAAACTCTTACCTGACATAAGGGCCATCTGCATGCGGCTGTTGTTGTTGAGGTCTCGGAGGTACTGGCTTTGGAGGCAGTAATCCCGAAGCTCTTTGGTGTTACTCAAACACTGAAGGATTGAGTTCATAAAACACTGTGGGAGGCACGGAATGCGAGTCAATCAAAGGCCAGGCAAACCCCAGAACAGAGCGGGGAGGGGGGGACACTTTGCGCCTGGGTCAAAACTGCCCCCCTAAAGAAGTAAGCTGCCCTTCCCCCCTACAATATGCCGCCCAACGTTCCCACTTTTACTCAACTTGGCAGATCTCAAAGAGTGTGAGGGGGGCAGAGAATTCTTCCTTCAATGCAATGATATGAATGCTATTTTTAAAAGCGGAAACGGTTGAAACATCAGCGTACCCAATCACAGGGAAGAGGGTTACTTTTGTGCACATTCTATACCCAGGCTCTGTGCCGACACATCATCGATCATGCATATTTATTTATTTTCTTCACTTACACTTCACCTTTCTCTCCAAAGGGCACCCCCAAAGTGGCTTATATCATTCTCCTCTCCTCCATTTTATCCCCACAACAATCTTGGGAGGGAGGCTGAGAGTATGTGACGGGCCAAAGGCCACCCACCAAGCTCCCATGGCAGAGGCGGGATTCAAACCTGGGTCTCCCAGATCCTAGTCTGACACTCTAACCACTACACCACACTGGTACTCACCAGCTCGTACCTTTTCTCCATCTCTGCACATGCGTCATTGTTGCATGTGGAGAGGCTTGAATAAGGCGGCTTCAATGTCCAGTGCCCACAGCAAGTGAGGAAGTAGAAAGCCTATCCCAGATCTAGGAAAGGGTAGCTGGGATCATAGAATCATTCAGCTGGAAGGGCCTTTCGGATCATCTAGTCCAACCCCCTTCCCAGTGCAGGAACATCCTAAAGCATCCCCGACAAGGATTTGTCCAGCCACTCCTTGAAGACTGCCAATGAGGGGGAACTCACCATACCTCTAGAGTCAGTTTGGTGTAGTGGTTAAGAGTGGCAGGACTCTAATCTGGAGAGCCAGGTTTGATTCCCCACTTCTCCACTTGAAGCCAGCTGGGTGACCTTGGGCTAGTCACAGCTCTCTCAGAGCTCTCTCAGCCCCACCCACCTCACAGGGTGATTATTGTTGTGGGGATAATAATAACATACTTTGTAAACTGCTCTGAGTGGGCATTAAGTTGTCCTGAAGGGTGGTATATAAATTGAATGTTATTATTATTATTATTATTATTATTACTGCTTTCATTGCCAATAGAGAAGCTGCACAGCCAGAAGAAGAGGAATACATCTGAGCAGGGCCGATGCAAAGTATTTGGTCACTCCAAGCCAGGTACACCCACCATCCCCTTTTGGGAGAGCACAGTCACTGTTGGAAACTCCCCCCGCCGACCATCCATGCCACTGGTGGGGAGCTCTTGGGATGGAGCAGTACTCCCTAACTGTGCCGCACCAAACACTTGCTTGGGTTGTTGGACTATCTGCAGGTTAACCAGCAGAGCCCCCATTGCCTTCCACTGATCCAAGATGCTGGGGTGGGGGAGGCTGACCAAACTGGTGGAGAGAACGGCTGGAGCCGCCCCTCTTTCCTGCCCCCCTCCCCCCTCCCCCCGAGTGTGTGCGTGAGTGCATCTTCCTGACTTCTTCCTGCTTGAGCATCTGCTGCAGGAGAAGATCCGAACGATAAGCTATTTTTAAATTTCAAAAACAATTCTTTTTTCCTTTCGCCCACCTCTGCAATTGCTATCAGCCAAAGGACAGCTCACTCGGCTGGCAGCAGTTGAGGCTTGCCCCTGCTTCGTGTTGCTGCGAGTGGGATGGCAGGTTACCATCAGGGCTGCTCCAGGCTCCCCAGCTGGGGGTCCTCTCTGGTGTGTGTGTGTATGGGACAACAGGGCACTTTTGCTCTGGGAAAATAGTCCCTCCCTCTCCTTCCTTCTGCAGAAGACTTGCTTCTTTTCCTTTTGACAGGGAAGAGGTCTGCTAAAAAGTTAGCCCTCTTTTGGAACATGTCATGGGGGAGTAGCGTGCCACGGGGAAGGGGCTGGCTGGATCGTACTTCCAGCCAGGAACATTTAAAGCACTTTGAGAGTACCTGAGTGGATCACTGTTGCTTCCACTGCCTTTTAAGGAATAAGGACCTCATGTGTCACCTTTTGAAAGACACGCAATGAAGATGAGGAAAGCTAAGTGTGGGAGGGATGGTGAGTAATGAACAGACTGAATCAAATGCTGCAATCATAGCAAAAAAAAATTCTCCTACGGACTGGACTGATCATTCCCGCCTGTGTGCGGGTAGCGATTAGAGTGTTGGTCTAGGATCTGGGAGACTCAGGCTTGAAACCCCTGTTGTGCCAGGGAAGCTCACTGGCGTCCTCGGGCTAGTTGTGCACTCCCATCCTAACCCACCTCACAGGGTTGTTGTGAGGATAAAAGGAGAGCAGAAAGACGTATGCCACTTTGGGTCCCGGGGGGGGGGAAGTGGAGCATGGACAAAGCAAGCAAGCAAGCACATTAATTAATTAATTAATTAATTAATCCCTACTCTTTGGGAATTGCAGTGCTGTGAGGGGACTTGGGGATTTCTAACAGAATTCTCTGTTACCTCCCTAACTGACAATTCAAAATTTACCCACTTGTGATGCTGAAATACCAAACAAATGGACAGATCCATAGGCTGAATTCCGATCACAATGTGAGGTTAACATTTACCCCCCACATTTGTCTTCCCTCCCTGTTTTGCCAGTCCAAAAACACCTGGGCCGATTCCAGACGGCAATCCAAAACGTTGCGCGTTGTCGCGCGTCATCGCGTGGAAAACGCGAAATATCACGTTTTCTCGCGTGAGTTTTGCACGAGGTCATGCAAAACTCGCGCGAGAAAACGCGATATTTCGCGTTTTCCGCGCGATGACGCGCGACAACGCGCAACGTTTCGGATTGCAGACGGCCGTCTGGAATCGGCCCTAGTTTGTTTGACAAATTGCAGAACGGGCAGGTAAAATATCCGACAGGTGGGTATCTTTATACTATGAGAGTTAAACAGGCATAAAATGAGTTTGTGGTACAGACATGCTCCCAGGGTGGAGAAAATATTTCACTAAGGATGTGGGATTCCTGATGCAAGATAGTGCCTCAAAACCTCAAGCACGTGGGTGGGTGGAAGGTTTTGAACTCCATGCCCCATGCTTTAGCATACCACCCCTGCTCTGCAGGGGTGATGAGCCATATCCCCAAAAAGAACCATGATGTGGCAGCCGATTTTTGCTCAATGTGCTCCTCCGCCCCCATGAAGCGCGTCACTCATGTGCAGCCCCTGATTCCCCATATCCGCCACATGGACATGCAAAGAGCTTTTCGGACTTTGCAGAGGTCTTGTCTGCTCTCTTACACCTGAGAGACACGTAAGGAACCCCCTGGCAGGCCTTGGAGACTTCTCTGCCTCTTACTAGAGGGCTGAAACAGAACTGGGTGGTGGTGGGCGAGAGGAGACGCTGCTGTGTGACAGTTTCCTGAGGCGGTTACAGGACAAGCCTTCAGGGCTCGGCCTGTACAAAAGGCGGGGGATTCCCAGAACTCTTGTCACAAAGAGGAACTGAGAGGCTGAGGAAAGACCTGTCGAAATTTCCTCAGCTGGCAGCATAAACCTACTCAACAGGCTGACAGAGAGGAAGGCTAAGTCAGTTTGCCACCCTGCTTATCAGACCGTGGCACTCAGAGTGGCACAGCTCAGTCACAGCTGGCGTATGAGGAGGTGGCACACCAGTCCTGGAGGAAATTCATCCATAATACACTCTGGGGCTCCAGGAACCTGACCACCAAACACCTGAGGTGTTTTAGTCACGTCAACCCTTTCTCCAAGATGGCGTCACTTAAGTAAGTCCCGCCAGAAGGGCCAATAGGAGCCTCTACAACAAAAGGCTTGCCTAGCAAACGGCATCCACACTACAACACATCTTAGCTTTGTGTCACTTGAACTGACACAGCTGCCCGCAAAGAATTCTGGGGATTGTAGTCTGGTAAGCAGACAGAGGATCCCATTTACCCCTTTGCAGAAATACAACCCCCAGAGTTCCCAGAGGAGAATGAGTAATTGTTCATCCAGTCCGTAGTGTAGATATGCTCAAGTAATACACAGGGAAAGAAAAGAGCGGAAGGGACTTACTGTGTTGCCGAGGTTACGGAGGCCAGTCAGACCCTGCACCGTCTTGGAGTTCTGTGGAGAAAGAAGAACCGGTGTAAGATTTGCAGCATTAGGAGCAAATGGTTAAATTCAAGGGAGAGGGATAATCTCTGCTTTTCCCTCTCTTCAGCCTGAGACTGGTTTGGGGGACTGGAAGCTTCCCTTTCAATATCCTGTTTAGTCCTAATCCAGTTTTGTTGTAACACTTGAATCCACCAATTTGGACAGGCACCAAACAGGAAATAAAAAGGGAACTTTTATGCAATGGGGACATGGGAACATGAGAGCTGATCATCATTCGGTTTCGGGATTCTCCAAACCAGATGTTGGAGGATCACCTGAAATGAGCCTGTAGCTGTCAGAAGTTGTTTGCAATGCCAGGATTCACACCTGGAACAGGGAAGTAACAAAACTGAGGAGGAGGTTCAAAGAGTTCTTCCTTTTTAATAGATCCAGAGAAGTTAGCCATGTTAGTCTGTAGTCACAACATAGTAAAGAGTCTTACGAAGAGGTTCTTGAAAGCTTATGCTACAATAAAGTTGGTTATTCTTAAAGGTGCTACTGGACTCTTTCTTTTTAAGAGCAGGAAATGCAATCAGACCCAAACCTATCTGAGGTGGGGGTTAGGAGTTTCCAGGCAGGCCTCTTCTTGGAGAAATCAAGCATTCCTTGAAGGATAAGATGCTACAATACTAGAAGCCATGTGCTAAATGCTTGTCCGATAGAGTAGCAGTTGCCAAAAGACTGAGCTGTGAACGAGGGAGTCTTGGGTGCAGATCTCAGTACAAATTCACCCAGTGGCCTTAGACATGTCTTTTTCTCCCAGCCCTGCCTCCCCATTTGCAACACGGGAAAAATAATACTGACCCCCCCCACACACACACTTTGCAGAATTGATATATCAATTACTGATCAGGCAGGTGAAGCCTTCTGCATATCTCAGAGCTACAAATGCTAAGTCGGAGTCCTGCATTGGTCCTTCCAGTTCTTTTCTGCCTTAGGTAAAGCCACTTTTCCAGTAACATTATTTTTTGTGACCCTTAATCTGTCTCTTTCCATCAGTGTGGCAGGCAATAAAAAGCAAAATCACAATTATATAAAGAAACAAAGCAGTAAGAGAAAGAGAGAGAGAATCAAAACCAAGAAGACAGGAATAAAATACCTCCTGAAGGACAGAGCTGGCTAAACCAAACCAAACCAAACCAAGAAAGGTAGGCTAAGAAGGGCTTTTTAGCCTTTCAGACAGGTTTCCCGGGGAGGAAATTCTGCAAGAATTCCGCCCCCCTCCCCCTTCCAGGTCTTGTTGGATGGAACACACAGGACGTGGGGAGGGATGCAAAGTTCAAAGCGTTCCCGAAGGTTTTTATTAACTCTTTCCCGAGAAAAGAGCTGGCAGGAGGCAAAGTCCTTTTTCCTGTGCATGTGCCGGCCCAAAGCGCAGCCGGTGGAGAACCAACTTCAGCAACTCCTTGGCAGCAGTCACAGCACCTCAGTCATCAGCATGCAAAAGGCACAAACTCTAGCTGCCAGATCTATAAAGAAGCCCAGCTGGCACCTGACAATGGACTGAGGTCACACTGCCTTTGCCCAGTCTGCTGGCCAGGGACCAAGAGGGGAGAGAAGCTACAACCACCGCAGGGAAGAGTCCAGTAGCACCTTTAAGACTAACCAACTTTATTGTAGCATAAGCTTTCGAGAACCATAGCTCTCTTTGTCAGATGCAACTTTACTGTAGCATAAGCTTTCGAGAACCACAGCTCTCTTCGTCAGATGCAACTTTATTGTAGCATAAGCTTTCAAGAACCACAGCTCTCTTCGTCAGATGCACGATGCATCTGATGAAGAGAGCTGTGGTTCTCGAAAGCTTATGCCACAATAAAGTTGGTTAGTCTTAAAGGAGCTACTGGACTCTTTACTATTTTGCTACTACCGACTAACACGGCTAACTACTCTGGATCTATGCCCCTTGACAATGGAAGTCACTCAAAGGCACCCAGCCTTTGATATGTTAGGGCAAATAATTCTTCTTTACCCAGGATTTGGGTTGTTTGATGCATTTCTATCTTTTTTTAAAAAAAATTAGTCCCTCATCCATGCTCTTGAACCTGCTGGGTCTGTACTTACCTACTAGGTTGTAGCAGTGATAGCTGTTCTTTGCTGTTTTATTGATATTCATTTTTTAAAAATGTATATAATTGTTCCTGGTACTTAAGCTACCTTGTAAGCCTTTAGAAAGAAGCCTATAAATCTGATAGCACATAACCTTTTGGTTAGCGAGGCTGGGAAAGAAAGAACATCTGAATCTCTGAAAAGATGCTACCAGTGACAAGAGGCAATAGTGGGCTTGATGGACCAATAATCCAACTTGATATAAAGGATATATTGTCGAAGGCTTTCATGGCTGGAGAATGATGGTTGTTGAGGTTTTTCTGGGCTGTATGGCCGTGGAAGACCATGTCTATACAGCCCGGCAAATCCACAACCACCATTGATATAAAGGAGCTCCGACCCTGTGGCACAAATGAAACTTCAGGGAGCTGCTAACTGAAAGTGCCCCAGGGCATGCAAAAATCAGAGAAGAGGTGGATTTCTCCACAGGGATCCTTCACACAAGGAACCTGCACCCAAAATAGCTTTTGTGACGTTCCCTAGCTTAGGTGACTTCTTAGGAAGAGATCTTCTTAACACTGGACTTCCCTTCTGTTAGTCGTTTGTGGTTTCATCATCTCTCATTGCCTAATTCAAAGCACAGAGTTTGGGACATTGGCCGATTCCAGACGGCCCCCCATCTCGCGAAACGTTGTGCGTCGTCCTGCGTCGTCGCGCAGAAAACGCGAAATATCGCGTTTTCTCGCGCGAGTTCTGTGCGACGTCGCGCAAAACTCGTGCAAGAAAACGCGATATTTCACGTTTTCTGCGCGACGACGCGCGACGTTTCACGAGGCGGGGGGCCATCTGGAATCGGCCATTGTCACACTGGGGCTCCTGTCGCTCAGAAGTTTTTCTTCCAGTGGGATTATACATTCTTTTGATGATTTTTCTCTCTCTGAACTGCGCATTTTTAGCTGTTTTAAATTGTACCACTGCTCTGCAATTTAACTTTTTAAAAGCCTGTACCTGCCAAATTTTTGATTTATATTAAAAATTAAATAATAATAATAATAATAATAATAATAAAATGGAAAAAACAGAAGGGATTAGACAAATTCTTGAATGGTGCATCCGTCAGTCATGATCATGAAATAGAGCCTCTGTAGTCAGCAGCAGTGTATCTCTGATTCTCTGATGACTGGAGTGGCTGTTTCCCTTCATCCCACTCATTAGCTTCCCAGGCTGCACAAGCAGGGAGGAGGGAATCCTGACCTGGGCGGTCTAGTCTTGCAGAGCATAGGTGTAAAGTGCCATCAAGTCACAGCTGACTTATGGGGACCCCCGGTAAAGGGCTTTCAAGGCAAGTGAGAATCAGAGGTGCTTTGCCGTTGCCTTCCTCTGCAGAGTCTTCCTTGGTGGTCTCCCATCCTAGTACCGGCCCTGCTTAGCTTTTGAGTTCTGACAAGGCCAGGCTATACCATGCTGCCTCCCCTCTCCCTAATCTAGCAATGTTCTGGATCAGAACACTGGGCCAGGCTGTGTTCTCACTGCTTGCTGTTGGCTGGTATAGGGGGCTCAATTGGCTGAAGCAGCTTTGTAAGCTCTTTGCATCACTGACACCCCAGAAACTGAGGAGGAGTGTGGGGGGGGGGCTGCTGCGCTATGCTGGCAGCTCCAAAATAGCCGCATTTGGCCTGCCTGTGTAGGAGGAAAGCAGCACTTTCTCCTGTTCCTGACAACAGCTCAAAATAGACCGGCTCCAACTGCACACACTTCACTCTGGCAACGGAGGCTCGCGTCACATGGGAAGGAAGCAAACGGATCCTTGTTCTCAGCCTCTGTGCAAGGGGATGGCAAGGTGAGGTGGGTCCGTAGATGGGCCACAGCCCCTGCTAATAAGAGGAGAGGCAAAGTCTGTGCCCCGAACACCTCTGGAGAACCCCAGAAGCTCTCTGCACAAGGGCCAGTCTTAAGCAGATGAACAGAGCAGTTGGAAGAGCAGGTCTTATCTTTATGCGTGTGTTATGTGCCGTCAAGTCACCTTTGACCTATGGCGACCCCATGAATGAAAGACCTCCAAAATGTCCTATCATTAACAGTCTTGCTCAGATCCTGCAAACTGGAGGACATGGCTTATTTTATTGAGTCAAGCTGTCTCGCTTTCCTCTTTTCCTACTGCCTTCCACTTTTCCTAGCATTATTGACTTTTCCAGAGAATCTCGTCTTCTCATGATGTGACCAAAGTACGATAGCCTCAGTTTTGTCATTTTAGCTTCAAGGGAGAATTCAGGCTTGATTTGATCTAGTGCCCCCTTATTTGTCTTTTTGGCTGTCCATGGTATCTAATACCACATTTCAAATGTAAAATTACACCCCCCCCAAAAAAAATTGTTAACCTGCCTGGGTGTTTGGAGATAAACAGGGTAATGATATAATTATTTAGCATTTCTATAAAGCATTCACTGTTCAAAGCACTTCATGTACATTATTCTCTAAGCTTTACAACATCTCTGTAAAGGGCGATCATCTCCATATTACAGACGGGGGACTGAGGCTTGCCTAAGACCACTGAGTGAGTTTGTGGTGAAGGCGAGATTTGAACTGGAGACCTCTCTGGATCACAGGTCATTCTTCTAACCACTGTGCTAGAATGATTAGAATAAAATGCCCCTGGATTTCCTTGATACTGACAGATCTCAGCTGTTATGATACAGAGGATACTTGCTCTTGTCCACCTATGAGCAGAACCCTTTATCTGCTAGGCAGGTAAACTCAGCCCTTCATGATGTGAAATTTTTGGGGTGCTACTAACAACAGAACACCTGGAATTAATTACTGAATACAGAGGGGAAAGCAACAGGGCAATACGGAAAATGGTAGCTACAGATGGAGAAGAATCACATTTTTCTTGCATCAAACTCTTGCTCTTTGAGTATGAGGAAAGGACATCAAACTGGCAACAGAAACCCAGCCCTATGGAACGATGTCTGGTTCTTGCATAACCACCCAGCAAGTAGCAATTGCACAATTGTTGCATTAAAAAAATCATATAAAGAACCCTGAACTTTAGCTTCAAAAACGGCTCAGAGATGCGATCCTTCAATGCACCTACCAGGAAGCAAGTCCCTTCCACAGCACTGTAAATTTTCTTCGGATTGGACTGTCAATTTGATTGTCAAAATCGTAAAACAAGACCATTTTCACACGCCTGTAACCCTCTGGAAAACACGCAAAACTCACGGCACGACGGCGTCTTCTTAGCGCGATGTCCCATCATGATCCCGTTTAATGGCGCGATTTGTGATGTCATTGTGGCATAAAATGGGATAATGATGGGAAATCACGCTATGAAGACGCCATTGTGCTGTGAGTTTTGCGCGATTTTCTGGAGGGTTAGGCCTGTGAAAATGGCCCTGAGCGGTGAATACGGCGGGACGTGGGCCAAGAATTCTAGAAAGGCAGGAAATGTATGACAAGAGCATGAAGTCTCAAAAGATTGAGGGCAGCGCTGCCTAGTGAGCCTTGCTCTGCTTTCGATGCATCTTTCCCAAGAGATTTTCCAAGAGTTATTTTATGGAAGAGAATCAGGAACACAGAGTGATTTGGGGAACAGCACATCACTGGAGCATGCGGGACGAGACGGCCAGCATTCCTTCCCACTTGGTAGGCTTCAAGTGAACAGCCAATTCATAAGATTCCAGCAAAAGAAGACAAGCACCGGGGAAAGTCCTTTCCTAGAAAAGGCGGAATTTGCCCTGCCCTGAAGCACCTGCATCTCGTGCTAGGAATGAATGACTGGAGAAGTTAAGAAATCCCTCACAGTCAGCACTCTTGCACAGTGCTCGAAAGAAGCTCTTGCACAAAGAGAATGGGCACAGGGAATGCAGTAGATACTCGGCAGTAAACTGGAACGTCATGTTTAAACCCCGCCTATTTAGAGGTCAGGCTCCGTGACCCAGAGGCCCTTGTCAGTTTGATGCAGTGGTTAAGAGTGGCGGGACTCTAATCTGGAGAACTGGGTTTGATTCCCCACTCCTCCACTTGAAGCCAGCTGGGTGACCTTGGGGCAGTCACAGCTCTCTCAGAGGTCTATCAACCCCACCTACCTCACAGGGTGGTTGTTGTGAGGATAATAAACCACTCTGAGTGGGTGTTAAGTTGTCCTGAAGGGCCGTATATAAATTGAATGTTATTGTTATTATATTATTATTGCTTCTCATTCCAGAAATGAAGGATCTGGCGGAGGTCACCCAATGGCGAATAGGAGTTCTGCACATGCTCGGAAGCATGCATTCCAGTGTGCCCTGGGGTCAAAACCAAAATCCTCATACCTATCCCCACTTCTGTGCCAAGGACTGGTGAGGGATTCACAACGACCCTTTGCCAAGCTTCTGCTGGCATGGTGGTGGAGAGTGCCCTCAAGTCATAGCTGACTTATGGCGACCCCTGGTGAGGCTTTCATGACAAGAGACGAACAGAGGTGGTTTGCCATTGTCTGCCTCTGCAACCCTGGTCTTCATTGGAAGTCTCCCATCCAATTACTAACCAAGGCCGACCCTGCTTAGCTTCTGAGATCTGATGAGATCAGGCTCACCTGGGCTATTCAATCATTCTTGAGCGGCATGCTCAATAATTCAATAATGATAGATTCTGGACTGTTTAGTTTTAGGCTCTCTTTTTAGATGGTTAATGCATATTTCAAATGGAAGGCTACAGCCCGCTTTGGGCCCCTCTTGCTGATGTGAAATAGTAAATAGTAGCACCTTTAAGGCTAACCAACTTTATTGTAGCATAAGCTTTCGAGAACCACAGCTCTCTTTGTCAGATGCAACTTTATTGTAGCATAAGCTTTCAAGAACCACAGCTCTCTTCGTCAGATGCAACTTTATTGAGGATGCATCTGATGAAGAGAGCTGTGGTTCTCGAAAGCTTATGCTACAATAAAGTTGGTTAGTCTTAAAGGTGCTACTGGACTCTTTACTATTTTGCTACTACAGACTAACATGGCTAACTCCCCTGGATCTCGCGGATGTGGATGCATTCCTTTAGCAAACCAATGCTTGAGTATGCAAGTGGTTCCTCGTGTCATGAGAAGCTTGGTGCCTATCACCAAGGCATGTGAACCTTCAACAAGATTCATCCATTGACAGGATACAGAAGATAGCTAGAGATATCTAATGCACCAATAAACCCTTTTTGATTTTTATCGAGGTGCCGCTACGAGCCCTTTTGCGCCACCAGCAATCACAGATGGCACTCTTGATTCATCGGTTTTGTTGCTGCCATTTCAACACAAAGTTTAAACATTCATTTTAACGTTAGGGCGCTCATATTGAGCAAATGCAAAAACGATGTCCAAAGTGAGCTATTTTTCAAGAGGGAAAGGAAATGAAAGTAACAACTCATGCGTTCGATTCGTGCCAAGGAGCAGTGAAATTGAAAGAAGAAATGGCAAGGGTGGTAAAATTCAGTCGCATCCCTAGGGAAGTTCAGCACAAACTGAACGAAGGCGAGCACTTGTCACTGTACAAGCCCGGCACTGTTTTTTACATTCTCTGTCTTACCTTGATCCCTCCCCACCTTATTCCAGGATAGCAGAAACACATCCTTTGTGGCAATACAAGGAAAACAAAGACCCCCCCCATCCCATTTCCTGCCCCCTGCAACTTGCCACCCAGCTTCTTTGCCCCCTGGCGATGCCACCCTCCATTCCTGATGGGCATTTCTTCTCCTCTCCTTCTCTGGCCAGCTCTGATTGGAACGCTTGAGTTCCAATTGCTTGTGGCACAGCAGGATGGAGCCAAAGAAACCCCGGCCTGTGCACAAAGTGGGTGAGAGGCAACGACAGCTCTTACATAACTGCCCTGGCTTCTTGGTTCATTCATCCGCTGACAAAGGAGCTGACCTGCCCTGAGCCACAGGTGCTGCCTCTGCTGCCACCGCTCCAGGGAGCTTGTTACGTAAGGGAACAAAGGCACTCCTGAAGGGCAGTGACCCAGCGAGGTCAGGAAGATTCTCGCTGCTGCGTGGAGGAGGGGCGGAGAGATGAGACAGAAGAGCAGCAAGAGGACCCAGGAGTCCTGGTGCACAGCCTCCGTCCCTGTCCCACAAAACCCCAGCCTTATGATCCCCTTCAACTAATCCAGATTATCTACCACCCCAGATACACCCTAAGACTTAATGCTCCCCTCCGGTTAAACTGCCCCTTACACTAACTCCACCCTACTCTGGTCACCTGTAGGAATGCATCTAAAGGTGACCTTCCCTCCTTGGAGAACGGCCGCCGAAGGAGTTAAAAGGGTAACCTGCCTGGGGGAGCTGATCACTCGGTACACCTCTTCCCTTTCCAAAGCTGCAGGATCAGAACTCGGGATTCCTGATGCCAAGGCACCCTGCCCTCAATGCAACTGTTCTTAATCGGTGCCCTTGTGTGGGATGTCCGAAACTGAGGTCAGTCACGGGAGGTGGCTGGCTGCTTAGTGATTATTTCCACAAGCACACGCTATTCTTGCAGACTCTGTTCCCCACCCCCAAAGAAGGGAAGGGAGGGAGGGGGGGGGCTCCCTGCACTTTCAGGTACCTGCCCACCTCCTCCTTACATGTGCCCACACGGATAATCAGGACTGTGCGGCTTGTGGGTTGCAAGCTGTCCTCCTCCGAAAGACTTTCTTATGGCATTTACCTCCCACAGCCCCCTGCTGTATCTGCACAGTCCTTTCAGAATAGTGAAAGGACAGACATAAGGACCGCTTGTGGTTCTTGCTGTGTAAAGCCGGGCTCAGAAACTCTCCCAGGTCCACGCAGCAGAATCAGTGGCAGAGAGCAGAGCACAGCCCAGACACTGAACAGAGTGGACTGCCTTGCCAAGGAATGCCCACATACTGCCCATTAGGCATCCCCCACCGCCTGACCCAATGACCCTCCCCTCCCACCCTGATTTCCGACCGTTCCGTTCTGCCAGCCAGGAACTACCGCGCAGAGCTTGCCAACTTCCCAAGCCTTCCCAGCCAAAAATGTCACGAGGAAAGCAAGGCGGGGGTGGGGGGAGCAGGGGCAGCCGCGGGGTACCTTGGTTTTGTTCAGCACCAGGCCCACGAAGGTGGAGACCAGCAGGGATCCTGGCATGGACGTCTTGGTCCGCAAGTCCTTGGGCATGCCGTGGAAGGGCGACACGGGCGGCTCTTCGGGGAGGGTGACGGTGTAGGAATTCCTCATGCTGCAGGGCGACACCCCCCCTCTCTTCCGCGTGCTTTCTAAGGGGGGAGTTGGCACCAAAGGGGGAAGGGCTCGCCCAAGAGACCCCTGGCTCTGCCCGCTTGGGTGGCAAGACGAGGTCGCTTCTGGAGGCAGCCCAAGGCAGGGGGGAGTTGCTGAAGCAGCAGCGCGCAGCTACCGGAGCGCCTTGTCCACCTGCCCAAAGTTTACCCGCTCCTCCTGGCTGCGCATGGAGGGCTGGGAGCGCAGAAGGGGCGATCCTCCGGCGCTGCTGTGCCGGGTAAGCACAGAAGGAGCGATTCTCCAGTGCTGCTGTGCCGGCTAAGCGCAGAAGTGGCGATCCTCCGGCGCTGCTGTGCCGGGTCGATCCTCCGGCGCTGCTGTGCCGGGTAAGCGCAGAAGGGGCGATCCTCCGGCGCTGCTGCGCTGCTGCGCTGGGTGCGATTCTCGACTGCTGCTGTGCCGGGTTTCTCGGCTGCGCGGCGGGGGCGCTTCTCCGGTGCCGCTTTGCTGGGCTGCGCTCCGGGGCTCTGGCTTGGCTCTCGGAGGAAAGGGGGAGGGCCCGCCTTGAGCGCCGGGGCTGCTGCTGAGCTGTCACCGGCACCGCTGCGCACTTGCCTCCTTCGAGCGGAGCGCCAGCCGAGCCACCTGCATCACTCTGACATCAAGGCGGGGAGGCGGGCCCGCGGGCAGGGCTCCGCCGAGGGCGGGCCCGCAGCCGAGAGAGCCGGCGCCTTCTGCCAAGGGGGGCGGCCAGGGGGGAGCGCGAGGGGCAGCCCGGGCCAGCGAGCAGCAACCGCGGCTGCTATAGCGACTGGGGCCCAACAGGCCCCGGCAGCAGCTGCCCTCTGGGTGGAAGTTCAACTCGTCAATGAACGCGAAACCAAGGCGCAGGGCGGTCTTCCTTGGGCAGGGAGGACGACCCGCAGATCTCAGTCTTTCTTTCTCTTTTCACCAGCCAAGCGGTAGGAAGCAGTGACTTGCCCGAGTCCACGCAGTGAGTCAGTGCCAGCGCTTGGCACAGAAACTTGGGTGCCGCGGTGCACAACAAATGAAGTCAGCCCCAAATCGACACAGTCAGCAGATGCTACGCACTGCCTGTTCCCCAACAGAGTGCCAGCTTGTGGGGGCTGCCGAATCCTGTGGCTGCCGCCCCCCCCCATGAACCCCACCCCCCATGTCCAGTTGGGAAGAGGGGGGAGCCCAAGGACACAAGGCAAAGATGAAGAGTGTCCGATGGCAGGGGTCTTCGGTCGCCATACCCAGGACTGGCCTTTCAGTTCCCAGGTGGCAACAGGGAACCCACAGAATCATCATCATCATCATCATCATCATCATCATCATCATCATCATCATCATCATCATCATCATCTATAGTCCGCCTTTCTTACTGAGGCTCAAAGTGGATTACATAGTATGAGATTGGTTCAGTCAATATCAAGGACATTTCAATAATCAATGCATAAATGCAAGTTTACAAATTTATTTATTTATTTATTTGATTTGATTTATACCCCACCCTCCCCACAGATGGGCTCAGGGCAGCTAACAACATTCAAAAAATACATTAAAAGTCACAGAAATGTAAAATCAATAATAATTTTTTTAAAAGTCATTAAAATAGTCCAGGAGCAGGCTATTTAAACAAATATTGGGAGTCCAAATGCGGGCATAGCTGATGGCCGAGGGCAGCCCCAGAAGAAGTGGTGGTCTTAGATGGAAGAAGGAGGACACCCGCTGGCACTCAGCCAAAGGGCCGGCGGAACATCTCCATTTTACAGGCCCTGCGAAACTGTAACAGGTCCTGCAGGGCCTGGATCTCCAGCGGGAGAGCGTTCCACCAGGCCGGGGCCAGGGCAGGAAACCCCCCGGCCCTGGTTGAGGCCAGACAGATGTCCTTCGGGCCGGGGACCACCAGGAGTTGCTTGTCTGCAGAGCGCAACACCCTGCAGGGGACGTAATGGAAGACAGAACAAAGAGAGAACAGTAGCAAAAGATCCAACACAGAGTTGAAGAAATGCTGAAACGGAGCATAAGCAATTCTAGGACTGACACCGGACAACATAGAACTACCCAGTAGGGTCCTATTTAAAGCAACAGGCAGTACATAGGAGCATGTACTTAAAGCAACGGGCAAGACATAGGAACGCAAACTTAAAGCAACAGGTAGGACGTAAGGCAACACAGCGGTGAAGTCTGTGGTCCCTAACTTGTTAGTGAAGCATCTCTTGGAGAGGTAGTAACATGACAGTGACTTGCCATTCTGCCGCTCCTTTCAGGGTGTGTGCCAAGCGAGGCAGCAGACGTGGTGCTTTTACTCTTACAGATCTGTATGGAGAGCAAATCCTTCCCCAAAGCAATAAAAAATAGTTGTTCTGCAAGGGCTCAGGTCCCAGCAGGTGGTGATCCGTGACTCATCTGAGAGCCAAGCTACAAGTGACGCCTGACACAGGTTGGACACTTGTCAGCTTCCCTCAAGTTTTGATGGGAAATGTAGGCATCCTGGTCTTGCAGCTGTAATGGAGAGCCAAGTTGTAAAACCAGTACACCTACATTTCCCATCAAAACTTGAGGGAAGCTGACAAGTGTCCAACCTGTGTCAGGCGTCACTTGTAGTTTGGCTCTGAGGGAGACCATCTCCTCTGGGGTTGCATATGCCAGTGCTTAGCCCCATAGAGAGGAGAGGGTGTGCAAACTGAGCTTTCAGGCTCCACAGCCTTTGTCCAGCAGAGATGTGACGTTCTAACATGAGAGCGCAGCAAAGGAGTCCATCTAGTTCACATTTATTCCACCACAAACCAGAGCACAGTGCGCAAGGTGGAAGCAGGCTGCTGGGAAAGGCCATTTGGAGTGCCTTCCCCCACTACTCTGCTGAACCTTCTACATTTACGTGCCTCCCCTCTGCAAAGCTGTGAGCCTGTTTGGCCACGTTCTTCTCTTGCCAGCGTGGGTGGGAGAAATACCTAGAGATGTGAAGGCCTGGGGGGAACCAATTGAGAGCATTTGGAACAAAACCAGTTTTTTTCTCCTGAGGCTTTAAAACTTTTTCTTATGGAAACAAATTCGAAATTTGTGGAGTACTGAACTCCCCCCTGCCCACCCACTTATGCAGTATTTTCTCTTAGAATGAGTGAAAAGTTTTAAAGACAAAGTGGGCATGCTGTAGACCCATATCACTCTTAAATCCAAGATGCATTTCTGCACCTAGAGAAGCACCGCTATACAGGAAAGAGATTCACTTGAGACAAGATGTCCTTCCCCCCATGCTTTAAGGGAAGCAGGGCTTTTTTTCAGCTGGAACGCGGTGGAACGGAGTTCCGGAACCTCTTGAAAATGGTCACGTGGCTGGTGGTCCCGCCCCCTGATCTCAAGACAGAGAGGAGTTTAGATTGCCTTCCGCGCCGAGTGGTGCGGAGGGCAATCTAAACTCCCCTCTGTCTGGAGATCAGGGGGTGGGGCCACCGGCCATGTGACCATTTTCGCAGAGGGTGATTTAAACTTTTAAAAACTCCCCCCTTGTTCCAGCTGACCCAAAGTGACATCATTGGCCCTGGGAGCATGTATGCACTTTGCACGCGCACATGTGGTACCAGGGGCACCACCTCCCGCCAAGAGTTGCCCCCTGTGCTGGCAACCCACTGAGTTCCACCACCTCCTTTCCCAGAAAAAAAGCCCTGAAGGGAAGCATTGGTATCTTTGCAAGAGCAGCTGCCATCTCACCTATAAGAACTCTCACCTCATACCTGTTTGCAAAGGATGTTGCTCTTTAACAAGCCTGGAAGCAGAGGCTCAAAGAAGAGCGTGGGCATGCACTGGAAAGCAATACTTGACACAACAGCTGCTCCATGCAACTTCCCACCATTTTGTGAGCATTTCGTTACTAGCGCAGAATGCTGGTCTGTCACCACGCATTATACTGAGGTCAGCATTCTGCATGAGGGTGAAAGCATGATGCCAAATTCAGCACCAGCTTGAATTTCAATGACAAGGATCTCCCCTGCAACGAGGCAAGTTGTCAGATAGAACACCCTCTGTTCAGTAGGACAGCGACCCTGTTTGTGCCAAGAGAAGAACTGAGGCACAGAAACGGGGCATGCTACTTCCAAGATCAGTGGCAGAATAGAAGCTCTGCAGCTGCAATACTTGGGCTGCTGGACTTCTCTGCAAAGCCTGCCATTTATTTCTACCAGGACTTTCTTCCATTATGCAATCCCAGGCGGTGGGCTTTGGGTTTCCCATCCAGGCACTGACCAACACAACACTGTCTTGGCTTCAGCAGGGGGACCATGTGCCTAGAGACTGCGGGGCCCATTTTCCTGAATGATTGCAACAGACCTTCTCTGCTGACCTCTTAAAATTCCCTGATCAAACCAGCCGAGAGCCTATAAATTCCAGGTGACAGGCCTAATTGTTTCCCAGTAAATTTCCATTGCTTGTGAATAAAATGTCCTCAAAATTCTGGTTGAAGTTTCAGAAGGCAGAGTCTGGTCTGGGCCGGACCAACATGCCTCTCTCTCAAACAATACATATGAGTCTTCCTTAGAATCTGGTCCACTTAATATAGTTTTGCAAGGGGACCTCGACCTTCTTTGGGTATGTGCGTGACCTAGGATCTCCGCCTTCCCAATAGGAAAAGAAATTGGGGTTTGTTTGTGACTGGGCTCAGTTTGAACACACCCATCTGTCCCAGTTGGAACAAACTCCACAAATCCTCCAGCAGAAGATAAAAACAGATATCTACGATTCTATCGTACAAAAAAGAGAACAAATGAAATCCATAAGCAGCCAAGTGCTATTTGAAACCATTGACAGAGATTTATAGGCCTGTAAAAGTCTCTTCAAAAGAGCTTACTCCAGATCTAGAGACTGCTGAATTGCAGCTGATAACGAAACTCAAGACAATGCATCCACCTGGACTGAATCAAGACATTGGCTTCCTGTCTCATTACTAATGCTGATTTCTCCACACCCACCACCCCACCCTATCCAATCATGCCTGCTGTTGTCATTCACCAGCTATTATCATTTGGCTTCTGCAATCACTCCACTCTCCACCATATAAGGACAGATGGACTCCCATTCTAGCTGTATCTGAAGAAGTGAGCTGTGACTCACGAAAGCTCATCCCCTACCACCAATTTCGTTAGTCCTATAGGTGCTACTGGACTCTTGCTCTTTTCTACTGCTACAGACAGACTAACAGGGCTACCCATCTTGATCCGTGTCTAGATTTAGAGGTTGCTTCAAGCGATGAGCTCTTCCACTGCCATCCAGCCGTCTATCGGCTTACTCAGAAATTCTGTTCCAAAGTTCTAAGCAATCTCTAATGCAAAAGTTCTAGGGGAAACTGGTCCATCCACACCCATCGGGAAGGAATTTTAAGAGCAGAACTGGACAAGATGGTGGGCAAATCCAGGAAAGGGTCTCCCCAGGAGGTGGGTAAAGATACCACTGCAAACCTTCGAACATCACAGAGGCAGATTAATTACATTTGAAATGGGTGGCGATAGCCATTTCTTCATCTGCGTTCCCAACAGGAACCAAAGCTATGGCAGCTGTTGAGTCCTGTCCTCCTTTCCGTCCCATTCAGTTTCCACAGGCAAAACAGCTCCCCACACCCTGTTCTGAGTTGCTATAAGACTGGGAAGGGCAGGTGTTCTCCTCTTTCCCCAGTGCTGTAGCACTGATCCAATTGTCTGTTTCTGAAGTTGTTAAATGTTGGGAGATCTGATCGTGGCTCCCTCAAAGTCTTGTACAGTTTGGCTCTTACTGAAAAAGCCCCCAAACTAGTCCTCATCTTCTTAAACCTCGGCACCATGTTCTAACTGGAGCTACTTCTGTACGCTGAAAGAGCAACTCTAACCATGTACAGAGTACTCTCCCCTTATCACAACCACCTTCCATATAGCTGGAGCACAAAAGCCAAGCAAGCTGTGTGGCTCCGGGAAACAAACAGACCCCTTGCCGTTCCTTTGGAATCAATCAACCACTTTTCAAAGCTGCTTATGCCGCCTTTTCCGACCTCCAACCAAACCTCTTTGTGCAGACGCGGCAGGAAACTAAGTTTAGCTTGGATGAAGTAGGACTATTTTTGGCAGCGTTAAAAATAAATCAAGAGAGCCTTCCCCTCCAACCCCCACCCCGTCTTTTATAACATTATTTACCTACAGGGATTTTAAACTCCTCATCAGCATGCCAGGTGTCACTCCAGAGAAGGCAGCGAGACAAAGGCAGAGAAGGACGCATTGGACACATTGACGGAGGAGCCACAGGCAAGACGCAAACATGCGCGCACAAAGCTGAACGTATGGGGCATTGTTAAAACTGGACGCAGACAGAAGGGACATGCTGAAAATATAATGGGGCAATGTGGCTGTCCATAAACTCTCCTTTGCCATGCGCAAGGGAAGCAATCATGCACACAGCTGGCCTGCAAGTACACTACCCACACACCCATATTTGTGAGTCCAGGAACACGCACTTCCCACACAGACAGCATTCAAAGACTCGGGAGGCCATCCAAGGCTCGCTTATACAAATCAAGAGACTTTTTGCATACACTTGCTTATGTGGCCCCAAACTGAGTCAATATTCTCTAGCGTTTCTTTTATAGACCCTGCCCCCTTCCTCCAAGGAGTTCAGGGGGGTGAACACGGTTTCACCATGCTCACAATAACTCTGTGAGGTAGGTGAGGGTTAGAATGTGTAGCTGGCCTAAGGCATCCAGCAAGCTTCCTGGCAGAGTGGAGATTAAACCGGTGTCTCCCAAATCCTAGTCTCTAACTAACCACTACACCATACTAGCTATATGCTGGCTTCTTGCATTGCTCCATCCATTTCAATGGGCTTGTACAGGAGAATTTGCCTGTTTGGTATAGCGGTTAGGAGCGGCGGGACTGCAATCTGGACAGCCAGGTTTGATTCCCCACTCCTCCGCTTGAAGCCACCTGGGTGACCTTGGGTCAGTCACAGCTCTTTCAAAGCTCTCTCAGCCCTGCCCACCTCACAGGGCGATTGTCGTGGGAATAATAATAACACTTTTTGTAAACCACTCGTAGCGTGAGTTAAGTTGTCCTGAAGGGCAATATATAACTCAAATGTTATTATTGTTCTTAATTTTCTTAAACACTCAAGTTTGTTCAGAACTTTGACAGAGACCAGCCAGATATCTCTGGGAAGAATGCAAGCTGGACAGGAAGGCAACGGTCTTCCCCTTTTGTTGCTCTCTAGGTTCAGAGGTAACTGCCATTGAATGTGGAGGCTCCACTTACCTCTCATGAAAAAATACCTATCAATATATCCCTGGATCTCTACAACTTTTAATAACAAGAACAACATTCGATTTATATACCGCCCTTCAGGACAACTTAATGCCCACTCAGAGCAGTTTACAAAGTATGTTATTATTATCCCCATGATAGACACCCTGTGAGGAGGGTGGGGCTGAGAGAGCTCTGAGAGAGCTGTGACTGACCGAGGGCCACCCAGCTGTCTTCAAGTGGAGGAGTGGGGAATCAAACCCGGCTCTCCAGATTAGAGTCCTGCTGTTCTTAACCACTACACCAACTGGCTCTCTTAAATATCCATTTCTCTGTGTAACATGAAAGCCAGCATGAGAGGACCAAAAAGAGCTATCCTTTGTTGGTTTTGTAACTTTTTGAGCTGCTTCAGAGCCTGTAGGGAAGGCAACCTCCTCCAAGTATCAGCTAGCCAATGGGTTCCTGGAAACCAAGATACAGATAGCATAGGAGGGCAAATACATGTGGGTCTATGGGGTCTCTCATGCCCCAACAGCTCCCACTCACCTAACCAGATTTATTTGATTTCATTTATACCCCACCTTTCTGCCAGTGGGGACTGAAAGCAGTTTACATTGTTCTCCTCTCCTCTGTTTATTCTCACACCAATCCTGTGAGGTAGGCTAGGCTGAGAGTGCATGTCCCAGAAAGCTTCCACAACAAAATGGGGATTCAAACCTGGATCTCCCAGATTCTAAAGCAGCACTCTAACCACTACACAACACTGCAAAGAGAATGGTGGCCAATTATTATGATCCTTACCAGGGATTAAGATTGACTACTAGTGCCCTGCTCTGCACATCTACTAGAACAGAGATGCAATTGGCAGGTGCACAGGGCAGGGCTTTTTCAGCAGAGGCCCCCAAAGAGTGGTGTTTTCTAAGGAGATTGCTGCATTTCATGAATTTAAAGCTTTAATTCCAGAATCCCACTTTCTGACATGGGCTTTCCTGCCTGGGTTAATACTACTGCCATCTTTATTCCAGACCATACTAATGAAATTTGATAGAAAACTTACCACCCACATTGAAGCCTGTTTATGCACCAGTTGTGTAGAAATGGCATAAAAGAAACAAACCAAGAAATGGGTAAAATGAAAAGGCTTGAAATGACTACAGACAAAAAGCAGAAATCTATGGGAAGGGGGCATATCTAAACATCCCTAGAATTCCCCGCCCCAAGAAATCTATGAGCACGTCCTTTGCCTTTCAGAAACTGCAGAAAACAATGTGATTCCAGAGATCATTCGGTGTTCTTAATTCCCCGAAGCTGTTTGCTTCTGTAGCTTCCAACACTGGGAACTCATTTTATGACTTGACTGCTACTTGCTTAAAAAATCTCGGCTCCTTTTCATGTCTCTTTGCTTGCTGTGGTTAATGTTTGTCGTTTCTTCTGCTACTGTTTTTTTTTTTTAAAGAATCTGTTTTATCATTTTGCACTGTTGTAATTTGTTGCTGAGAGCTACCTTGTGTGCCATTTTGCAGGGCAGAATAGTGAGATAGAAATCTTCCAAATAAATTAAGACTTGAGCGGAGGTGCAGGATTTTTCAGTGCAAAAAGACTTGGGAGCCCTCCCCTCTCCACTCAATAACCGGCCTCCTTTTAGGTCTTAGGCAGCCCTCGAGGCCTTTGCTGGCCTTTGGTCTTGCAGGGATTTTTCTACTTGGCCTCAGCTGAACTCACAGGCCTGGGAGGCGGTGAAGCATTTCTGGAAATTCTACCACGGATGTCAGGAGGCAGCTGGGAACTGACCAGGAAGCATCAGCCCTGGGAGCGAGGCAGACGTGCAAAGCAAAGGGTGCTGTGGTGGAACGGAATACAATTGCGGTTGAACCAGGAGGAGAAGAGCTTCACAAAGATCAGAAAGTGTGCTGGATCTCACGGTGGTGCTGGGACTCTCTCGGAAAGGAAGCCAAGAGCTGGTTCCCTCAAGCACGCCCATCTTCGGATATCCCTTGGGGACCAACTGCTGAAAGAGTGAAGCACTTGGATAGGAAAAATACTGCACCTCGACTGATTTGAGCAAGAATGCTTTGTATGGAGGATTTCATTCACTCACGCAAGCGGGTCATCAAAGAGGTGAATAACCAGGCCTGAACCAGTCCTGGAAGGACCTGGCTGAGAAGCTGGTGTGTGTGTGTGCATGTACATGTTTTCCGAGGAAAGCTCTCCTCTCTGTGAAAACTCTAGTCTTATGGCATGAACTTTCCAAGTTAAGGCAATGCGATCCACATCAACTTGACTCAATGCCATGTATCTGACATGGAACCCATGCCATTGGACCATCAGGATCTATCTTCTGTCCACCTCTGATGTAACCAAAGGCTGTTTCCATCTTGCCGTTCCTCTAAGTTTCCTGGAGACATCTGGATGGTTCGGGGCAAGGCAGATGAAAACTGGGAAACTCTTCTGCATGGAGGGCACCTCTGCATGACGGGGCCTTTTCAAATGTGGCACCTACTTTGGGGGACTCCCTCCTAAGGAAGACCCTCCCTGCATCCATTGTCAGTGGGATTTAGAGTGCAGGCAATGTCTTCTGCCACAGTCTACAGGATGTCGCTGTTTTCTGAGAAGAATCTTGTCCTCCTCCTCTAGTCTTCTAATGGAGGATCAGCTTTTGAAGAACTCCAGGGGTCTCCAGGCCCTCTGCAGAAACTGGCTGGCCGCTGCGTGACACAGGATGCTAGACTAGATGGACTACTGGTCTGATACAGCAGGGCCCTTCTTATGTTCAGAATACAGCTTGAAAGCTGCTGTCCCCTGCCAGGCCAAGTGTGACGTTCATATCTAATCTTTTCACTCCTGCTCTCCCAACACCAGGCAGGTATTGCAACATTCTCACCAACTGCCAGAGATTACAGTCTGCCTGTTTTGCATCCATACAAGATAGCCAAGCAGACTGCCCTAAAGGAAGGACATCAGAATTCCATTCTTTCTCCAGAAGCAGCTGCCTTCCCTTCCAGAACCAGCATTACTGCCTTCTTCATGGAATGCAGAGCAAGCTTATGGAACTCACTGCCCCAAGAAATGCAACACCAGCCAAGCCCAAGCTGGACGTGAGGGTCTATAAATGACTGACCATTTCAGTCTGGCCGTGTCTGAGTGACCTCCATTTGCCAATCTGTGCATACAATCTGTCTTCTGTTCTGCACTTCATCTATCTATATACATAAAGACAAGTGTCCTGACTGACTCATCAATGTTCAGCCCAAACGCCTGGACCTAGAAACATGAAATTTGGGGAGAACATTCCTTTCATGATATAAACATCAACTAAGAAGAGATTTTAAGAAATTCGACCTATTAAGGGGGTAAAAAGGGGTAGAATGTGTTTTCCCAAAGGGATACAGCTTCCCTGTGTGGCTGGCAGGCTGCTGCCTGTTTGTGCCCCTGCTCAGCCACTCTCCCCTGACTGGGCCAGCCTTTCAAGGTCATTTGCATATGCAGGCTGATTGGGGCTCACAACATTCCACACCTCATCCCCCCCTCAGAGACAGTTGGAACACAGAAGTCATTTGCATATGCAGCCTGATTGGTTCTCACCGCCCCCCATTCTAAACAGTCTGCAGTTGCTATTGGGAGTCCTTGAATATGTCCTGAGGTCAAAGGCACCTCCCAGTCTTCCCCTCAAAGTTCACTACGGTTGCCAACTCAAAAAAAATCACAAACCAAAAAATGTTACATACCCATAAGTATTACAACTGGATTTAAAGTAGTTAAATACCGTAGCGAAGCACGGGTATTGAGCTAGTAAACAAATAAACTAATAACATGGTGACAGACACTTGCTCAGCTGGCCCTCATCTTTGTGCCAATTTTTAAATTAATTTATACAGCCTAGTGCAACACTTTAACCCCTACCCCACGCTGATATACTGCCCTTCTTGCAACCTTTCCAAAGCTGACCAGCCATGGACAGAAACACTGAACTCAGTGGACTTCGTGTCTAACTGAGAAGAATTCTTCAGTTTTGTCTTTTTCAAGCATTTCAGGAGATGCAGAGGCAAAACAGGACTAAGTTAACTCAAACGACTGCTGGTCACATGCCAGTTCTACAGGGCAGTGCCCTGGCAGCATTAAACAGTGTGACCACAAGCAAATGGCATGAACCACACTGGTGCTACTCTCATGGTGTGCAATGCAATCCTGGCTGTCAGCTGCAGCTCCCCTCCCCATAATGAAACTCTCATATCACTTCCAAAAATCTGCAGTGCGCTTCCAAGTTCATTAAAAATTGCCCTTATTTTAATTCCTGGCTTGGAAAATCAGAAGCCAATGTGGGAAAAGAGTGAAAGGGCATGTGAAAGTGGCCTGCATATGACTTTTGGACCCCCAAGTGGGGCCATCTCAGATTACCAACTGGCAGTCTTAACAAGGTTGCAGAAAGATCCAGTCTGATCTGCTGTAACCCCAAGTGACCTAGAAGAAATGCACCAAGGAGTAACGGTTATATTAAGCCTCAAAAGATACAGGGACTCCACCATGGGACACCTGTCAGCACGGGGCGGTGCCGGCGGAGAACTGGATTGCTATGCCGAGCGGCCAGTTTTCTGGCTTCAGCAGGGGGGCCTTTCCTGTGTTAGACCAACAAGAGGGCAGAAGGCAGATGGTGGTCTCCCAGTTCAGCACCGGCCACTTTCCGATGGATCACCTGCCACTTGCTGGTTGGTGGGATTTTTGCAACCTCCCCCCCTCCCCCATAAAACTTCTTGCCTAGATTGGAGCTTGGCACAGCTGGTCGGTTCCTGTCTTCTATTAAGTAAGCGGGCACCATCCCTTTAACACCATTTAACAATTTACACGTTAGTCCTTTCAGAGATCCTGAGCTGACGTTCTCTTGTACGAGAAAATTTAACACCCAAAGGTGGACCACAAGAAGAGAGTCTAGAGGGGAAACAAAAGTAGAGCTGGGAGACACAAAACATAGGATAAGTGTGTGCGTGGAGCTGAGCCCCCGTATGTCCACCCCCCCCCCGCCCAGTCATCTGTGCTATTTGGGGCTCCCAAACACTTATTCCTCCCAGGAGGCTAGTCACAGGGGCAAAGAAGTTTTGCGGAGGGGAATGAAGTAAAGAAGGGTTCAGCCCCTTCCCCGTCCCACCCACCCTCTGTCCTTTAACAGTGAAATCCTAAGCAGAATAGTAGAGTCCAGCCACACTCTCTCAGCCTCACCCGTTACAGGGCTGTGGTGAGGACAACCCAGAGGGACGAATCATGCAGGGCTCATTTCGAGGGGGAACGTGCCGGAACGCAGTTCCGGCAGTTCCCCAAAGAGGTCACATGTCAGGTGGCCCCGCCCACCTGACTCTTGGCCATTTGGGGCCAGTTTCAGCCTGGCTTGGGGTCGAAATGGCCTGGATCGGGCCTCTGATGGGTGGTGGATCACTCTCTCGCTCATCAGCGGCCCGATCCTGACCATTTTGGGCCCCTTTTCGGCCATTTTCAGCCCCTTTTTGCCATTTTGGACCCAATTTCGGTCCTGAATGGCCAGGATTGGATCCAAAACAGCCTGGATAGGTGATGTCAGGGGGTGTGGCATATGCAAATCAGTTATGCCAATGAGTTGTGCTAATGAGTTCCTTCTGCTCTTTTTCTACGAAATGACTCCTGGAATCATGTATGCTACTTCGAGCTCCTTCCAGGAAGGGAAGGATAACAGTAGACTAGACGGGCTGGTGGTGATGTGTGTACACCCCACAACAGTGTGACACCTTTGGAGGTGGAGGAGGGGCTGGCGGCTCTTCCAAAGGTAGGGCATTGTTGGGAATCAGTTATCTACCCAGTCACACTCCAGCTGTTCAGAACATGTGCTCAAAGGCGGAAGGAGTACAACTTCTGACCAGGCAGTTGAAAGCAGAGAAGTTCTCCTTTATCTTGCCATCTTTTGCACCTGGTTTGCTCTTCTATCTCGATGTAGCCCCTCTCCTGCTGTGTACAGGTGGATGAGACAAGTTCCCATTTTGGGACTGTCAAAAGCGTCCTGTAAAATCCCCCATTCCTGCTGCTTTCTCCTGCCAGATGGAGCCAGATGGCATGCGTGACAATCTGAGGGGGTGTCTGTGGTGCCGGCAAAGAGAGGCGGGCTGCAGACTGGTTCACCATTGCCACTCCCCCCCCCCCAACACAGCCAAATCTCAGGCAAGTTCAGCCAGAAAGGAGGGTGAAAAGAAAGAAATGGGAGATGGTTTTAAAAAAACTGAGCTGCAATCAAGCATGGAGGGCGGGTGGAGAAGGAAGGTCCCTGGCATGAAAGGCAGGGAGAGAATCAGGCTGGCCCAGATTTAATATTCTGAAATGGTTCAAAGCAGGTAAAGTCAATGTGGTGTAGTGGTTATAGTATCAGACTGTTACCAGGAAGGCATGAGTTCAAATCCATGGAATGCACTGGGTGGTAGGGTCGCCAGCCTCCAGGTGGCAGCTGGAGATCTCCCAGAATTGCAACAGATCTCCAGATGACAGAGATCCGTTCCCCTGGAGCTAATTGGTTGCTTTGGAAGGTGGAATCTATGGTATTATACCCAACTGAGGTCTCTCCTCTCCCCCATACCTCATCCCCTTCAGGGTCCACCCCCCAAATCTCCAAGAATTTCCCAACCCAGAGCTGGCGACTCTACTTGGGCCAGTCACTGGCTGAGCTCAAAGGGTTGCTGTGAGAATAAAGCAGAGGAGGGAAGAACCTCCTTTGCTGCTCCTGAGCAATTTGAAGGAAAGCTGGGATAAAAATGCATAGAGAGATTGGGGGTGGGCCGATCAGTTGTCTTGGGTGTAACGGACAAACCTGGAGGCTCAATTTAAACCAAATACAACGTAATGTCTGCATATCCACTGCTGGGTGTAAATGTGCATGTGTGGATTCCAGCAAACAGCATCTGTGGGGTTTTCCCAGGTCTGCGCCCTGACCCATTAATAGTGGGTCTGGGATTAGGATTAGCCCCGCATTAAACACGGCTGCAGCATTCTTCCTTTTCCTGGAGGTAAAGATGCACAACGGGAAAGCCACATCCCTCCAGTGGAGGGTGCCTGCATGTCTCCCTTTGCATCAGAGATCCCCTCAGGGCCATTTTCACCGCAGGCCAGGGGAACCGTGACTGGTTTCCCAGTGCCCTCTCCCCCGGTGCTGCTGGGCAACAATTTGCTCAAAGCGTTGGGGACGGAGAGCACGAAGAGGGTGTTTAGTCCTTCCCCATTTTCTCAAAGTTTTCCCCGTAGGCTTTTTGCTGGAGGGGTGGGGGAACAGGGCAACCTGGGAGGGCTTTCAGAGTCACGTGTGTTTGGACTGTCAACCTGTCATTTGTTGGGAGTGTGACAGCTTGGTGAGGTCAGCAAGGGGAAGCAGAGGTAAGAAGCGTGTGTCCACCACCCATTACACAGGAGACTGTAGGAAGAAAGCGTCTGGAAGGATGGACGCCATGGAGGAGATTCTGAGGGCCCTGGTTGTAAATAGGGTTGCCAGCCTCCAGGTAGTGGATGGAGAGCTCCCGGAATCGCAACTGGTCTCCAGGCCACAGAGATCAGTTCACCCGGAGAATATGGCTACTTTGCGGGGTGGACTGTATGGAATTATGCCATGCCAAGGTCCTTTCCCTCCCCCAAACCCACTTTCTCCAGGTTTCTCCAGGTTTCACCCCCCAGATCTCCAGGAATTTCCCAACTTGGAGCTGGCAACCCTAGTTGTAGAGGGGCACTGAGAGAGAAGACAGTGCTGTGGGGCTTAGATAAGACTGTGGGGTGGAAGGAATGGGCTATTTCTTTGATGGAAGCCCTGATGTTTATGATATTGCTCAGATATGAGTTTTTACCAGAGGCAAATGGAAACTTTGGTGGGGTGCGATGTCCAGCAGTGTGTTCTGCCCACACTTCTTTAAATTCTAAACATGCCTCAAAAATGCTCTCTCACAGTTAACACTATAGCAGTGGAAAAAGAGCAAGAGTCCAGTAGCGCCTGTAAGGTGAACAAGATTTGTGGTAGGGTATGAGCTTTTGTGAGTCACAGTTCCCTTCGTCAGGGAGATCAAGAGTCCAGTAGCACCTGTAAGGCTAACAAAATTTGTGGTGAGGTATGAGCTTTCGTGAGCCACAGCTCACTTCTTCAGATATCCGGTTTACCATACCACAAATTTTATCAGTCTTAGAGGTGCTACTGGACTCTTGCTCTTTCCTACTGCACCAGCTCAGTTGTACTATTACCCACATGATTTCAGGATAACTGTTCATACATCAGGAATAGGTTCTAGGGATAAAATCCCTGCTCCATTACACTCTCGGTATGCACTTTTCATGGCCGCGCTGCATTGTCAATCGCATTGGAAATGAGCATGCCCCAGGGCCTAGAGGAGTAGAGAAAGCCATTTCCAAGAACATGGATGCAGCTACAGTTGCTAGCTCTGGGTTGGGAAATTCCTGGAAATTTTGGGGTGGAGCCTGAGGACGGGAGGAACCTCAGGGATATAACGCCATAAAGCCCACCCTCTGAAGCTGCCTTTTCTCCAGCAAACTTATCTCTATAACCTGAAGATGAGTTTGCAATTCCAAGAGATCTGCAGGCCCCACCTGGAGGCTGGCGCAGTTCTGTTGCTCCTGAAAAGCAAAGCCCGTGGGAGGTGCCGTTTCGGGCCTTCTCTGGCAGCAGCGTGTGCTGCCCAGCCCCAGTTATGTCACCGCTCTGTGTTCGCAACAACACGGAGGCGTCTGAGCACTGAATGTACCCGTAGTGGCGTAGCTTGTTCTGCCGCTTTGCCTCTTCACGCCCCTGCCTCCCTCTTTTGTTTCCTGCTCTGAGCTCTGCCAGGGCTGCCAGCTCAGGGCTAGTCAGGCGCAGCTTAATCTAGAAACACAAGTGTGTGTGTGTGTGGGGGGGGGGAGCGGGGAAGGGCAGACACTTCTCCCTCTCTATTGTCCAGCTCCTTCCCACGCCACCCCCAAACACTCTTCTCACACTTCAGTCCCCCCCACCCCCCGCTGCATCCGTTCAAGTCCCAGTCACCCACTGCCACCCTGCTAGCTGATTTCCATAAGAAGCAATTGGTACAATTCATTTGCAAAACCCACAGAAAGCAATACTTCGAACCAAAGTTTGCCCCCCCCATCACTTTTGCTTCCATGTCAACTACTGGGCAAAAACATTGCTGGAGGCACTATAAGCGGCAAAGGGCTGGGACTCCGGGGCTAACTTTGCACGCAGAAAGTCATGTTTAATCCCCAACTCATGCAGACCCCTGAAGAACCATGGCCAGGCAGAGAAGACAACACTCAGCTACCCAGTTAGGGTTGCCAGTTTGGGTTGGAAAAATCCTGGAGATTTGGGGTGTGTGTGAGAAACTTGGGGACGGCGGGGCTTGGCGAGGGGAGGGACCTCAGCTTGATATAAGACCATAAAGTCCACCTTCTAAGGAACCCATTTTCTCCAGGGGAACTGATCTCTGTTGCCTGGAGATCAGCCGTAATTCCAGGTGACCTCCAGCCACCCCCTGAAGGTTGGCATCCCTATCCCAGACCACAAGGGTGCTTTGTACATTTAATGTGGCCCAAAAACAAAACTGACCACTAATTTTAGACACATTGTTATGCAGGGAAGATGAGAATCCACTCTGTGTATGCCCAGAGGACCATGTTCTTTACCACCGTTCTCCACACTTATCATTCAATAACAGGCTTTGAATCTGGCTTGTCTGAAATAAGGCCATGCCCAACACCCTTCAAACTGGAGTGTGAAGACGAATTTGTACAATTTGGGGCAGGGTATGAAGAAAAGCACTGAAGGATGTCTGTCTTTTTTTGAGGTGTGTGTCTGGGGGAGGTGTGACTTTTTTTTAAAAAAGTGTTTGAAACGCTAGACAGGCAGCTGTGTCAGACTGTCACAGTTAAAAGAACAAAGACTCCTGTGGCATTGTAAAGACTAAACAATTCATGCAGCGTTGGGTTTGAGGAGCCGGAGGCCGTATCATGCACTCTGGCTCACGCCACAAAACATTTGTTAGTCTTTAAGACTCTTTGCTGTTGAATCCAATGTGGGCTTGGCCCAATTCCACTTATGTATTTATTTCTCTCTCTCTCTCTCTCTCTCGGACTCTGCTTTATAGCTACATTTCCTGTTCTGCACATGGGTTAAGTCCCTGTTTCAGAAGCATAGATGGTGCAACGTGTGCCATTTTCACCCTGGACGTCTCTTATGTGCGACAGCCAGTGTGGTGTAGCGGTTAGAGCGCTGTGGGAAGATCTGAAAGACCTGAGTTCAAATCCCCATCTCATCAAGAAGCTGGCAGGTTGGTCACTCTCAGCCTAGCCAACCTCACAGGGCTGTTGCAAGGGGAAAAAGGAGCGGCACAAAAAAACGTAGGTCACCCTGAGCTCTGTGGTGGGATACAAATGTACCAAATAAACATCAGAGGGAGAAAACACAACCTGGAGATGCTGTTCATAAGAAAACCAAGCTCTGTAGCTAACTGACGCGGATGAATCCCCTCCGAGTTGAGCTGGATGGGGCCTGAACTGCAAGCCCATCGGAAAAGTGGGACATTTTATTCCTATCCAGCAAGATGCAAAACTTCGTGGTTTCTGGCAGCGAGCCTCTAATTCAGTCTCTCTCTCCCTGGCTCCAGTCCCCAGAGTTTATATAACAGGTATAATTGTTTAATACTCGCTTGAGAGAACACACACACACACACACACACACACACACACCCATCAACAGGCTGAAAAGTAGATTGGGCTCAGGGCTGGCCGGGCTGGAGAGCCCCCTGCAAAGCGCTGGAGCCAGCAGCCTCAGCAGATGGGTGTGTGTGTGCACGCGCGTCTATCTGGGTGAGGACACCACAGCCCAGCCGCAGGGGAATGCTTTGAGGGACTTGGAAGGCATTTTTTTCTGTGCATGCAATTCCTTTTTGCAGGCCTAGAGCAGAGGGTGCACCGAATTCTTGTTTCAGCTAATGCAGTTTCCCAGTGTCGGCCACTGGGTGAGACAGGACGCTGGACCGATCCAGCAGGGCTCCTTTGACATTAGTGGGTGGGAGAGCTCTTTGTGTCTCCCTGTCTGTCCGGGACATTTTTAACCTGCCCTCCCTCCAAGGAGCTCAGCGCATATGGCTCCTCCTGCCATTCTGCCCTCACAACAACCCTGAGAAGTAGGTCAGACTGGCACCAAGGTTACTCAAGCAGCTTCATGATGGAGCAGATGCTTGAAATGGTTCCAGGCAGAGGCCCTGATCTTTACACCACATTGGATCAGCCTCTGCTGTGTATGTTATGGTGTCGGTGTCTGATCCTAGAAGCAGCAGTGGGGGCACAAGGGAAGCTGAACTTCCCTGTGGGCACTGTTCAAAACACAAGCGCTTCTCTTTTCCTGGGGGGCAGGAACACAAATTAGTAAAGAGTCCAGGAGCATCTTTAAGACTAACCCACTTTATTGTAGCATAAGCTTTTGAGAACCACAGCTCTCTTTGCCAGATGCATAATACAAATGTGATTAATTGCCATTGCTAATCATAAACTGGCTAGCCAGTTTCCCCTGAACTTTGCTGTCCTGTCAGTGGAAGTCAGAGAGTTGAATCCAACAAAAATTGCCATCCTTCTCCCAGGACATTTGGTTTCCCCTCCACCAGGCATTCTCAAGTAAGAGGAGTGAACGGGTAACCGACCCAGAGCATTGTACAGTCACTTCTCTGGACCTCTCACTAACAAGTGTCCTGAACCCAGGAACACAAAGAGCCCGGGGCAAAGGCTGGGCATTGGAACAGGTGACCTGACATTGGCACAGGAAAAGAAAGCCACCGTGCCGTGTCCTCTAGAGCTGGGGAGAAACCACAGCAGCGGCTCAGCCATGGTGTGTGTGTGTGTGTGCATGTGTGTATAGATGAGATACTCCAAGTCTGCATACAGAAGGGAGAAGACGGGTTGCTTTGTAGGTCCAGGGCTGCAACACAAACAACCTTTTGCAATTTGCAACCTGGCAAATGCTCAGATCTCACAGAAACGGATTTTTTTTTTTAACCATTTGCTCAATGATGTCAGTCACATGTGGTGGTCTGAAAGGAAAACATCCCCCGCTCCAAACTGTTCCAGTTTACTAAGATTTCCCCTGTCCTGCCTGGAACAGTTACTGACTTGTCCCAAACTCTCGGGGGCAGAGCTACATACGATCGCAAAGGGAGCCAAAATATGTAATCCGTCTACATTTCTCCAAATGATAACACATCTTTCTGTTTCTGCTAATTCTGCAGTATTCATCCTCCAAAATAAAGCAAGCCAGTGCTTACTTTGGAATGACAGTACGGGAGGCATTAAGTGAGAATTTTTCTTTATTTAAAAAAGAGGCCGCAGCAGAATCAATTTGCAAACTTCTCAAACTGGCCAGCTCCCTTTAGGGATTCAACCTGAGCGCGTGTCCAGGCCTAGAACGAATCTTGATCTATAGCATGTGTGGTGGTGGAGAGCACCATCAAGTCATAGCTGAATTACTGCGACCCCTGCAGGGGTTTTCAAGACAAGAGACTAACAGGGGTGGTTTGCCATTGCCTGTCTCTGCAACCCTGGTCTTTCTTGGAGGTCTCCCATCCAGTGACTAACCAAGGCTGGCCTTGCTTACCTTCTGAGATCTGATGAGATCGGGCTTGCCTGGGCCATCCAGGTAGGGAAATCTATAGCATATTTGATCATATATGGATGTATAAACCTGCCCTATAATAAGCAACACCACTGGTCCAGCGTAGCACAGCTCCATGTACTACAACTGCCTTCAGCTTTCCAGGATTTTGGGACAAGAAAACTCTTTCCCAAGCATGTTTCCTAAGATACTTTGGAGACTCCAGGGATTGAACCAGATACCTTCTGGTACTCAAAGCCGGGGATTTCACCACTGAGCCGCACCCCCTCCACCTAAGAGATTTGACCAGTCCCATAGAAGATCCACCTTAGCCCCAACCATGCCCGACGCTACCGTAACATCTTACCGAAGACTCCCTGGCTAGGATGTCTGTTCGACTATCTGTCCGTTCCCACTGCTGAAGGGAACTGTTGCTGGTGGGGCGGAAGGTGGGGGTGATGACCTCTGGGTTGCTGCCATGAGGACTGACCGGCGAGCGGCCCCCTTTGCGGTTGTAGGACTCCAGATAATCCTTGACGTAATCCGAGCGCCTGGCGGCCTGCTGGTAAAAACCCTGCAGGGTGCATAACTCCTGCCGGGTCCGTGCAATGGTGGGGCCCCGAGTGGTGGAGTCAACACGGTATGAGTCGAACAAGTGCATGCCGGACAAGTCTCGCGCCAAGTCCGAATGGCTGCTGGATTTTTTGCGGCCCAAAGCGGTGTTGTAGCTGGTGGAGGCTGTGCTGCCAAATGAGTAGCTGGATCCGCCACTCAGGCCTCCGCTGCCAGGCGGTCTCACTGGGACCCGACCGTAACTGGGGCTCAGTCTGGTGCCAGAGTCTGGGCGCTGGAGCAGGCGCCCGCCCCCATCATAGTTCAAGGAAGAGGAGGAGGTCGTTGCTCCTGAAGTCCTCAAGTAACTGGAGGCCAACATGCCAGAGGTCGTGCTGGGCTTATAGTTGACTTTATCTTTGTCCAGATAGGAGGAGGACAGGTTAGAAGTGTACGAGGAGTAGGCGCCATAGCCGGTGGGGTTCTTGCTGTAGGAACTATCTGAGTAGCGGGATGAATCTAAACAGCGCTTCAAGTTGGAGGACAACTGGGACATCCTGAGAGATGGGGCATCGGGGGCAGCGTGGGTGGCATCGACTGGAAAGAAAAGAAGACAGAGATGCAGAAGGGATATAAGAATTTTTTTGGTTCAAGGTAAGGCATAGAAATAGGTTAAAATCTTTTATAGTATTTCATATTTATAACAAAGGCCAGGGTAATCAGTTACATCAAGAAACAAGTAGTGCTACTGCCAATAATTGTTATTGTTAAAAAGGAAAACGATAGCATGGAGCAATAGTGAAATAACGAGGTCTTTTTAAAATTATTATTAATATTAAATAATAAGCAGGAATAGGCTTGAATCTTGCTCGTGTAGTACAGATGGGAAAATATATACTAGTTAAGCTTAATAATTAATTAATAATTATATTAATCTCTATTTTAATATTGGTAAAGGTTTTGGTTTTTGGATCCATTAGATGGGAATGGTTGGCACCGAAAACTGGCAGGGATGTGACCAAATTTCTGAACTCTGCCAGTCAGACTTGGAAAATTCCCATTTCGATTTTGTTTCTCTTCTGTGAATAAAACCCACAGACTTTATTGTCGCTCCATAGCCTGTGCTGCCATGCCAATCTTTCCCCATTAAATGCATGCTGTTGTTGGAGTCTAAATGCCATTTGTGATATACGTGGTGGCAAAAAGACAAACGGATTGGGATCCGCGGCACTGAAAATGGGCAAAATGCAAAACCCCACCCAATGACATTAGGAAACTAAACAAAATGGGGGGAAAGACGCGTTTGTACAACCCATTCACAAAGGGCTGGTTCACACATTACTTTCTGCCCCTGAAACACTGAGTTCTAAGTCATTTTATTTATTTACTTCATTTTTACACCACCTTTCTCCCTAATAGGGTTCCAAAGTGGCTTACGTAATTCTCCTTTCTTCCATTTGATCTTCGCTACAACCCTGCAAGGTAGGTTAGGCTGAAGGGTGTGACTGGCCCAAGGTCACCCAGAGAGCCTCCATGGCAGAGTGGAGATTCGAACCCAGATCTCCCAGATCCTAAATATACAAACTATTCCTCTGTGTTTAAAATATGAAAGAGAAATTCTTTATGGGGGAAGCATTTTAAAAACAAAACATGTTTATAGAAAAATGTTGAATATAAAATGTGATGCATGTGATTGAATATAGAATGCCTCGATCATGGCGCACTAGGAAATTTCCCTGTAGGTTAAATGGCCAATCCATCTCTGCAATTGGATTAAGATTACAGGATTAGAAGTATAAAACTTTGGGTAGAAAATAGTAAAGAGTCCAGTAGCACCTTTAAGACTAACCAACTTATTTGTAGCATAAGCTTTCGAGAACCACAGCTCTTTTCATCAGAAGCTGACAAAGAGAGCTGTGGTTCTCGAAAGCTTATGCTACAAATTAGTCGGCTAGTCTTAAAGGTACTACTGGACTCTTTACTATTTTGCAACTACAGACTAACACAGCTAACTCCTCTGGAACTCTATATTTTGCTTATATTTTTTGCTGTCGCTTACATCTATTATTCTGTTCAAGATCCTTTATGCACTTTGAAATGTCTCTGTTTTCTCATTTAAATAAAGTTGATGAAAATTAAAAAAAGGAAAAGAAATCCAGACTGCATTTCCTAGTTGAAGTACTAGATACAGGTAACAAGCAAGAACAACTGCGGGCTGATTCTCAGATCACAAAGCTCCTGAGGACCTTACGAGGACTTCCTATCAGATTCAGATGCATGCCTGGAGTTCCTCACTATGAATTCAATTCCCAGGGGCACAGGAGCCTGGCTTGGATTGGGACAGCAGTATATGGGCGATTTTCCTAACCTGAAATGACAGGTATTTGCCCCGTTGGGAAGATTAACAGTACTGATATGCAAGTCGCCTTATCGGGGCAAACAGTGGCTCCCTGGGGGCGTTTCTGGCCAGGAAAGCGGGACTGGTGATGGTGGTGGAGCTTAGGCACCTTCTCCCCGAGTGCCATGCTCCCATCTCAAATCAGAATCTTACACACCTGGGAACTGAGTTTCTTGCAGGGGAGTCCAGGACATGTCTGATCGAAACACACCTGGCTGGCTATCGCAAAGACTTGATAATATGAATCAGCCCTGAGATGATAATGGAATTCCAGGACCTTCCCTAAGAGGAAAGACTGAAGCGGGGGGGGGCCTTTTTGTTAAGGGGGAACCCAACTTTTTATGTGGCCTTGATAGCCTAGAAGAGCCTGATCTCACCAGATCTCAAAAGCTAAGCAGGGTTGGTCCTGGTTAGTAATTGGGTGGGAGACTTCTAACAAAGACCAGGGTGGCAGAAGCAGGCAATGGCAGACCACTTCTGTTAGTCTCTTGCCTTCTGCAATTGATGCAAAACTGAATTATTCAAAAAGGCTATTTACTCAGATAGGAAGGCTGTATTGTAGGGAGGGGGTCTCAGATGCTTCGCTAATAAGTTAGGGACCACAGACTTCACCACTATGTTGCCTTATATATCATCTGTTGCTTTAAATATGTACTCCTATATACTACCTGTGCTTCATGTTGTCTAATGTCAGTCCTAGAATTGCTAATGTTCTGTTTCAGCAACTCTTCAACTCTGTATTGGATTCTTGCTAATGCTATCTCTTGTAAAATTGTATCTATTTACCCTGTGGCATTGTTTATGGAAATGTCCTTGCCACTATATGGAAATTTATACTGATTGTACTTATCTCATTCTGTGTAATCTGCCTTGAGTCTCAGTGAGAAAGGCAGACTAAAAAAGACATAAATAAAACAAAACCCCAGAAGGGGTCGCCATGAATCAACTATGACTTGAGGGGAGGGTTTATATTTTATTTTAAGCCAAATACAATTTGTTTGTTTGTTTGTTTCTCACTGAGACTCAAGGCGGATTACATAGTGTGAGATCAGTAGCAAGGATATTTCTATACAATATCAAGGACATTTCTATGCAGTATATCAAGTACATTTCCATAATCAATGCCATAGGGTAAATATAAACAAGTTTACAAAGACATACCATTAGAAAGGATCCAATACAGAGTAAAAGAAATGCCGAAACAGAACATAATCAATTCTAGGACTAACATCTGACAACATGAAGCACGGTAGTGCATAGCAGTACATATTTAAAAGTAGTAGTAAGTAAGGCAACATGGTGAAGTCTATGCCCCCTAACTCATTCGTGCAAAGAGATGGGACATCCAATAAACACTGAAATCTTTTTTTGGACTTTAGAACTCAGAAAAAAAGCAGAAATTCGAAACAGAGCCCAAACACCCCTGAAACAAAGCATATTAGCATTTAAACATGGTATGTTAAACGATGCAGAAATTACACAGTTGGGCAGACAGTACACAGTCGCATAGATCACTGTCCTTATTCCTTTACTACAGAATCTTTCTGAACCATTTTGTTACAGGGCAGCCCTCCTACCTGTGGAAGAAAGCCCTCCTGAATAATTCAGTTTTGTACAGTTTGCGGAAAGCCAGGAGTGTGGGGGCTCTCCTAACCTCATCAGGCAGGCAGTTCCATAAGAAGCGGGCTGCCGCAGAGAATGCCCGTGCGTGAACAGTTGTGGATTTCGACCACTAGTATGGTGGCATCTGTCCAGTCCTGTCCAGATTGAGTGAAGCTGCCAAGGGGGAGCAGAGGAAGAGAGCTGGTCTTGAAGATATGAGGGACCAAAGCCTTGAAGGGCTTTGTATGTGATAGCCAATGGTATCATGCGCTAGGAACAATCCTTCCTCACTGAGACCCTGGGGCATCTACACCAGTCAGAGTAAACAACATTAAACCAGGGGAACTCAGCCAGCAGCTTCCCATATATTTGCCGATCTGGACACAACACAAAGGACCGTGGCTGCCTTCTCTCTTGGGAGGTTTTGGAGGCCTCGGTTGGTCTAGATGGTGGCTAATCTGATCCAGTAGGGCTCTCGGGAGCTTGAAGAAAAGATGTTCAGACTGGTGCGGCTTGCCAAACTAGACAGCTGCACCCACATGAAATTCCCTCTTCCTGTGCCAGAACAAGTCCCCTTCTGGCATCTGATCACCAGAAGGGATTCGAACTGGCATCTCCCAGATCTATGGCCAACCCTTTACACTAAGGAAACATACAAGAGCAGCCAAGCATTACACACGCATAAGGATCAGGGCTTTTTTTCAGCGGAAACGTGGTGGAACGGAATTCTGGCACCTCTTGAAAGTGGTCACATGGCCAGTGGCCCCGCCCCCTGATCTCCAGACAGAGGGGAGTTTGGATTGGCCAGCGGTGCGGAGGGCAATCTAAACTCCCCTCTGTCTGGAGATCAGGGGGCGGGGCCACTGGCCACGTGACCATTTTCGCTGAGGGCGATTTAAACTTTAAAAAACTCCCCCCTTGTTCCAGCTGACCCAAAGTGACGGTCCTGAGTTCCACCACCTCTTCCCCCCCCCCAAAAAAAGCCCTGGTAAGGATTATTATTATGAAATCTACTGGTGTGTGTGTGTGTGTATGCTGCAGAAATAAACACCAGGCAGCCAGTTTCAGAGAGGTGGCATAAACAGAAACTCAATACCCTGCTTTTGTTTACAAGCAAAACCAGGAGATGCAAAGGGTGCCAGCGCCTCCTGCTGGCAAAGGGGATTTTTGTACAAGGGCAGAGATCGCACAGACAATGCTAGGGGATCTTTTAAGATGGCCAAGACTCCGGTCTAGTAGCACTTGAAAGAGGCGCTACTGGACCCGGATCTTGCTCTTCTACTACAGACCAATACAGCTACCCGCCTGAAACTATTCAATATGTCCAAAGAGCTTTGCCCAGTCATCGAGAAACCTTTAAGCATCGGTGAAATGGGAAAATCCTATCCGGGCAGCTTCTCTCATCAACTTAGCACTGAAGTGGGAAAACCACATCTGGCAGTCTTCTCCCTGTTGTGTGGCTTTACACCATAGTTTCATACTGGTTTGATAAACGCCCCCTCTACCAGGAGGGAACTCTGGGAATTGTAGGCCCATGAGAGAGAGAGAGAGAACCAACAGAGAAGTCTAATCCCCTTCAATGAAACTACAGTCCACTGGAGTCTTTGTGGGAGAAATGAACATTTTAAAAATTGTCATAAGGAAACAGGCAACAAAAATTATTCGGAGGGGTGTGTGTGCTGGGAGCACCTTTCCTGTGAAGAAAGGGCATTTACCTTTTCTCTAAACTTAAAAGCCCCGTTGAAGGGGGAGGAGACCTGATGGAAATTTATTAAAAAACATACACACAAGAGTGGAGAAAGGGGACAGAGAAAAACTTGTTAACCTTCTCCCACAATACTAGAACTTTGAGGCATCCTATGAAGTTGACAGCCATCGATTCGGGATGGACTAAAGGAAGTTATTCTCCTTAACCTGTGGAACTCATGGCCACAGAGGTATTGATGGGCCACTAACATACACAGGGAATAAGACACATTTATGGAGGTTTGGTCCATGAATGGCTATTCCCTATTATGGGTATATGCAGTGTACCTCTAAACACCAGCTGCTGAAGAGCAGAGGCAGAGACTGGCTGTTAACTCCATGCACTCGCTTGTGGGCTTCTTGCAGGCATCTGGTTAGCCCCTTCTGGAACCAGCATGCTGAACTAAATGGACTCTTGACCTGATCCGTCCAGGCTTCCTATGCTTGCATATTTTTATGAAACAGTAAAAGTCCAGTAGCACCTTTAAGACTAACCAACTTTATTGTAGCGTAAGGTTTCGAGAGTCACAGCTCTCTTCATCAGATGCAACTTAGTTGTAGCATAAGCTTTCGAGCTCTCTGATGATGCATCTGACGAAGAGAGCTGTGGCTCTCGAAAGCTTATGCTACAATAAAGTTGGTTAGTCTTAAAGGTGCAACTGGACTCTTTACTATTTTGCTGTTACAGACTAACACGGCTAACTCCTCTGGATCTATATTCTTATGAGATGCTCCTTCTAACAGCCACGTATTGGGGAGCTATGATTGGAGCCTGTAGGGGGACAAATTATAGGTGGAGATTACCGACGAAAAGAGGGGACTCTTCTTCCTCTGTGCTATTTCTCTAATTAAAAATGTCCTTGGGGTGTTTTAAGCCTTGGGGTGGGGGAGAAAGATACCTATCTTTAGTTTTTTCTGACTGGTGCAAAAAGTCATCCAGGGGCCCATTTTGATATGGGAGGTAGCACAGGAAGGGGGAGCTAAGCCGTTCCTGTTGCAATCGCGTGACACATTCCAGCTCCTCAATGTCAGATTGCCCCTGAGATACAAGCCCACTCTCAGAATCTGGAGCTACCATTTAAGATGCTTGAAGCAAGTGATGCAAAATTCTTCTTCAGGCCAAGAGAAAATTTCGTTTGTGCAGCTAGACTTAGCTGAATTCAGCCATGAAAACTACTTCCAGCGATTCAGTCCTGCCCCCAAACATAATGAAACAGTCGTGATGCATGTGCCTCTGAGCACGTGCAGATGGCAGCACTTTTGTCACTGATTCTAACATTTACCTTGTCGGACTGGACCACAGGACTATCTGGCCCATCATTATGTGGCCTCTGGGACCTCCCCTGCAAAGGGCATCAGGGCAACAGTGTGCTCTAGCAACTGGTCCTCAGAGATACGCATCACCTGCACATGGAGGTTCCACTGTGCTATCATGATTAACAGCCATTGATAGCTTTGTCCTCCACGAATCAAAGACTTTTAAAATGACATCTCCACTAGTCGTACCACTGTGGTAGGTAGTTCCATAATGTAGCTACGCCAAGCCACAACTAGTCTTTCTGCATCAAAGAGCGGCAGGCAGGGCCAAAGAGCGCAACGCCCAGTCTGGGTATGAGCCCTTGCCAGTCTAATTGTTGAAGTCAATTCCCCAAACCAATCCCTTCTTCTTCTCTTATTCCTCCACTGACTGCAACTGGGCATGTGCAGGGAAATGGGGCTCACTACACCGGTGGGACTTCTGCCTGTCACCCAGTCATTCAAGCTAGGACTCCAGAAAGTGGAATTAATCCCCCAAGGCAGGAGATGCAAAGCTATTTGGCTCCCTTGCTGTGAGTGCTCATTTTCAGCTAAATGTTCATCAAAAAGGGAAAAAATTTCCCCCCACCCTGTCAGATCCTCCCAGACAGCTTGTCAGCCCCATGTGACCCTATGCTGACACGACATGGCGTGCTCCTGGCCCATTAGGTGCAATCACGAGGGTGGAAAGCAAACAGGTCGCCACGGCACATTCCATGCATGACTGCAGCCACCCACGTAGCCTCTGACAGCAACTTCCAAGGCCTACCGACTGGTCCTCTAATGCACGGGGCTGTGGAAGTGAAAGGGTGCCCCCTAGAGTATTAATGTTACTCATTCCGGCTACTTTAATCGCTTCCCCAACGGACAATCCAAGTCTGAATCACCACACATTTTGCTGTCCTGAGAAGTCACAAAACACAACAACAAACTTCAATTTGCTCTTTGCAACTAAATATTCTGGAAGCCTTCTTCCAAGACAAAGAGGACCCCTGTGGCACCTGAAAGTCCAGGGGCTCCAGCCCCCCCAAATTCATGCCACACACACAAAAGCTGTACGTCTTCAGGGTGCCACAAAGCTCTTGTTTGTTTCAGGGGTCACGGACGAGCACGTCTAACCCTATGGAATTTGTTTCCCACTGTTACAGCTCCGAGTTCTCACATTTCAACGAACGCTAAGGCAAATCACGTCCATTTCTCCACCTCTACCGACAAGGACTCTTGTTCAATTAAAACCAAGGTTCAAACTCCCACTCTTGCTGGGTGACCTTGGGCCAGTCACACTCTTTCAGCCTAACCTACCTCGCAGGGGTGTTGTGAGAACAAAAATTGAGACGAGAAGTCACTTTGTGACCTCATTGAGGACAAAGGTTGGTATACATGAAGTACAATTTTAAAAAATGCTTTCGATGGCAATTTCACTGCACAAAATAGGGCTCTGTGGTTGTTCTCATTGGCTCCCTGTAAAGCTGTGGGCACCTTCATGGAAAATGACAAGCAGCAAGAAAATAATAATCTTCCTCTTGTTCTCAAGTGTGCAATGAGCACGAGCAAAAATAACTTCACTGGCCTTAAGAGTTGTTCTGCACACATTGCAGGTGTGAGACAGCGTGGTGCAGTGGTCAGAGTATCAGCTTGGGCTATGGCAGGGGTCATTTCGTAGAAAAAGAGCTGGAGGAACATATTAGCATAACTTATTAGCATAACTCATTAGCATATGCCACACCTCTTGCCATCACCGGAAGTGTATCATTAGTATAACTGATTTGCATATGCCCCACCCCCTGACATCACCTATTCTGGCTGTTTTGGACCCAATCCTGGCCAGTCAGGGCCAAAATTGGACCCAAAATGGCAAAAGGGGGCCCAAAATGGTCAGGACTGGGCTGCTGATGAGTGGGAGAGTGATCCACCACCTGTCAGAGGCCTGATCCAGGCCATTTCAGCCCCAATCCAGGCTGAAACGGGCCCCAAATGGCTGAGAGTCAGGTGGGTGGGGCCACCTGTCATGTGACCTCTTTGGGGAACTGCCGGAACTGCGTCCCTGTGTGTTCCCCCTCAAAATGAGACCTGGGCTATGGGAGAAGGGGGTTTGACTCTCCAAACTTCCATGAAGCCCTCTGGTTGATTTGGGGTCAATCACTTAGTTTCTTAAACTCACCTACCTCACAAGGTTGTTGTAAGGAAAAAATGGGGAAGGGAGAACTCTGAGCTCTTCGGAGAAAGGATGGGAAAAAAATATATCAGCTAGCTAAGCTTCATTGACAAACATTTGCTCAGCATGGATGTGTGGCCAATCTTGGCTTTCAGGCACTTGGAAGAGAAACGAATTTTGAAAAATGTTTTTGTCTCAGTCAGACATTGTTAGGCATACCCTTAAGAACAAAAAAAGTAAAAAACAGTCAAAAAAGTAAAAAAAGTAAAAAAGAGAAAAAACCAAAAATATAAAAAAAATAAAAAAAATTAAAAGGAAAAAAGAACAAAAAGTACAAAAAAGTAATGTGCGGAGAGGCCCTCAAGCAGCCATTTACAAAAGAAAACTTGCTATTTTCCAGAGTCCACAGCAGTGTTTGACCCCCTCCCGCCGCCCATCCCACCGACATCAGGGGCTGCCACATAACCCAAGAAAAAGGGTGGTGGCCAGGGTGGATTGGCACCCCAAAGTAATTGTCTCAGGAGATGACTCAGTGGCTTGCCTTGGTCATGCTGTGACTGAGCATCACGCATTCAGAGCCATGAGAAGAGTTTTCCTCTCAGACATGCATGCTGATGACTTCCAGAGATTGCATTCTTCTTACTGTTCCAGGCATGTGGCTTGGCTCACTGGCCCGAGTCACGCATTACTACTGTGGTCTGCAGTGTACCTCCTGGCAGCACGCTGAGGCCTGAATTGCAAATCTTATAATCTTTTTAAAACTTTTCTATAGAGCCAGTTTAGTGTAGTGCTTAAGAGCGCGGGACTCTAATCTGGAGAACTGGGTTTGATTCGCCACTCCTCCATTTGAAGCCAGCTGGGTGACCTTGGGTCAGTCACAGCTCTCTCAGAGCTCTCGCAGCACCACCCACCTTTGTTGTGGGGATCATAATAGCATACTTTGTAAACCGCTCTGAGTGGGCATTAAGTTGTCCTGAAAGGCGGTATATAAAAAGAATGTTGTTGTTGTTAACATCTTTGCTTATCAATCAGAACATTTTTTCCCCCTTATCCTTCCTCCAAGGCGCTTGTGGCTGCTTATGAGGACTCCCCTTCCACAGTTCACCCTTACTACAGCCCTGTGGGGCGGGTTAAGCTGAGAAAGAGTGACTTGACCCAACGTCCTCAACAGTGAGCTTCATTGCCAACTGGAGATTTGAATCTCTCTAATCATGATCCCACTCCACATTTTTAAAAAATAAGAGAAGCGAAGAGGGGGAAAAAAGCAAATAGAAAGATGGGTCACTGCCCTCAGGGGCTTACAATCCAAACTGCAAAATTACAGGAAAAATAGAGAGAAAATCAGGGAAGGGATAAGAAAAATGTGGCCGCAAGAATCAGTTCTATATTGCTTTCACATGCAAGGAGAAGGCAACACACATTAGGAAATGCAACGAACAAACATTAAAGATTTCTTTTGTTTCTAACAGGGCTTTGTTTGGCCTGGGGAACAAAACAAATAGTAGAATCAGACTGGATTGATTTAAATCAAGACACTTCAAGCAACGAAGAATACAACAATTCACACTAAATGTGTTAATTAAAAACCAACGTCTTGGAAGGTCTAATTGTTTCCAGTCTCCTTGATTTTGTTTCCCTTTGGGCTCTTACTAGCATGTTCTTATCTCGCCCTTCCTCAAAGAAGCTCAGAGCAGTCTAAGCGATTCTCCCACCTTTTATCTTCAGAACAACCTTGTGAGGTTGATGAACTGGAGAGCCTGTCACTGCCCCAAGGTCAGAGTGGAGATTTAAACCCAGTTTGTCCCAGATCCCCACACCACCCATGCGCCTCCCTGCCTTGCCACACTCCAGAAAAGAAAAATGGCTCCAAATTCAAAGCTTTGGCCCCTGCAACCTTCATGTCTCTGTTTGCTTGAAAGCAAAGCAGAACTTTCCCGATGCAAAGCCTGACTGCTCAGTACTGCACCGAGCAGAGAGAGAAAGAGAGAGGGAGAGATGCGTGGGATATTAAATTCTTTCCCTTTGTACTACGCGCCTGCTGAAAGCTGTCAGCTCCCTACACTGTATTTACGCCCCACCCACCCAGATAAAATTAACAGGTACCCAAGCAGGGATAAAAGCAGTACTGAAGGATGGTTTCCAGCAAGAAAGGAGCAAAAGAGGAAAACACCCCACCCACTGTACAGGGTCCCCCTTGGAATTGTGGCTCCCCAAGAAAAGGCACATAGAACTTCTTCCTGCTGATCCAAAGCTCCTTGAGAATCCAGAATCTGAGAACAATGCAAGCAGCAGGGCTCAAATGGTTACAAGCATATAAACAGGAGCTGGGGCAGCTCACATACCCCCTCTTTAACCATCCGCCTTCCCCAGTAGCAGCAGCAGCACTGGGGCCCAGTGAGATGCACTGGGACAGCCAGTCAGATGACGTCAAGGTCCCATAACATCCAGAGAGAGAAGGATTGCCGAGGGGTCGCCAATGCCACGTGATTCTGCTGTAGTGCGGGGGGGGGGGGGGAAGCCAAGTCCAGAGGTACCTTGAAGGCTAGCTAAATTAGGAACCAAGAAGGTTAAAGAAATCTCAATCAAAGGGCCAAGTATTAAAATTACTAATTATAGAACATAAATATATAGAACATAAATATAGCCTCAATTCAGATTAAAATCATCCCAAAAACCCAACCAAGAACCTTATGCAACCCTGATTTTTTGGGATGATTTTAATCAGAATTGAGGATATATTTGGGCCTGTCATAGTTTTTGTATTACCTTTTAATAAATACATGTATTTTTGTATATTGATATATATATTTATGTTCTATATTTAGTAATTTTAATACTTGGCCTATTGATTGGGATTTCTTTAACCTTCCTGGTTCTTAATTCAGTCGTTTCGGGTTAATTTCAGGCTCCCCTTTTTTTAAATCTTGAAAGCTCACGACATTTATTAAGATGGGTAGCCGTGTTAGTCTGTAGCAACAGAAAAGAGCAAGAGTCCAGTAGCACCTACAAGACTAACAAAATTTGTGGTAAGGTCTGAGCTTTCGTGAGCCACAGCTCCCTTCTTCAGGGAGAACAGGAGTCCAGTAGCCCCTATAAGGCTAACTAAATTTGTGGCAGGGTCTGAGCTTTCACGAGCCACAGCTCACTTCTTCAGATACCAAGTACAGTACCTGGGGTTTGCTGCAACTCAGCTGGCAGGGCACTGCCACATGTTTCTAAATCACTTGATTTAAAAAAAAATTATTTATTAGTGCAAAAACATAAAAAATAAAAAAGAGAAAAAGAAAAGAGCTTTTTAAAGAGAGAAAAACGTGACAATATTTAAGTTTAAAAATCCAGTTTTTAACAAAATGTTGCTGATTTTTGTCCACTGTGAATAGGACTAGGATTAAGGTGGGGGCATTCGAAAGAGAATTAAAGGAGAGAGCAGTCTGGACTACTGTGGGCAACACCATATGAATGTAAGACCCCAGCTGGAGCAGATGACTAGGCCATCTAGTCCCATTTCTTGTCTCAAGCAGTGGCCAACCAGTTCCTTCGAAGGCCAAGGACAGGGCAGGGAGAGTTCGAGTCCTTCCCCTCATATTGCCTCCTGACACTGGGATTCAGGGGTTGACTGCCTCTGAATGTGGAGGTTCCCTTTATTCACCATGGCTAGCAACCGCCGATGGACCTCTCTTCTATGAATTTGTCGAATCCTCTTTTAAAGCCAACTAGAACATAAAAAGATCTGAGGGGTGTGTGTGTTGCTATCATAAAACACTGCGAATTGGGGGCGGGGGGGGGTAAGGAATAGAGCCTGCCTTACACCACTCAGCTTGGCTGCCCTGTTCAGGCCCAGCGTAAGCTGTTTTCCCATCAATAATTCAGATTCAACACACTGACTCCAGGTGGATGCAAATAAGGAAGGAAAGAGAACCAGCCAAAGAGCTTTGTGCGGAAGCTGCGAGCCAAAACACACGTTAAGAAAAACCTAGGTTCAGCACGTGTTCTCTTACCTCAAGGTTTGCCGGGATCTGTAGGCGTCCTGGAAGCTTAAAGTTTAGCATTTACAGAGCAGCAAAAAGGGGAAGGGAAATACAGGCGCCTGTATTTTAAGCTTTAAGCTTCCAGGACGCCTTAAGCTTCCAGGACGCCTACAGATCCTTTAAGCTTCCAGGACTTTAAGCTTCCAGGACGCCTACAGATCTTTAAGCTTCCAGGACGCCTACAGATCCCGGCAAACCTTGAGGTAAGAGAACACGTGCTGAACCTGGGTATTTCTTAACGTGTGTTTTGGCTCGCTTCTGGTGTTAGAGAAGTGTGTCTCCCCCACCTCCTCACACCACACACTGCCTTGCCAGCCTGCGACAGAAAGTGGGAAAGGAGCAGGCACTCTAGGAATACAAGATGCTGTTGACCCCAGGGTCCAGGGCCTGGGATAAAACTAGCTGGTGCCTCTGAGCATGTTTGGTTAGTACACAAAGCAGGAAGCTAAGCAAAGGTGTGCCTTATGCAGGTTCCTTGGCTAGTTTGGTGTAGTGGTTAAGAGCACTTTTACTAAAGTGCTATTTGTGTGTGTGTGTGTGGGGGGGTCAACTATGCATGAAACAACTCTCATTTTTAAAATGGGAATAATGGTGACCTTCTTTATAAAGCCTCTGTTAGGTTTTGCAAGCTTTTTAAAAGAAATGTTATGCAAGTGAGCCACAACATAATGATATGGGGTGGGGGTCATGGTAGTGCGGGAAGGAAAGAAGATAAGTAGATCAGAATTAGGTCTGCATTTTCTGACAATCTGTCAAATCTGAGCAGTGATAGACTGGTGGCTCTGAGCAGATCACCAGACTAGATTTGACTGTGCTCTAGTTTAGGACAGAGAGCCAAGCTACAAGTGACGCCTGACACAGGTTTGACACTTGTCAGCTTCCCTCAAGTTTTGATGGGAAATGTAGGCATCCTGGTCTTGCAGCTTGGCTCTCCATTTAATTGAAGTTTACAGAGAGGCAGTCTATGGGAGGGAGAACATGCAGTCGGGAGGGGAGTGCAGGCGTCGGGCTCTCACTGGGCGCCCCCTTCCCCTTCGCTGTGTGTGTGTGGGGGGGGGGGGTCTGTAAATTTCAATTAAATGGAGAGCCAGGCTGTACGACCAGGAAGCCTACATTACCCATCAAAACTTGAGGGAAGCTGACAAGTGTCCAGCCTGAGTCAGGCGTCCCTTGTAGCTTGGCTCTGGGTGTACACCCTGTAGCATCAAAAGAGTATTCTTGACGTGCTGAGTATCTTTCCCTCTCCATTTACCAGTTTCAACCCCCCCCTCCCACTTAAGGTGGAGTTTCTCCACCTTAATACTGTTTTAAGTCTTGGTATCTTCCATGCAAAATTAAGCCAAGAGTGCCAAAGGGAATATAACAGTTTGGGAGGCATATGAAAAAGTATTAAATGGTGAAGCTTGTTGCTTTCAGTGGTGGGTCGGGGCCCTGCCCCAAGACTTCAGGATGAAACTCTGTCCAAACTCTACCTACCTTGATACAGTTTTGACCGTAAAAGAGGAAGAAGCCAGACCTGCCACAGGGAAACGCCACAGTTTGGAAAGAAAGTCCTCTCCTGGGTCCTGGTCCAATTGGCCTGGGGTGGGGGTGGGGTCTCAACCAGGTAGCTCAAGCCCAGAGGTGCCAAGAAGTGCTGCAGAAGACATGCAGCCCTCAGGATCCGGCATGCATGTTACTCGAGCGTGTTCTCTCGGCCTGCCATCTCCCTCCCGCACTTGCTTCCCTTTACTTTCAAGTCAGAGGCTCACATGGGTGAGAGTCTCTGGTTGCTCGGGAAACAGCCTTGTTTCCGAGCCCTTTTAGAATGCCCGGCGTAAACTCTGGGACTGGCTGGCCTCCCTGGCCGGCCGCCAGCTGGGCATTGGTGTGTGCCAGGGAAACAAGAAATGCAGGCAGAGAAGGCCTTGGTTTAAGTCTGTGGCGCTCAACCTGCCGCTGGGTAACTCTGGAGAGGCTTCTGAAGCTTAAAAGGGTCCCGTGAAAAATAAAAAAACTGTCCCTGCTTGTCTGGGTCTTGGTAGGGTTGCCAACTCCAGGTTGGGAAATTCCTGGAGATTTCAGAGGTGGAACTTGGAGAGGGCAGGGTTGGGGGAGGGGACGGACCTCAACAAGGTAGAATGCCATAGAGTCCACCCTCCAAAGCAGCTATTTTCTGCAGAGGAACTGATCTCTATGGCCTGGAGATTAATTGTAATTTCAGGAGATCTCCAGCCACCGCCTGAAGGTTGGCAACCCTAGCCTTTTGTCCTGCAATACACAACAGAAGGAGCATGGTTTGCATCCCTTCCAGACCTTGGTTTATGGAGGGCAACAGTGATGCTTAACAAGACCCACCAGTGCCCTACACAAACCAAGAGTGGGGCTTAATTTCAGGACGGAGCATTCCCTGCAACATGCTCTGTGCCTGGGGACTAGTCTCTTGGAAAGGCAGAGCATCTGGAAGGCAAATGCTTAAGGCACTGTGCCGTCATGGGGAGATCCCAAGCGGGTTGCACAACGTGAGATGTCTCAAAAGAAGGGCAGACCCAAGAGACCCCCAGCAATCCTGCCGATTTGTGAAAACAACAAAGTGTGAGCATTCAAGCAAGACCGAAAGCTGTGGCTAAGTCAGAACTGACACAAAGACATTTTGCACATGTTCAGGTATCCTTTTGTTACTACTCAGGTCTGAGGATGCAGTTGAACTCAGACGAAGCCCTGTCTGTCTAATCCATTTTTATCTCGCCTGTTCATCAAGGAGCTCAGAACAGGGAAGCTGGTTGTCTCTTCCCATTTTATTCTCTCAGCTACTCTCTAAGGCAGGGGAAGCTGAGCAAAAGAGTGATGAGCCCAAAGACACCCTACAAGCTTCATGCAGGAGAATTTGGACTTGCTCTCCTGGATTCCAGTTCGAAAACTCTAATCACTTTTTACCACTGCCTGCACCCCTCAGGGATTCCCATCATATTTTCCATCTTTCTGTTATTATTACTATTTTCATTTATAGTCTAGCTTTCTCACCTGGACCCATGACTACTTATTGTTGATTAACTGACTCTGAGCCCAGAGAAGAGCACACCTATGTTGTTTAGTGGTTACAGTACCCTGTTCGGACCGGAGAGATTCGACTGCGAGTCCCTGCAGTGCCATGGGAGCTTGCTGGGAGACTTTATGCCAGTTACAGATTCTCAACCTCACAGGGTTGTTGTGAGGATAAAATGGAGGATAAATCTCATTCTAGTCCACATCTGAATGCCTGCCATGGACACCTTGGCTGATTCCGCACACGTTGGATAATGCACTTTCAATGCACTTTATCAATCATTTGAGGTGGATTTCTTGTTCCACACACAAAAAAATCCATTCCAAATGATCTATAAAGAGGATTGGAAGTGCATTATCCAACGTGTGTGGAATCACTTCTTCCAGAAAGGGGTTTCTTCAGGCCACACTTAGTTCCAATTAGGCACTGATTGTGGGTCTGCCATTTCTCTTTGAGTCTCTCTACATGAGACATCTGACATGTGAAGAACATGTCTTGGAAGTTGCAACGTTACCCGGGAAGGGTAGTTTAAAAAGACAGAGCCGGCGGCAGGACAAAGGCTTTGCTATACACTGGAGCTATATGATGGGGCAGTGAAATGCCTGAAGGGAAACTTCGGCTCATGATAACCTCTCCAGGTCCAAGCCCGCCTCTGGAAGGCAGCTCCAGCCCATTTCCATTCCTTGCTGTCCCCTGGTTGTGATCTCACAGTTTTAGACTGGAGAGGTGAAATTGACAGAGCCTTTGGGGAGGTGAAGGTGAAATTAACAAACCCACTGAAGAGCAATCTCCGCTGGCTCTTTTAAAACTACAGTTCCCAGCTAACATTGCGTCTCCCTACACTTGACCAACACGCACTGAGGCATCTCGTGTAAAGAAACTCTGTGTGCACTGACAGTGCAGCGCAGGGCATACTCAATACTCATTCTCGGCTGCCTCTGTAGAGGGAGATTGGTAGCAATGGGAGAGTGGGAAGTTTCTCCTCCATTATGGGGGTTTGTCTGCTATGGGGGGGGGTCTGTCTCTCAGATCCTAGTCCAGCACTCTAACCACTATACCACAACGGATTAGGCAAGGGGGTGTCATTAGTCAGGATAGTTAAATCTGAAACCAGCTACTCCCCCCAACAGCTTCCCCCCTCCATCTTCCACTACTGAGACCATCAGAATGTAGTTTGGGAAAAGCAGGCACTTTTCTTCCATGCCAGCTGGCAGCCCCCTCTTCAAAAGGTACATTACATTTTCATTTCCAGCTGGAAGTGATTGTCTAATTTTTTCCTATTTGCTTTATTCCTACGTGCCATTTTTATTTACTGCCTTTGCTCCTTCCACCTCTCTTTGCTCCTTCCACCTCTCTTTCCACCTTACTTACTGCCTTTGCTCCTTCCACCTCTCTTTCCACCTTACTTACTTCCTTTGCTCCTTCCACCTCTTTGTGCTCCTTCCACCTTTCTTTCCACCTTATTTACTGCCTTTGCTCCTTCCACCTCTCTTTGCTCCTTCCACCTCTCTTTCCACCTTACTTACTGCCTTTGCTCCTTCCACCTCTCTTTCCACCTTACTTACTTCCTTTGCTCCTTCCACCTCTCTGTGCTCCTTCCACCTTTCTTTCCACCTTATTTACTGCCTTTGCTCCTTCCACCTCTCTCCCCAAAGGACCCCACAAAAGGATTATAGACTTAGACCAACAGGTTACCATCATTTTAAAAATAAAAAGTCAGGCTAAACCCCAAAGCATTTAAAATGACAACCACACAGATCGCTTCTAAAAACTGACAGGTGTTTTTAAAATGGAAATAGCAGCCGTGCGGAAATTCACTGGATGGAGGCCAAAGTGCAAGGAAAGACAGGGTCTAACCCTTCTCCCCCATATAGTTTTACTGATATTAAAATAAACCCATCCATGGGTTGGTCATAATCCTGGAAGGGTAAAACCAAAGCACCCTCTTTTAGCCTGTCTTCTTTCCCCTCCAGGGTCAGTAACAGCAGGCAAGCTCAGAACTGGGGTTAAAAATACAATATACAGGTTCGCAAAAGCAGTACCCCTCTATGTATACCTCCAGTGACGCAAGAGAGCTGGTAGGCAAGAGAGTTGAAAAGGCAATCGATCTTGACTCCCAACCCCTCCTCCTCTACCAGATGTAGAGGGAAAGGAGGCTTCTGTTCATTTCATACTGGTCTAGAACACGGAAAATTTCAGAAAATGCAGCTTTTTTCACTGCTGCAGAATTGCCCGCCAAAATTCTGTCTTCTGCATCAGTGAGATGGAGCGTTCTGGCCCTGCGGTCGAGCTGGTCACTGGACCCTACAACAGGGAATTTGCTTCTCTCTACAACAAAATTGTACCCATGGAGGATGAAGGGTACATATCAGTGCAAAATGATGGCCTGCCCAAAAGAAGCAAAGCCATCATCCCATCCGCCTGGGCTGTGCTAGCCAAATCTCCCCAAGTGCATTTCTACGAAAAAATCAGGGCAGATTCACACATTTGCTTGTCACACCAAAAACATGATTTTAAAAAAATGAATGCTAGCATTGCCATAGCCAAGGGAGACATTCAGTTTTTCCTTGAAAATTCCAGAAATGTGCACACACAAACCTTGCCTCTGAAACACCACCATTGAAAAGAACCACAATATACCATTAAAATATCACAAGCCCCCCCCGCCCCGCAACCACACAACGCAAACCACACAACGCAAACCCAGGCCACAGCAAGAACTCCAGACACAGAGCTTGAGAGGACTGGCACAAAGCCGCACATTGCCACGATCTCCCCACGAGACAGCGCAGATTACTCCATGATTCCCTGTGAATCTCGCACAGCCCAGTGCAGAGAGCATCGGTGGGTTTTAAATGCCTTAGGCCACCTCCATGTGGCTTTGCACAGACAACTCTGAAGCGCCACGGGGTCCCATGGCTACCTTTTGCACCAACATGAGGAGAGGGGTCCATTTACAGTCAGGAACACTGAGGCGGCCGCTTTTTGTAGCGAGATTGCTACCGGATGGATCCCCAAGTACATAACACTTTTGGGGCCCAGGTAGTTTTGCAGAAAGTTGGCTCCTAGGCTCCGTGTTTCACTAATTGTTACTTACCCACATCACCTTCTAAGCTTCTCACCCCAAAACACAACCCGCTGGGTGACTTTGTCTTCTTTATTGGGTTCAAGAGAGCTAAAGATTCTGTATCAATTTTGTTTTTCCTCCCCCCAGGGTTGTCCTTTCGCAGCTAAACAAATTGGTCCTGGTGAAAAGGAAGGATGGAAATACCTTTTTGATCCCTGGGGGTCATGGCTTGCTTCCTAGCTCTGGGAGGCAGCTGCTTCTGGGGTGGAACACGCTCTAACCGATGGTTAGAAGGAGAATGTAAATGAGCTTTGCAAGTAAAATTGGCAAGGCAGGATATAATTAAGCCCGATGGAATTTGGCTGGGGCAATAAAGCCGCCAGCTCAGAGCATAATGCTAACGCGTCATTAGGTAAGCAATTCCAACCAGATAGTTTGTTTTAATGCAACCATGGATCCCAAAAGCCCTTTCACAGGGCATGAGTGTGAGCATGAAGCTGGAAACATCTCACTTGTTCTTCAAGAAGTGGAGAAACAAAAGAGCTTTATGGCTAACTCCAAACAGCCACAGGCATCCCAAGCAAACATCTGTAAAGTTGTCCCACAGACCCAACAAGGACCAAAAATCCATACTTGGTCACTGAACATCATTTGATCCACCTAGGGGAAAAAATCCCAGTACCCCCTCCAGATCCCACAGGGAAACCAAGTTCTTCCTGCCATACACCCCACGCAGGATGCTTACCGTCTGTGACTGCCACTTCTATGAGAATTTTGTCCCTTGTGGTGTTAGCAGTGACTTCGCCTCATACCATCCTGGCTGCTGGGACTGCAGGAGAGAAAGAGGGAGTGCAAGGTGAGCACGGCACGTGGCCTGCGGGGAACTCAGGTGCAAGCAGGTGAGCTCTGGACCGAGTGTGGGAAAAGCCCCCGAGGGGCCTCGTGCCACTTCCGGGCCTCGGTGCAGCTTCTCTCCGAAGCGTCACAAGGATAATGATGCCTGCTGCATTTTTGGAACACCTCCTCATCTAATGGCTTCAAAGGGCTGGGGAGGTGCTGCGATTGGTGCTGACTTAGACAGGTATGCAATCCTCATTCCCAAAGCACAGGTTGGGACTTTGAGGCACGTCAAAGAAGAGCGCCTGATCGGAAAGCCGGCAGGTGATTAGCATGACACAGCAGCCCCACTAACCAACATTGCTCTTCTTTATTGTTGTAGATGTTTAACTTTCTTCAGTCTTGGATTACTCAGTGAGCGTAGTTATGTCTTTTCTAGAGAATGCCTGTTGAGAATACTTTTTGAGAGTGAATCCAGGGTCACTACTGTATAAGAATTCTCAGGAAAACTTTTTAACAGCTTGCTTATTATCCGAAGAACTGGCTTTCCTTTTATATTTTAAGCATTGCTTATGTACAGCCATGATGCTGTACTTAATGCTAGGAAAAGTGGAAGGCAGTAGGAAAAAAGGAAGACCTAAAACGAGATGGCTTGACTCAAGAAAAGAAGCCACGTCCTCCAGTTTGCAGGATCTGAGCAAATCTGTTAAGGATAGGGTGTTTTGGACGTATTTCATTCATGGGGTCGCTATAGGTCGGAAGCACCCTGACGGCGCATAACACACACATGTACAGCCACAGTTCTGGTTGCCTTTGGCAAGCACGAATCACCTTCCGGTGACCAGACATAGAAATATCCATACATTGGGGGAGGGCAGCTCTTTCTTCCCTTCTGCCGCCTTCAGGCCCTCCATATGCCTCCAATTACTAATAGCGAGCATCTAACATCAGTGCATCTGCCCCATTCTGTGTGCCCAAGGGGGACGCACCAAAGACCGGTTCTTATCTGTTGGGGTACCTCAACGAAGGAATTCCTCCCTCCATGGAGAATCATGTGGTTGCAAGCACCAGGCAAAACAATTTTCATTCTCTCAAGAGGGTTTCTACTGCTTCTCTTATTAAAGGAGGTTTAATCTTTCTCACATCTTGCCTGCTATTTATTTAATTATTTACTACATTTATATCCTGCCCTTTTCTCAGTGGAGACTCAAAATGGCTTACCTCATTCTCCTCTCTTCCATTTGATTCTCACAACAACCCTGTGAGGTAGGTTAGGCCGACAATCTATGACTGGCCCAAGGACCCCTGGCAAGCTTCCATGGCAGAATGGGGATTCGAACCTGGGTCTCCCAGATCCTACTCTGACACTCTAACCACTACACCATACTGACTTGCAGCATAGAATAGCGGGTTTTACTAACATTTTAAGTTACAGCACTGCTGGGTTTTATTGACAGCTTTGTCACTGGTTGTTTTATTGCTTTGTTAATTACTTTTTTGTTTTTGTTTTTATTGACTGAGCCTGATCTTGTCAGATCTCAGAAGTTAAATAGGGTCAACCTTGGTTAGTAATTGGATGGGAAACCTCCAACAAAGACCAGGGTTGCAGAGGCCGGCAGTGCCAAACCACCTCGGTTTATAGTGGAGAAGAGATAGGAAGGGGAAGGAAGGATGGCAGAAATGGGTAGTGAATGCTAAAGGTTGGGTGAATAAGTACTGGACAGACAGGCAAGCCAGGAGAGAGAAGCTTGTCCGGGGGACTCACAGCCAGCCCAGCCAAACCATGGGATTTGATGCCTGCTTCTTTAAAAATCCAGCCTTCACTCAAGCAACTGCTAAGGTTGGCAAGTTCAGCCTGGGAAATTCCTGGAGATTTTTTGGGGGGAGGGGGCTTGTGGAGGGGAGAATCTGTAGAGGGATTTTACCTAGAATCTATGATAAACCATAGAGTTTGCCCTTTGAAGCTCCTCTCACTGTAGTCTAGAGATCAGTTGTAATCCTGGGGGAACTCCAGCCCCCCCCCCACCAGAAGGTTGGCAACCCTCACCACTGCTCCAGCTAGGGTTGCCAGCTCCAAGTTGGGAAATTCCTGGAGATCTAGGGGGTGAAACCTGGAGAAACCTGGAGAAAGTGGGGTTTGGGGAGAGAAAGGACCTTGGCATGGCATAATTCCATAGAGTCCATCCCCCAAAGTAGCCATTTTCTCCAGGTGAACTGATCTCAGTGGCCTGGAGACCAGTTGTAATTCCGGGGGATCTCCAGCTACTACCTGGAGGCTGGCAACCCTAGTTCCAGCTCAGCTCTTTCTGTTTTCCTCCCTCCAGTTTTGAAATAAGAGTTTTTGTCCCCATCACAAAAGCAGCCCTTACGTACCTGTTCTGCAACACACTTTCCCCATCCCAAGAAAACAGACCAGCTGGCCCGAGAAAGCCCAGTAGCTATTTGCAAACGAGGCCTGCAGCAATCCTGCCTCTCCTTGGTGATGTACACAAAAACAAGCAACACGTCCCCGCCGCCCCCCTCCCCACCAGCTTGCTAAGGTCATCGGAATGCAGGAAAACAGGGCTGAAGTCAGCACCACAGCTCCTGAGAACAGAGCTGATGAATGCTGGCCAAGGCCTAGAGTTGCCAACTCTGGGTCGGGAAACTCCTGGAGGTTTGGGGGACTGAGCCTGGGGATGGTGAAGTTTGGGGGAAAAGTTCGGCAGGGATGCAATGCCTCAGAACCCACCCTCTGAGGCTGCTGGTTCCTCCGGGTGAGCTGACCTTGGTGGTCTGGAGATCAGGTGTAATTTCAGGAGAACTCAAGGCCTCAGCTGGAGGTTGGCAGCCTATGAAAGCCAGGCCCACGACACCCACCCCTGACATGCTAAGCCCCAAAGAAGCACCTCTAGGTCCATTACCAGGACTCATTCTGGAAGGTCTTACACATAGAAATCATTCTTGCTAAGGAAGGAAAGGTTTAATTGCCTGTTCCACTGGGCTCTTACTCTCTTCCTTGTTTTTTATGGAGACACTTGCAGAGGAAAGAGCCTCAACAACTTTAGACCAGGGACTTTGAAGGACTGTTTCCTTTCATAAGAATCTACCTACCAGCAGAGATCCACCACAGAGGCCTCATCAGGTGCCCTCCCCTGTGCAGGAGAGGTGGCCAAGCACCAGAGACAGGGCCTTTTTGGTTGTGGTACGGGGCCTGCTTGTTGAGGTTTAGTCACCAAGAAAAAGCAGTTTTGTTTGGGCCTTTTGGAACACAAAAAGGCATAAAGTTCATTGTATTTAAAGTCCCTTTTAAAACAACTGCTTTGAAGCTGGTCTCTTGTTTTTATACTCAGCCTTCTGCATTTTTGATGAGGCTTTTTTTGTGATTCTGATTGTTTTTATGCTCAGTCTTCAGGAAGCTGCCTCAATGGTAAGAACACTACGCATACATACTTTTTAGAAAGAAGGAATAAATAAAATCTATTCTATTTATTTAAGGTATTTGTCCCTGCAAAAGTCCTAAGCGGCTTGCAGGAAAAAAAACACTTAAAAAGACATGATAACCAATACAAATCAAGAAGCTAGAAAAAGAAGAGTAAAACAGTTTAGAAAAGCAGTAGTAAAAAAGCTCTACAAGAATTCAGCAGCAATCTAGAGAAGCAACGATAAGAACAATTGAGCAGCTATTTCAACAGTGAGAAACAAAATTTGACACGTGCAGGGAGGAATTCTTGCTGGCTTGCAAAGACTAGCACCGATTTGCCTGGGGAAAGTGGGAATTGCTTCAAGGAGCCAGTCATGGAAGCTGTACACAGCCCGTTCATTTTCCTTCCCCTCTTTTGCGCTATCAGCAACTAACACAAGCAGATGAGTCAGAAAATGAAAATGGAGAGCAAGTCACTTGTTTATCTCATTTATTACCC